>NC_134145.1:59986048-60289677 GCF_033958435.1 Carettochelys insculpta | reverse complement strand
TGCTCCCTGAGACATGTCACTTCCCACTGGGGACTGAGAGGCACCTCCCTCCATGCCATGTGGGTGGAGGAGCACTGGCCCTGAGGCTTGCCAGTGAGGGCGGGAGAGGTGGCGGGGGGCAGATACCTGCTGTGGGCACCAGACTTCTCCCTGCTAGTCCCCGACACCGGTTGCTGCCCGGGGCCTTGCCCCTCCCACCCATGGTGTTTGGGGTGGCATACGCCCTCTTGTGACCCATCATGTGGCCGTTTTCCCAGATTACTCCCTACTGTACTCCTGCAAGCTTTTCCTTCTCCAGCCTGCCTAATCAGACCCCCCTCCTTCTTGGGCCTACTAGATAGATCCTTTCTAAGGGCTTCCCAGTCTCGCCTCCTGCCCTGTTCCTTCTCCCCAGCCTCAGGGACAGCCACTGCAGGCTTCTTCCTGGAGTTGGAGGAAGGCTGTGTGTGGGAAGCCTGAACGGGGACCTCCACTGGCCAGAGCTAATTCCCAGAAGTAGGTGTCACCCAGTGGGAAGCAGCACACCGAGGGGGCAGACCTCAGCCAAGCCAGAAGTAAGCTTGCCATACGAGGGAGGATGGAGCAACAGCCAGGAGAGGTGGGAAGTTAATAAATTAATGAGCTAAAGTCCCATTATCAGTAGCACTTGCAACACCTAAGCAAGCTCAAGGACCTAACAGACAAACACACACCGTGGGAACCAGTCCCTGCCCTCAAGAGCTTACCCTCTGCATACACCAGATAGGCACAGGCTGAGCTTCCCTAGTGCAGCACCCTTGAGACCTGACCGGTGCCAAATCAGAGAATTTGCCGAGCCACGTGATGTCCAGCACATTACCAACAGGTCTACCACTCACTGGGCCCTTAGAAGACATTTGGGGTAAATTACAGCTAAATAACAGCACAGAACACTGAGAGCCAGGACTTGTGGCTGGAAACAAACTTGATGGGACTGTCGGAAACTTGGCCACACCCAGGGTAAGTGGTCCTCCAAGTAACCGAAATCAGGCCACACGAGGGATGTTGACAGCCGAGAGATTGCTAGACTGGAGAGGTTCAGCCCGTGCAAGGTGGAAGAAAGGATTTGTGTTGCAGTTATGGAACCAAGGCGCTGAGAAATGAAGTAACACAATGTCTGTTACAGAGCTGGGAACTGAGCCCATCTCACTGACACCTAGTCCAGTACCGTAGCCTCATGTGTCTTACTTCCTCTTGTTACACAGGCATGGTCCAAGGCCTCCGACTGGTATTGCCCCATCCCCCAACTGCTTGGTTCCCTTTGCTCCTTCTGCTACCCCTTCACTTATAGTCAGAAACCTGAGACCAGTCATAGCAATAACTTCCATTTCCATCATACCTTTCCTTTCTGGTAGCAATTCACCAAATTTTCGTACATACCCTTACTGAAATGCACACACCGCTGCGTTAGAACACAAAAGCTGCTTCATAATACTTTGCCTTTATATTGGGCTTCATCAACTTCCATTTATCCCCGCGCACAAGGGTGAGACATTAGGTGACATGCTCAAGGCCGCACAGTTGGTCGTTGTCAGAGTCAGGGTGGGCAGCCAAGCCTTCCAAGTGTTGGAATGCATGTAACAGTAAGATCACACAACTGTTTCAGGAAGGAAATGTATCCAGCTAAAACTGCAGGGGCATTAGCCAGCCAGCCTGTAATTACCCAAACTGGAATATGAGCGAGGCAGCCGAGTCAATACTCATGCACTTGTGAACGGTGCCAGGAGGCCCTAATTAACTGTGCAAGGTGAAGACGCTGGTTGTGTCCCGTTTGAGAACAGTCACCCTGCTTGGCCTTTTACTCAATGAAGACTATCTCCTGCCTCACCCCAGTGCAGCACGCAGGCAAGCGCATGGCCTGGGGAGTCCGAAGCCTTTTGCAAGATTCCATGCTGTCGTTTTTCCCTTCAGCTCTGCTCCCTGCATTGTGAGTCACTTGGAAAACTAAAACCTATTGCTTCTTTCGTTTCCATATAATTACGGTGAAAAATCACCCGTCCCTGATGCATGGGTCTCACATGACTTCCAGAGCATTTCTCATGCGCAGGGTCTAGGGATGCAGGGGAGGGGAAAGGGATGAAGCGGGCGGGGGGGGGGATTTTCTTTTTTTCTTTCTCTGTGTACCTACTTAGAACTAATTATGCCTCTCCTCCCCCACCCCAAAGAACTCCCTGCCCTAAACAAATACAGGTTCCTACGGCAACGCCTGTTGGGGAAACTTTGACAGCTCATGCTCAGAATTACTCTGGAAAAACATACAAGAGGAAAATGAAAAATGACTGGCCGAGCCGAAGGCTTGAAAAAGCTAGAAGCCCGGTTCTGTGGCCTGTGAGAGAGAGAGCGAAAGGTGTCAAAGCTCTGACCAGTTACTGCAGCTCTGGTCTGCCCCCCGCCTCGTTAATACAATGCATTACCGTGGTCTTATGCATGAGAGGCACAGCCAGGGTTCAGATTTTTGAAGAGGAGAGCTGGTAAGGTCAAAGAGTTGCACCAAATTCCACCTGAACTCACTCAGTTCTTCCTACTTCCCATTGGAGTTTGACCAGAGAGGACATCCTAGGCTGGTGCACCCATCATTGACTTCTACAGGGCTATTGGGAGGTGCACCAGCTAAGCATACGGCCCGCTGGTCTTTTCACTCCCCACCCTTAAGAACTGTCTAGCACCGCAATTTGCAACCTCCCAGCAGCTGGGTTCTTTTTCCCCCCCCTCAGCTCTGGCTGCACCTCAGTGCTCTTTGTAGCCGCTGGCTCTTCAGAGCCGTGTCTACACGTGCACGCTACTTCGGAGTAGCGGCACTAACTTCGAAATAGCGCCCGTCGTGGCTACACGCGCCAGGCGCTATTTCAAAGTTAACTTCGACGTTAGGCGGCGAGACGTCGAAGTCGCTAACCCCATGAGGGGATGGGAATAGTGCCCTACTTCGACATTCAACGTCGAAGTAGGGACCGTGTAGTCGTTGCGCGTCCCACAACTTCGAAATAGCGGGGTCCTCCATGGCGACCATCAGCTGAGGGGTTGAGAGACGCTCTCTCTCGAGCCCCTGTGGGGCTCTATGGTCACCGTGGGCAGCAGCCCTTAGCTCAGGGCTTCTGGCTGCTGCTGCGGCAGCTGGGGATCCATGCTGCAGGCACAGGGTCTGCAACCAGTTGTCAGCTCTGTGGATCTTGTGTTGTTTAGTGCAACTGTGTCTGGGAGGGGCCCTTTAAGGGAGCGGCTTGCTGTTGAGTCCGCCCTGTGACCCTGTCTGCAGCTGTGCCTGGCACCCTTATTTCGATGTGTGCTACTTTGGCGTGTAGACGTTCCCTCGCAGCGCCTATTTTGATGTGGTGCCGCGCAACGTCGAAGTTGAACATCGACGTTGCCAACCCTGGAGGACGTGTAGACGTTATTCATCGAAATAGCCTATTTCGATGTTGCTACATCGAAATAAGCTATTTTGATGTAGGCTTCACGTGTAGACGTAGCCCAGGTGAGCAGAGCACCAGGACACAAACCTTGCCGAGCGTGGCTTAACCTCTGCTTTTAAAATCAGAGGTTTGGGAGGTGGCTCTTTTGAAAGGCCGCACTGCCTTTCATAGAACACTAGAACTCAAAAGGGACCTCAGGAGGCCATCAAGTCCTGGCCTCATGGCAGGACCAAGCACCATCTAGACCATCCCTGTTAGATATTTTTCAGAACCGTTCTTAAATATCTCCAACGATGGAGATTCTACAACCACTCTAGACATTTTATTCCACTAGTTAACCACCCTAACAGCTAGGAAATCTCTCCTAACGTCCAACCTAAACCTCCCTTGCTGCAATTTAAGCTCATTGCTTCTCGGCCTATCACCATAGGCTAAAGAGAATAATTTTTCTCCCTTCCCTTTTTTAGGTACAGGTCATACCTCTTTAATCCAGAACTCTCTTGTCCGGCAAACTCTGTAAAGTGGCATGATTTTAGCTAGCCAGATGGCTAAGTTTCCCATGGGCCCGTAAAGTTTGTTTACAGACACCAGTCCTGGTTTTCAGTGTTCTGTGCTGTTATTTAGCTGTATTTTACCCCTAAATGTCTTCTAAGAGCCCAGTAAGTAGTGGAACTGTTAGTAATATGCTAAAAATGTTGACCTCCCTTCAACCAGCAAATTCTCTCGTCTGACACCCGTCAGGTCCCATGGGTGCTGGACGAGAAAGGTTCAACTTATATCTGAAAGCTGCTATCATGTCCCCTCTCAGGCTTCTCTTTTCCAAACTAAACAAACCCAGTTCTTTTGACCTTCTCTCGCAGGTCATGTTTTCCAGACCATTCATCACTTCAGTTGCTCTTCTCCGGACCCTCTCCAATTTCTCTACACCTTTTCCAAAACGTGCTGCCCAGAAGTGGACACAACACTCCAGCTGAGGCCTAACCAGTGCAGAGTAGAGCAGAAGAATGACTTCTCCTGTCTTGCTCGTGACACTCCTGTTAATGCATCCCATCTGGTAAGATATTTGAAGAGCCTGGAGGGACCAGCATTTCACAGGAGCTTAGGATGCCATGTGAGGTGCCTATCCATCTATGACACTCCTATTGCCCCTGCATCTAAGCACTTCATAATATTTAATACATTAATTCACACAACACCAAGGCAAAGCTTTTCTTGAACTGAAACTGAGAGAGAGACTAAGGGACTTGTCCAAGGTCATGCATGGAGTCTGTAGCAGAGCAAAAAAAAAAACAAACTCAAACTGAGGTCTTCCATGTCACAGACTATTGTTTTAACTACTGACAATCTTTCCTAATTAGGTCCCGATGCTACATTGTGAAGCAGCTTTGCAATGTTGCAGTAGCAAAATTCATAGGTTGCATTTAACATCAAGGCAAAAACACAGGGTTACTTTGTCCTACAAAACAGCCACAAATCAGCGCCTGTCTTGAGCGACGAGATAGGGTTGGGTGGGTTTTGTTACAACAGAGACATGAAACAAATCACAACCATTGGCCAAAGCCAGCCCAGGGGTCAGTCGGTGTGACTCTTGTTAACTTTTATATGGAGATGAATTGAAAGCCATTGGTTTTGCTCCTAAAGAGACTGCATCTGGTTTCGCTCTTCCTCAATGAAAAGAGCAACAGAACTTTTAGCTCTGCAATGTATTAGCTCCTATACCATCTCTTTCAGAGGGTGGGCCTCGTTTTCCACTCATTCAATCTGTGCAAAAGCCTCCTTGGCATTGGTGTAAATAGTCATGCAAGGCAGCGGAGAATCAAGTGCTGACTCCAGATGTGAAGATAGGAGGCTACAGTGTAATTTCTCTGCTGGTGGAGGGGCATGTTAAGATGGACAAATACATACACAGGCAGGCTTTTTTGACTCTAGGATTTACGGGAAGCAAATAGAAAGTTTTATCAAGGAAGGTTTATGCACCTCAGCTATTAATGGGAATGTAAAAAATTCGGTGCAAACGGCTTGTTCGGATTTAAGGAATGGAAGAAGATGAGTGGGATCCCGAGATACACAAGAGCGGGAGAGTGCATTTGAACCAGTGAAACTAACTAGATGGATTTCCCTTGCCAGACCTAGAGACATTCAGGAAGAAAATAAACTACATGGCTAGGGGGTGGGGAGGAATGAATTAAATATATACTCTGACTACTTTGGCCATGGGTTGGTGGCTGCTTTGCTTTGGCAGAGCGTTACAAATGAGCTGAACTGTTGCAGTAAATCTCACACCCTCTTTGTCTGCCGTGCCTATTTAGACTCTATGTTGTCCCAGGGTAAAGACTCTCCCTCCTACTGTGTGTTTGTCCAGAGCCTTGTACAGCAGGGCCCTGATCTGACTCAGCATCCGCTAGCTTCTACAGCCATAAATAACAAAATGTCTGAATATGTAAATGGCCTTAACAACAACTGAATAGGGAAGAGTTAAGATAAAATTTAAAAAAAAATCAGGTAAAGGAGGAAATCGGTGAATGCGTTTGAGAGCATGAAATCTACCGAGCAGGGGTGCTTCAGAGAGCTTTGTCAGACGGTCTCACCCTATGCAGAAAGCAGATGGTCTGAAGGGCTGTGTGAGAAAGCACAACAACCATGTTGTCATCTGTGTAGTGGAGTGCTGTGATTGAGGTTGTGGTGGTCTTGTTTTTAGCCTTCAGTCTCCTGAGACTGAAGAGCTTCCTGTTCATTTAGAGACAATCTGCACCCGCTCCGGAAGCTTGCCATCAGTGAGGGGAAGGGACGTGGAGATAAAGATGCAAAGCAGTGATGGGGCAAACGCCCTTGAGGTTTAGGGGGGATGGATAGCTCAATGGTTAGCACATGGGGACTTGTAAACCCAGACTTGTGAGTTCAGCCCTTGAGGGGGCCTTCCAAAGGTATGGGGCAGGTTACATTTAGGGGGAGGGATAACTCAGTGGTTTGCACATTGGCCTGCTAAACCCAGAGTTGCAAGCTCCATCCTTGAGGAGGCCATTTAGGGACTGAGGCAAATAGATGCCAGGAATGGTGCTTGATCCTGCCAAGCGGGCAGGGGACTGGACTAGATGACCTCCCAAGGTCCCTTCCAGTTCTAGGAGATGCGTACCTCCAATCAATTTCTTAAAATGGCACAGCCTTGCTTGACTCCTGTTTTGACCTTGAAGTTGCCGCTTTGGGACCCACTGTTGCTCAATACCATGGCAGTCATGTTGTCATGAAGCAGCCTTAAAATGATAATGAATTTTCTCAGGCAGCCAACCTTTGAGAGGATGGTCCACAGGGTGCCACGACTGACAGTCGAATGCTTCGGTCAGGTCAATGAAACTCATGTATAAGGCTTGGTTGTGTTCACATTTTTCTTGCAGTTGCTGGGCAGTAAAGATCATGTCAGCTATTCCTTGGAATGGTCAGAAGCCACACTGGGATCCTTGAAGAATTTCTTCTGAGTGGCAGGAGTCAGTTTGTGAGGATTCAAGCTACGATTTTCCCGGCTGTTGACAGAAGGGAGCTGCCACCATAGTTTCCACAGTCCAGCTTGTCACGCTTCTTGAAAAGACGGACACTCAGTGTGTCTCTGAAGTCTTGTGGCATCTGCTCCCTATCCCAGATCTTGAAACTTAGGAGGTGGAGCTGTTTGTGGAGCTGTGGCCCACTTTCTTTGAAGACTTCAGTGGGGATTCCATTTAGTCCGGTTGCCTTGTTGCACTTCATGGCTTTGATGGCAGCTTGGACGTCGCTCAGGGTAGGAAGTGTTGCAAGTGCTGAAGCATATGAGAATGCTGGCCACACACTGAACATCAAAAAGACCAAGGTGTTCCACCAATTTTCACCAATGGGAGAATCTTATGAACCTTCTATCGAAGTCAATGGAGAACTGCCGGAACGTATGGGCCATGTCCCATATCTTGGAAGTCATCTTTCCACTGAAGTTGATGTTGATGCGGAAATCCAGCATCGTCTGAGCTGTGTAAGCTCTGCTTTTGCCTGGCTGAGACAAAGGATCTTCAAGAACTGGGACCTCTATCCCAGGCCAAAGATCCTTGCATACCATGCAGTGGTTGTTCCAAAGTTACTATATGCGTGTGGAACCTGGACATCATACAAATGTCATTTGAAGGCACTTAAACAATATCATCAACACTGCTTCAGGAGAATCCTAACTCTCTCTTGGGAGGGCAGGCGCACAAACACAAGTGTCCTGGAAGGGCTGAACATGACCAGCGTTGAAGCCATTATCATTCATCAGCAACCTCGTTGGACTGGTCATGTGGTTTGGATGTCTGATCAGCATCTCCCAAAACAGTTCTGCTTTCCGAGTTGGAGGAAGGATAGAGGAGCGTTGGGGGCCAGCAGAAGCGACATAAGGACATGCTGAAGGCACACATGAAAAATTGCAGCATCAGCGTTGATATTTTGGAGAACCTTGCCCGAGACTGTTCCCAGTAGAGAACAGTAATCCGTGAAGGGGGTGGCACAATTTGAGAGGTCCGGCTGCAGTACTGACGCGGAGAAGAAGAAAAGCATGTCAAAACCTGTCCCATGCCCCACCAACAGCTACTAACGCTGCCTCTGCTGGGATAAGACCTGCGGCTCCAGATTTGGGCTGATCAGCCATCAACGGAATCATGAATCGGAGGGTGACATGACGATCGTTATCAAGTGACCGCCAAGAAGAAGAAAGAATGCAGAAAGATGCCCCATGGGGCAGAGTGTCTTGTGCAAGTCACAAGTCTACCACCACTGCATCTTTTGGAATCCATTGCAGAGCTTGCTGGGTCCCATCCCAGGTGAATGGAGCCGCCTCTAGACTTTGGAATCATGTATTAACTGTATGCCCATCCTGGGTTCCATCTACTGCCCCCTGTCTTTCCACCCACGGTGGGCAGCTGGATCAGCAGTCAGGTCAGTCCGACAAGACCTTCTTAAGGGCCAAGTTACTGTGCAGAAATACGAGAACGTGACAAAGATGATGAAACCAGGCCGAAGAACAAAGAGGATGGATCCCAAGAATGCACTGGAATATGAGAAATGAACTGTGAATCTTGTAAATATCAGTGTGTTTGGAGTTGTGCCACGGACACATAAATGAAAATGATTTCTTAGGCATGCAGGACTTGTCATAGTGGAACAGAGCGGCAGGCCAGTTAGTTCTAGTACCTAGGGTCTGGCAGGAGCACACACCAGATGCTGCAAGGAAAGATATATAAAAAAAAAAGTACACCGTGCACCTGGCCAATTGTTTAACACCACCCGAGCAGGAGGCGTGAATTCCTTCCTAACCCCAGCTGCTCTTTCACATCTCATTGGGAAGGACTGACATTGCCTGCCAGCTCCATCCTATTCTAGCTAGAAGAATGCCAGAGTCCTACCTCACTGGAATGGTTCCAGATTGATAATACTACTGTAACCGACAGCAACTCGCCTCCCTCAATGATACTGAATGAATCCAATCCCCTTTTAGCTCCTACTAAAGATACTGAAGCAAATTTCTGGCTCAGAAAATTGGGTAAAGGTGGGCAAAATGCAGCCTCGACATTGGCAGGCATGTGTGTGTGTGTGTGTGTGTGTGTTCTTGCAAACACACACACACACACACTCTTCATCACCTCTGTTTTGGGTCTTTATTTATGCCTGTGCAAAGCCTCGCACACGTCTGCGCTAATCATTTACCCATGCAAACTGGACAGGAAGGCAAGAGAGCTAACGATTATCGGGGGGTATACTTTTCGGCCACCGCACATTCCAAAGCCACCATCAGAGACAGCTCACTGGGCAGGAAGGGACAGAGCAATATATTGCAGGGATGGAAGGAAAACTCAACATCCCACAGGGCAGTATTGAAGTTGGACAGCTGCTAATTGGAGATACACATCTCCTAGAACTGGAAGGGACATTGGGAGGTCATCTAGTCCAGTTCCCTGCTCTCTTAGCAGGATCAAGCACCATTCCTGACATCTCTTTGCCCTACTCCCTAAACAGCCTCCTTAAGGATTGAGCTCACACCCCTGGGTTTTGCAGGCTAATGTTCAAACCACTGAGCTACCATGAACAGCCAGAGAGAGAGTGGAGCTGCCATACTCTGGCGGTCCCACTCTGCCACAGTCAGTGTTGTTCTTGCTACTGGTTTTCTAATACCACAGACTCACTGGCTGCTGCCCTTGGTACGGTCACTGTTCTATCCTGGGCCACTGGCACAGGAAGACTGCATTAGATGGGTGGGAGGGATGCAATGCAGAACAGCTCTGTGTAAGCTGTGCCAGGGAGGGGTATCAAAGAGGAAAGTACTCTGAGTAAGGCCCACGTCCTGGAGTCTGCTGTGACCCAGAGTCCGTGTAGACCTTTGCTGCACCTCTTGCAGCCATAGTTAGCGTGCCCATTAAAAGCAGCCTTCCAAGCCCATCGCTGGTGGTAAAGTGCTTTGAGAGCCTTATGTGCAAAGTGGCTGGACACGGACGAAGTATTGTCATGCCCTTGACTTTCTGGCCGGCTGTGCCAATAATGCAGCTCTCACTGCACACCAGCGTAGATCCTTGTGCTTCGAGAGGGACGGAAGAGCAAATGCTGCTGAGTTTAGAAAACCCCTGTGATAACCTATCAGACGAGCGCCGACCCGCCTCCCCACACACCTTCTGCCTCAAGCACCACGTTCCATCCGACCTTGCAATGGCGGCTGCAGGGTAAACTTGCAACGTGGCAGGAAGTGGGATCCCCTGGCAGGGACAGCGATCACCCATCGCACCAGCTCAGAGAGCCGAGCCAGCAGCCTCGTGCCACCGCTCCGGTCCGTGATGGCTGCATGTCCGGGGCACGTCCGGCACAAAGCCCGCACTGCAGGAGCAGGCGGCTCACAGGGTTTGAGGACACGTACACATGCACCACACAGCCCCAGGTGGGAGCTTGGGAGGTGAATCCCAGGCGCCTGCCACATCAGGACATGAGGCCAAAGGAGCTGCTGCCACATAAGGTTTAGGTGGCTGCTTTGCAGCACGGGCAAGCCCTGGAGGATAGCACAGAAGACGCGTATATCAGAGGGACGCCTGTCAGGGTCAGTAACATCCCCACTTTTCCTATGTCCAGCCCCCGATGCTGCGTGCCCCCCCCCACTCCCTACCTAACAGTTCCACAAATGCCCCCTTTGCTTCTGGGCTCTCTACCACACACGAAAGGAGCTCGTTCCCAGAAAGCTCTGAGCACCCTCCTTATGGGCCTGCCTGCTGGGCTCCGGAAACCCAGCCTCCCCCCCCGGCCCCGCGTCCCGCCGCAAGTCTCTTCCGATCAGGCCTCTCCTCAGCCCAGGGGAGGGCTGCGGAGAAGGCAGCAGCCAGTTGCAGTAACGCGACACCCCAGCGGCCTTGCCACGCGTGTGCCGTCTGCACATCCACACACGAGCTGGCGAGGCAGCCAGGCCGGCATTTCTTGGCTGGCAGCTGGCTCGGAACGCAGACTGTGGGAGGAAACATCAAAGTTCATTGTTTGGATTAAATATTTTCCTTGGCTTGCCCTCTGTGGCTGAGTGTCGTTTGCTTTATTATTTTTTCTCCCCCTCCTCCCGCTCCCGAGGCAGGCAGGCATGCGGGGAGGAAATCGGCTTGGAGACACGCAGGGAGGGCCCAGAAGGTAAGAGAGCTGGAGGCCAGCCAAGGATCTGTGGCACAGCTCTCCACCGAGGCCAGGGAGGCCCCCCTGCAGTTGCTACCCAATGGATTTATAAAGCTATCGCATTGCAGTCATAGGTGTAGGAAGCAGGGGTGCGGGCTGCTGTACCTCCAGGTTCTGGCTGCCTGGGGTCCCAGCCACCAGCTCTGCACTTATGCTGCCCAGGGTCCTGACAGCCAGGCCCACTGCCACCACCAGCCCCAGGTTTCTCTCAGCCACTGGCCCTGCACCTGGAACCTCAGCTGCCAGGTTCCATACACAGGGTCCTGCTTAGCAGTCCTTGCCTCCGGCCCTAAATGTGGGGTCCCAGCTGCTAGTGGACGATGAGGAGCATGGGCGGGAGTAAGAGTGGTGGGCAATTCAGCACCCTCACTCCAACATCTCTTCCAGTGCCATTGACTCGCTGCTGGGCCGACCACAGCAAGCGAGAAAGCTTCAGACAATGCGGTAGACCTTCTTCCTCCCGTTTACTCAGGGCTCCGCTCCGGTACAGAATCATCAGAGATTCAGAGGGCTGGGAGGGACCATAGGAGGTCATCGAGTTCAGCCTCCTGCAGGGCAACTCCGACTAAATCATCCCAGCCAAGACTATGTCAAACCGGGACTTAAAAACGTCTAGGGATGGAGAATCCACCACCTCTCTAGGCAACGCATTCCAGTGCTTCACCACCCGCCTGGGGAAATAGCTTCTCCTAATATCCAGCCTACACCTTTCCCTCTGTAACTTCAAACCATTGCTCCTTCTTTTGCCATCTGTCACCACTGAGAACAGTCTCTCTCCATCCTCTTTAGAGCCCCCTTCCAGGAAGTTGAAAACTGCTGTCACTTCTCTTCTGTAAACTAAATAAGACCAAATCGCTCAACCTCTCCTTGTCGGTCATGTGCTCCAGCCCCCTAGACATTTTCATTGCCCTCCGCCGGACCCTCTCCAATGCATCCACATCCTTTCTATACTGGGGGCCCAGAACTGGACATAATACTACAGATGTGGCCTCACCAGTACCAAGTAGAGGGGAATAATAACTCCTCTAGATCTGCTGGAAATGCCCCTCTTAAACCATTCCAATATGCCATTAGGCGTTTTGGGTACAAAGGCACACTGTTGACTCTTACTTAGGCTCTCATCCATTGTAATGTCCGGGTCCTTTTCTGTTGCACTGCTCCTTAGCCAGTTGGTCCCCAGCCTGTAACAAAGCTTGGGATTCTTCGGTCCCAAGTGCAGAACTTGTCCTAGTCCTCATCAGATTTGTTTTGGCCCAATGTTCCAATTGATCTAGGTCTTTGTGAGTGTATCCTGTAGCGGCTCCCCACAACTCTGTTCTCAGTCTGCTCCACTCCACACTCACCCACCAAGAGAACTGGGCATCAGTTTGAAAGCTAACATGCCATGTACAAATATCAGTTCTGGTTTCTGTTGGCTTAACAACGTGCTTCTATCCAGGATCCATGCACTGACTGGCTCCTCCAGTAACAAACATCAGAGTTGTAGAAAGCTTCTCAACACCAGTGGGCAGCCTGCTCCTTCTAGCCTCACAGTTACATTTGCCCAGTGGCTAGAAGGAAAAGCCCAGCTCAGACCCAATCTGTAAAGCACGCATTTGATACAGAAATTTTAAGGTCAGAAGGGACCATATAATTGCCAAGACAGACCTCTCACACTGATGACCCCACTGTTGAACCATCTGGTTTCTTGCTCTGCCAAAGACAGTGGAGGACCATCATGGAATTAGGCTGTTACGTGGAAGATGCCTGGAACTTGCACATAACTGGAGGAGGAAAGACTGGCTACGGTGTGAATGTGGAGACCCACACGTCGTCAAGGGATCAAGGTGTACCCAGTCTTTTCATTTCCAGGAGACAGAGCAAAGGCGCACATGGATTCTCTTGAAGGCCTCTAATGGATTTATAGCTTATCAATGTTGCTGTTCCCATATGAAATGCGATGACAGAGACCTCCCACTTAAGACAGCTGGTTCTCCCACTGCTGCTTGAACCTGGAGGTATGTCTGCATTTCAGTGTAAGCCCAGGGTTCAAATTCTGACACAACACCAGCTTCCTGCACCCTTCAGTTTACACACAAATTGCACTCAGAGCTTGAACCCAAGTGTCCCAGGACCTCATAAAGAAGGAGGGTCTGAGCCTGAGTCAAGCCAGGACTCAAGGCTTAAGCTCTATTGAACTGAAGTATAGATACAGCCTCACTGGAGCTTGGCGTCCACCAAAAAGTATCCCACAAGTCCATGAGCCGACTTTCTTTGTCCTCCTCATGAATTGGGTAGACTGTCGAGTTTTCCCCTATTGCACCACAGTGAGCTAAAATGGCCACATTTTGGGAGGGCGCAAGGAACTCTGGGATATAGGTGGTTGGACTTGGGCCCATTGTAGACACTAGAGCCCCAGATTAGGGTCAACGATTCCTAACCTGGGGCTACAACGGAGGGTAGATGTTGCTGTTGCTCAAGCCCTAGGTTATTAAACTCAGCATCTGCTAACTCAAGTTCTGCTAATCCCGGTCTTATGCTTCAGTGTAGACATAGAAACACAGGGACCTTGACAGTTCATCTAGTCCAGTCCCCTGCAGTCGTGGCAGGGCTAACCATTATCTACACCATTTCTGACAGGTGTTTCTGTCCAACCTGTTCTCAAAACTCTCCAGTGATGGAGATTCCACAACTTCCCAAGGCAATTTTTTCTGATTCTTCCCCACCCTGCCAGAAAGTTTTTCCTAATGTCCAACCTAAACCTCCATTACTGCACTTAAGCTCATTGCTTCTTCTTCTATCCTCAGAGGCAAAGAAGAACAATGATTCTTTTCCCACAACCTTTTATGTACACAAAAACAGTTATTGTGTCCCCTCTGAGTTTTCTCTTCACCTGATTAAACACCCAAATTGTTTCAAGTCATGTTTTCTAGACCTTTATTCATGTTTGTTGCTCTTCTCTGGACTTTCTCCAAATCTTCCCTGAAATGGGGTGCCCAGATATGGACAAATACTCCAGTTGAAGCCTAATCAGTGCTGTGTAGAGTGGAAGAAATACTTCTCACGTCTTGCTTATGATACTCTTGACATAGGACATACAATGAACGGCCTTGGAATACAGCAATGCAGAATGACAAAGGTAGTGACTAGAACCCCTGGGACCTGCATCAGCATTCCTGGGGTCCCATAACATGTGGATCACCACCATGGCACTGAGCCAAAGCCCAGGGCCATCAAAGGAACAACTCTCAACGACATCATCAGGCTTTTGGAGGAGAACCATGTATCCTAGCAGGATGAGCAATAACCTCACAGGAGCGTCTCAGCCTCACAACTGCTGCAGGCAGGCCAGCATAGTGAGTGCACCTCTGGCTCAGCGATGCTACATTTGCACTGGAGGAAGGGCAGAATGCCGGTCAGAAAATTTTCATTAAAGTATACAAAAATTAAAGGAGCTTCCTTAAAAGCCAAACCAACGGAAGCTTGCCAAGATCTGAAACTCTCCAGCTCAACTCCATTGTGTCTGAGGAGGGGAGCACGTGAGCCTCATCTCTGTGGGCTGCATCCTGAAAGCCCAACTCGGTCGCTCAGGAGATGCCTACACTGCACCATAAGCCTCTGGCGGGGGTTTGAGCCCAAGTCCCCATCCCATGCCCACACAAACCAGCCTGAGCACTTGGGACTCTAGGAATCTGTGCGTGAGGTGGCTTTGAGTTCGAGTCCTGTTGTGGCTCAGGTCCACACCCTGCTATTCTGCAGTGTGGACGCAGGAAAGAGGATTGGAGTCAGACGGCCTGCACAGTGCAGTAGGGATGCATCAGAATGGCTGTGAAACCTGGAAATAGCCACCGTAAACCCAGATTTACCACACGGTCCCAATGTTCAGGCACAGGCTTGAAACCACAGTGCACAAACTCTGGTTCCAAGATCTGGGCTTAGCATGCAGTGTAGACATCCCCTCCGAGAGGCCTCACTGAATTACTCCAGGACTTAACCCTAGCCCCAGAGCCCTGGCACTACAGTTAGCTTTGATGGGGAGGGGGGGCAGGTTTAACATAGAGCTGCAGGGCCAGCCTCGCGACACCAGCTCTCAGACACCCTGGGGGAAAGAGGTCATACGACCTGGGTGCCAGTGTCAGCAACAGCAACCTGAGGGTTGCAGAGGTGGTGGGCATGCATGAGCAGGCATGCCCAGGCAGCTGTCTGCTTGGAGGTAGCACCATAGGGTAAGAAGGAGATGAGTGAGACTTTGGGAGGTTCTAGAGCTGTAGGGAAACATTTGGGGCGTGGAACTGCACAGCAGCCAAGGACACCCCGCTGCAAACCCTTGGACTCTGATCTGGCTGACCTTGGCCAGAATCAGGGAGAGGAGCATGGCCTTTAGATCCTGCATTTGGCTCAGAAATGCCTCCATTGCAACAATCTGCTGAGCTGGGAGGCACATTGCTGCAGGTCTCAGTAGATTGGCAGCTATCGTCCCTGACACTTCCTTCGCCTTGCTCCTCTGACATGCCATGGCCTTGCAGGAGAGAACTCTCCAGGACCCAACGCTGGCTCTGCAGAATGGACGGGAGCACAACCATGGGACGCCGGCGGGCGTTTGCTGCGGTGTGACGTGGGCCTCACCATACCTTTCTGGCACAGCAGCAGCGGCCAATTTATATGCCCTCGTTGTGCGACTTAGTCAAGGATGTAAAAGTGCAACCAAATCCCAACAGACTTGGCACCTAGAGGTTCTGTTGGGTGCCAGTGTCACTGGCATCTATTTACAGAAGGGATCAGTGTTTCCAGGGTCTGCTGAAGGGAGGGGTACACTGAAGAATCCACCTCGACTCTTCCTGGGTAGCCTGCTCAGGCTTCTGCTTGCTTTGTTTATTAGAATGACCACACTGGAGGCTGTAGCTGAGCACAGTCGGATGATGGGAGTGTCCTTCGCGGTGTTCGTGGGATCTTGTGTGTCCGTGAGTACATGGATTGTGCTGGGTGGCACCAGAGCCTATGTCCTTGAACTTGTTTTAGGACTTCAGTGAACCCTCCCTGCCTTCCCCAGAACAGCCCCAGTGCGAAGAAGAGGCAAACCCAGGACTGGCAAGAGGTGCTCAGTAACCAGAGGCCGCGCATGACCTGGCTAGCGCCCCCAGCACAAGCCTCTCAAAGACAGTCCCCGGTGCCTGCCGCTCGCGTGTAAGGAAACACCAGGGCTTTGTACTCCAGCAGCACCCAGCCTGAAATGCTGCCCTCAGCAGCCTGCCTTTCGCTGCAGGTTAGATCTCCTGCCAAGCCGTTCCCACTAAATATGCTACAGGATAGAATGGGTTATGGAAAACAAGCCCTAAAAACCACCAGGGCCTCCTGACCCACTTGTATCTGGTTTCTGCCAAGTTCTCGTATGGAGCTTCAAGCAAAGAGGAAAACAATGCACGGGGCTGGAGGAGCGGAAGATATTCGCATTGGAATAGCAGTTGGCTGGGACTGGGGGGGGTTAGTTATCGGAAGAATGGTCGTTGCTTTTCCATCTATTTGTCATTTGGTAGACAAGAGGGTGATCGGCCAAGGGAGAGACCAGGCAAATAAGAGACAGATGGGAGGCAATGGATGCTGAGGAAGAGGAAGAAGATGGGGAACAATAAGTAGCCAGTGATGTGGAGTCTGAGGATCCTGAGTGCCGGTGCAGAACGCTTCCAGGGCCGAAGGAGGTCATACAATACACACAGTACTGCTGGGGGAGGCGGGGAGAGGCACAGAACAGAATGGGAGTCAGGGACTGGAATACGGTACTCTTGGCTCTGCAGGCAGCTTGTGGTATGCAGTGGTTCTCCACCAGGGGTACGCACACCCCCGGGGTAGGCAAAGGTCTTCCAGAGGGTACATTGACTCAGCCAGAGACTCGCCTGGTTTTGCAACAGGCTACAGAGAAAGCACCAGCGCAGTCAGTACTTACGAAAATTTGGTGCAGACGGGAAAGAGAGCAAGTGGGCTTCCTGAACCTGGGGGCTGTGGCATTCTGCTATTTTTACGTCTGATTCGGCAAGCAAGTAGTTTTAAGGGAGGCGTATCTGGAGGGTACAACTCAGACTCCTGAAAGGGGTACAGTAGTCTGGAAAGGTCAGAAGAGGCAGATTTAGGGCCAGTTGTTTCACCTCCTTTTCTTTCCCTATTCACGGAGTCCCCTTGTGTTTGGATGGCCAATAGAAATGCCTGATTTACCTTCTTCCCAGAACTATCACGTTCACTTCCTCAGCTAAACAGTTCTTGGCCTTTAAATCTCGCGACAGCGGCACTTGAGCCATGCCCCGAGACGGGAGAGCTCGGCTGGCTCCCTGCTCTGCCTCTGACCAGCTGTGTGATGGTGGGGTGAGTGCTTTCACCTCCTCTTCTCTTTCCTTTACCTGCCTGGGGCCCATCCACAGCTCTTGCATTGGGTTAAGGGGCAGCGAGTGGCTACACTACCCCCCAAGTGCAGTAACAACAAGGTACGTCCTGAATTCTTTCCTCCTGCTTCTCCTCAGCTATTCCCTGCGCTATAAGTCCACAAAGTCCCAGCACACCCCCATGCCTAGAGCCAAAAGGGGTCAGAGCCAAGGACCTTGTGCTGGAGGTAGCTGGTGCAATTGGGTGCCTTCTGCCCCCTTGTTCCGCCTGCAGGAATGTATTAGGCAGCAATCCAGCCCTTCGTCTGCCAGCAGCAGTAAAGGTTTTCTAGCTGCCATTTTCCAAACAGGAAATGTGGGCCGTTAGACCCCCATCACTGGTAGGTTTAACCCTCCCGCAGCACCTCCTGCAACGCTCAGGAGAACTCCCCAGAGCAGACAAAGGAGAGCATCTGAAACCACATTAAGAAAAGCATTCTCAAACCTCTGATCCCAGCCTCAGGGGCTGAGGCAATGGGGTAGCTGTCCCCAGTAAGCTTCATACAATTTGGCCTGTACAAGGAGGTGGAAGCAGACAGGACAATGTAACTCACACGTACGATGCAACTTATTCAGTCTGTCAGCATGATTAAGCACTGGAATCAATTGCCCAGGGAGGCTGTGGAATCTCCACCACTGGACAGATGTAAGAGCAGGTTAAAGAAACATCTGTCAGGGATCTGCTTGGTCCTGCCATGAGTGCAGGGGACTGGACTATATAACCAGTGGGATGACCTCTCATGGTCTCCTCCAGTCCTATGATTCTATATTCTTGCCAGAGAAAGCATTGTAAGGTAGGCCTGACAAAGCACAGTACGTACCATGCGCAGGTCGGACAAGCGTACCAAAGACTGGCTTAGTTCAACACTGTTCTATTTTCAGCCTGGAAGCAACCTCTCAGGAGGGGAAAAATTTAAACATTAGCACTTCCTACATTTTCAACCAAGGGCCCATGGTCCTGACAGTACGATGGTGACTCTGCAAAGAGAGCCAGGCCAAGAGGAGGTAATTCCTCCTGTTCAAATAACAGCCCCTGGGGGTTCCTGAATCACAGCCAGCTACCCCTTTAACTGTACAGCTCCCGGGAGAGGGGAATTTTGACCTCAGAACTCTCCTTGTCCATCATGAACCTTCCTAAACCAAATCAAACAGGATTCACGAGGAGAGGCTGGGTTTATTCTCCTGGAAGTTCATGACAAAAGAGCAAGCAAGCAATTGTTTTTGGCGGAGGAGGGGAATGTGCTGCTGGTTCTGGAGCAAACTTACGATCCTGAAGCTGCTACAGTAGGGTTTGAGCATTGGCCTGCTAAAGCCAGGGTTGTGAGCCCCGTCCTGGAGGGGGCCAGTTAGTGATCTGGGACAAATAGAATTGAAAAAAAAAGGTGGGTTGGGGGTGGTGCTTGGTCCTGCCAAGAGGGCAGGGGACTGGACTCAATGACCTGCTGAGGTCCCTTCCAGCTCTACAAGATGTTTACCTCCATATATTTCATTTATTTAATCTACTGCATAACTGAGCTGCTGCCAGATTTACCCCATGGCATGTGCTGTCGTCGTAGCCAGGACAGTGCCAGCTGTATCAGAGAGGCCGGGTGGGGATTATCTTTTATGAGGCCTGCCTCCGTTGGGGAGAGACGCACTTTCGAGCCGTACTCTTCCCTGAGTAAAGGAAGTGATTCCATTGTCACAGTCGCTGCACAGGACTACATGAACTCTGGCTTACAGTGGCTTTGAGTTGGCATCAAAAGCTAGCCCCGTCCCCTCACCACCACCCCTGCAAGAGATGCTGTAAGAAGACAGCGCTGCCCAGGTGACGTATTGGCAAGCTGGAGTAGTGTGCTGGCTACCTAAGACCTGGGTCTGGAATCTGCAGAAAACAAGCAGGAGTGAGAGAAGGGAGAGAGGATGAAAGCAGCACCAAGATTAGAGAGAATTTGTGGAATGCAGCCACAGATGGATTGAATTAGGGACTGAACTATTGCTAGTATCTACTACTAACCTCAGAGAAACTACGCTCACGTGTATGCACATGTGTAGGCACATCTAACTGACTCACACACGGACACACAATGCTGCCGTTACGGAACAGACACACAAAATCCCTTTCTCCCAAAATACCCCACCTGCATAGCCCCTTTGCCAGGGTTCATCGAGCCCTGTAGCCTGCCCCCCAACAGTGGTGCCCCGGAAAGAACAAACAGAACAGAGAATCATCAAGCGAGCCATCCCGTCACCCATTTCCAGCTCCTGACAGAGTTGAGGGGCACCATCCCTGCCCATCCTGGCTAATAGCCATTGATGGTCTTTCAGCTCCATGAACTTATCTAGTTCCTTTTTCAAAATCTGTTCAAGTCCTGCTCATCACAACATCCTCTGGCCAGGAGTTCTCCAGATTGATTGAGCGCTGCGTGAAGAAATATTTCCTTCTGCTTGTTTTAAACCTGCTAGCTATTAATTTCATTTGGTGACCCCCTGGTTCTTGTGTGTCATGGGAGCAAGCAAATAACGTTGCCTTGTTCACTTTCTCCACACCAGTCATGACTTTGTAGACCTCTGTCATATGCTCCTTTAGTCTCCTCTTTTCTGAGATGAAAAGTCCTAGTCTTTTTAATCTCTCCTCATATGGCAGCCATTCCAAACCCTTCACCTTTTTTGTTGCCCTTTTCTGAACTTTTTCCAGCATCAAGATAGCTTTTTTGAGGTGAGGGGACCACATGTGCATGCAGTATTCCAGATGTGGTCGTACCATGGATATGTACAGAACCAATAAGGGATTTTCTGTCTTATTCTCTTACCCTTTTAAAATGATTCTTAGCGTTGTTTGCCTTTTTGACGGCTGCTGCACATTGAGAGGATGTTTTCAGAGAACTATCCACGACTCCAAGATCTCTCTCCAGTGGTAGTAGCTAATTTAGCCCCATCATTTTGTACATCCATTTTGGGATTATGATGCTTGAGGATGCAATTGGTTGCTTACACAGTAAAAGCTGTGTTACCCAGCACCTGGTGCGCCAGAAGAGTCTATTAGCTGGCATTTCTGATCCCTCCCTATACAAAGGTACCATGGCTGTTATACTGCCCCGCATGTTATGCAGGGAGGCGGAAGATAAGTAAGCAAGCTGAAATCAGGTTCTTATACAAAAAAGGAGTTTCTAGGGCATGGCATGGAGTCATTTCAGATTCAGCCGAATCTCCTCCACCTTCTACATCTACAATGGTAATTGACATTGATAATGATGACCCAGAGGCAATGCAAGTTCCTGAAGAGCCTTCTGAATCATCAAAGAAAGATTAAATTATGTTCAGTGTCCTTTTAGTAGTAAGTGTGTTTCTAGTGATCTGGGTGTATGACTTGCACTGCCTTTAGCCATCTGTAGTGCCATAAGATAACTGCCTGTTTAGAAAACTTTACCTGTATAGGATCAGAGAGGTGGCTGTGTTAGTCTGTAGCTTTGAGAACAACAAGAAGTCTTGTGGCACCTTATAGACTAACATATTTTGGAGCATCAGCTTTCATGGGCAAAGACCCGCCTCATCAGCTGCAACCTGTATACACTCAAGAAGCCAGACAGTCTACTTCTGGACCGGTGATTACCTGAATACTATTTTATACTTTATCTATTTGACTGTATTTTAATTGTTTCAAAATTGGTATTCCATTGGTAAATACAACTGTTAGCCGGAATTTTGGACTAAGACTCCTCTTTCCTCTGCAGTCTCCCAGCATGCTGGAAAACAAAGCTTTTACTGTAATAATAATCCATAATATTTTCTACTGACTTGCTTCTGACCAGCTCTAAGGAATGGAACTCATGACTGTAGAAAGTTCACAGCCTGTATTCATCATTGATTCACCATTTATAAATTGTTTAGGTGTTTCCTTATTGTACCCAAGATCCAGCATCCATGGCTTTTGTCAACAAAACTCGCAGAGCGTCCACACACAAAATGTGGTTTGTCAACGAAACTGGGCACTTTCGTTGGCAGGCTTCTCCCTCTCCCCCATGAGGCAGAACACCGTTCTTGACAGAATCTGTTGACAAAAAAAGCCATGACACTGCGAGCATCCCCTCATTTTTGTGTTATCGGAGGGGTGCACAGGTGCCCCTGGGTATCTCTCTCTATAGCAGATAACAACCAGGCAAGGAACACTGGGAGAATGAAAAGCTTCCCAATGAAATTATTAGTGAGTAGCCCACGACTCCAGTGACCAACAAAATAGCAGCTAGAAACACTCCAAATACCTGCCAGGAGCACTGCCCGTCATATGACGCCAGTCCGTGTCCTTGTTACAGCCCATGTTATGAGGATCAGATGTCGGACATCCCCCCCCCGCCAATTATAAGGAGCTACATTCCGCCCTCATTCCACAACTTCCCAGTCTGCAACAGGAGAATGTGGAGTTATCTGCCCAACATTTCTCAGGGTTGATTCCGAGTGTGACTCCCGCGGATTTCAATAGGGGTGGTGGCCGTGTAACAGAACAGAATTTTCAAAGCACTGCACGAACATCGATTCGTTATCCCTACACTGCCCTGTTGGTCAGGAGGAATTATGACCCACGTTTCACAAATGCATTCACAGAGGCAGAGAAACAGTAAGTTAGTTGCTTATGGAGCTGCGACAGCAGATGGCAGACCCAGGATAGGAACTGGGGGATTCCTTCCTACCAATCTGACCTCTGAACCTCTACAGCACTACCTTTGGTTTTCAGAACTATTCTCAGAAATGGTTTGGGGCAAATAGGATGAAGTTTAACACGACAAAGGCAAAGTACTCCCCTTAGAAAAGAACAATCAGTTTCACACGTGCAAAGTGGGAAGTGCCTGTCTAGGAAGGAGTATTGCATAGAGGAATCTGGGGGGGTCATAGTGGACCACAACCTAAACAGGAGTCAAGAGTGTGATGCTGTTGCAAAAAGCAAGCAAACATGATTCTGGGATGCATTAACAGGAGTGGGGTAGGCAAAACACAAGAAGTCATTCTTCTGCTCTACTCTGCGCTGATAGGGCCTCAGTTGGAGTATTGTGTCCACTTCTGGGGACCACATTTCAAGAGAGATGTGGAGAAACTGGAGAAGGTCCAGAGAAGAGCAACAAGAATGATTAAAGGTCTGGAGAACATGAGGTCTGAGGAAAGACTGAAAGAACTGGGCCTGTTGAGTTTAGAAAAGAGAAGACTGAGAGGGGACATGATAGTGGTTTTCAAGTACCTACAAGAAGGATACAAAGAGGAGGGAGAAAAATTGTTCTCTTTGCTTAAATTGCAGCAAGGGAGGTTTAGGCTGGACATTACGAAAAAATTTCCTAATTGTCAGGCTAGTTAAATACACAAATAAATTGCATAGGAAGGTTGTGGAATCGCTGTTATTGGAGATATTTAAGAACTGGTTAGATAAACATCAGGGATGATCTAGTTGGTGCTTGGTTCTACTGTGAGGACAGGGGACTGGTCTTGATGACGTCTCAAGGTTCATTCCAGGTTCTAGTGTTCTATGATTCTATGGTTAATCACACATGAGGTAAACCCAGGAAGAACACATAATAGCCAGCCATTGCAGCTACAGAACATTGCACCGAGGACCATCAAGAGATCTTATCTTTCCATAAGGTGCCATACAGGAGAATGGTTGGATATTTAAGCTGCCATTTGCATCCTGTTGGTGCATGGGCCTGGAATTTGCACTGTGAAGCCATCTGCTGATGGCCCCTCTGTCACGTTAGTCTTGGCTCTCATGCAGTCAATGGTGATGTGGAGACAGGAGCTGCGAAGGCAACGGATGCTCTGGCCCAAAACAGTGCACTGACATTGCATATTGCTGCGTAGAAGCAGGACATGTTTGCTTCACTGCCCTGGTTGGACAGGGTGCGACCTGGGATGATGCGTCATGGTGACGGACAGTGAGATGGGCAATAAAATAGCAGCCTAAGCCATTTGTAGGGTGCACTATGAATAGAGACCATGCAGCCAGACAGCCCGTGACCAAGAGCAATGCAAATCAGTAACCAAGAAGGGCCACATTCTGTCTGCCAGTGGGGCTGTGCTGGCTAGAAGTGGGGATGGACTTCGGAGCTACGCAGAGACAGGCCGTAAGGGGCCTTGAACAGCAGCTTGCCGCATTCCAGGTCTCTGCAGTGCGGCCTGGATTTGGCCACTAGGGGAAGGATTCCAGGAAGGGCTTTGTCATGGAGCATGGGGTCCCCAGGCCCTGCACCCCCTCCGCAGTCAGATGTGACTTTCATTCGGCATGGAGAACAGACAGGTTATTAGGCGACAGGGACGCAGTGTAGAACTGACTCATCAGCACAGAAACCAGAAGCCGTCAGTACAATCCATCTGGGGGAGAGGGAGCCCATAGGTGGTCCCCCAGCCAGGGCCCTGGCCCCCCCTTCCTACCTTCCTCTCCAGCCAGACCACACTGCCCCACTCAACAGCCCAGTTCCAATTCAAACCAGCCAGGCCCCTCCTCCCTCCTGGGTCCTACTTCCCCAGGAATCAAGGTGTCACCTGGTTGCCTAGGTTACAAAAAGCAGGGGGGGAGGGGGCTATGAGTGAGAACTCATCACACCAAAACCCCCCTCACCACTATGCACTTGGGAGACTACGTGCCTAGGGAAACTGAGGCACCCACCTCGGGTTACTACAGGGCGGACGGAAACACATGCATCCTAACCAGGGGGGAATAAAGTCCTCACACACCCCACTTCCTCACAGGGAAATGGTCCTGCCACATTTTCATTCAGTAGGATGAGGCAAAAGGAGCAGGCTGGGGGGTGGCAGCCAATTCTCAGCTGAGAAGTAGCAGCATAGGTCAACCAAGCAATCCCTGAGGGTGGGGAAGAAGCAGCCTGCCCGTTGTTTCCTCGTCAGGAGCAGCCAATGATCATGCCTTGGCTTTTCCCTGTCCTCGGCTTGTGAGGCTGAGGCCAGGCCTGCACTACGGGGAGGGAGAAAGCGATTTGAGATACGCAACTCCAGCTTTGTGAATTGTATAGCTGGAGTTGACAAATCCTAAATCGGTTTTTTCCTACCGTCCCCACAGCTGAAGGTCGATGGGAGAAACTCTCCTGTCAACTTCCCTTTCTCCTCCTGACTGTGGGGCACACCAGGGTCGACGGTGGAGGCCTGTTTGTTCTATTCAGGGCAGCCCCGACCAGGCATGCTAAATTGAGCCCTGGAAGGCTGACTGCCACCGCATTGATCTTCCAGCAAGCGTAGATCTACTCGCAGTCTTAGCCAGGCAAGAGTTATGCAATGGCCAGGGAAACACTGCCACAAAGCACCCAAAAGCCTCCTCCAGTGACCTCCTCCTGCAGCTCTGGCTTCCTGATCATTCTTTGCAATGAACACTGGCCCCTGGGTGTTATCTCCCCATCACAGCCCGAACTCCTCCCTGCCATCTCTTTTTCTACTGACAGCACAGGGATAAGCTGTTCCGCTGGCCTCAGGACTGCCGAGCCCTCCCTGCCCTCCACTACATTCCCGAGGAGCTCTCCTCCGAAGGCGCTCGGGCCCCCTCTCGCTCTTTGCCTCGGCGCTTTCCAAATAGGGAACCTGGCAAAAGCCAGGAAGAACGTAGGGGATGGATGGCAAGATTAATGGGCAGAGACGGAACGAGGGGAGAGACGAGGACGCCAGGCTGCTCCAGTGCCAGATGCATGAGGGAGACAAGGTAAATTATTCCAATGTCATCACACACAGACTGGATATTTCCAGCTGGAGCTCCCTAGAATTACTCCGCCTCAGGCTGGGACAGCTTGAAGCCTGGCCTGAGCTAGCCCCCTCACACTTCAGCTGTTCGTGACTCCTGTAGTCAATGAGAGCTCCTGCCCTGCCGGCAGTTCCATCACAAGCAGAGGCCCTGGAGTGGCGATGTGCTCTCTCTCTTTCTCAGCTCCAGCGCTCCTGCCGGCAGAGGCTGGGACTACACTAGCTTGTAGCAGCTGCACAGCTAGAACTCTATCATGCTGCTCAAAAACAAGAGGCGAGGAGCAGTGCAAATGACCTACACCTGGCTAACTTGTGTCTTCACCTGGCACACGTCAAGCATGGGCCTGCCCCCTTTGGCCAGCGTCTTGGCTATGGTGATCTGCAGGTGACAAGATTCCCTCTTACATGCCGTGCAACTTGCTTTTTAGGGACTCCTGCAGCTTCTTCTCACCAGATCGGCATTTTGCCTGGATCACAAAGTTGGGTTCAGAGGAATGCCCAGTTCTGCCCGGGCTACTCTAGTGAGCTCCCAGAGCTGAGCGCCGATACAAGCACCTCATCTGTGCTTCCGCCAAACGCCAGCCAGAGAACCTCACCTGCTCGTTCCTGCTCCATGCCCAGCAGCTGCAGGCCATAAAGACACTCACTCCATTGGCCAATAGTTACTTGTCCTGGTTGTTAAACAGCTGGTGTAGGACATTTCTGAAGCATATAAAGGACATAGGTGCTTGTTGACTGTCCACTGGGGACTGGAATAGCTGCTCTTCTACAGCGCTACCTACTGCACTGTCTGACCATGGGGGAACCGATAGCAGAGTTCTGCCTTTAGGGCAGGGCCAACAAGACCTGTCCCGCCCCTCCACTTCTGGGGGCACAGAACCAGGCTCCCCTCCCATGTGGCCCTGGTGCAGCTGTCTCATGGGAACTTGCAGCTCACAGACAGTAGCCACACTTCCTTTCTCGTCACTCGCTTATTTCATGTGTCTGTTTTCATCCATTAGCTCTGCACCCTGGCCTGGAGAATTGAATTCCCGCCCAGATCGCGTTACGGATACAGAGGACAAAGGACAGCATTAGAAACAGCCAGCGGGAAACTTGTTCCAGAACGAGAACTTCACAGGAGCGTTGTACAAATTCACCCCGACACCCCCAAACTCTGGGAAAGGCCCAGTCTGTCTCCAAACTTGGTGGGGTGAACCTTAGCTTGAAGGGCTGCTCATTTCACACTCCCTGTTGCTAGCCTGGGAACAGAGTGCCAGAAATCTCAGGAGGAAACCTGTGTTCCCACACCTTGAAGACCACATGTCTAAGCTCATGTCACCGGAAGGGTTCAGATCAGGCACGCTGATCGCTTACACCCTCTTTGGGCTTTGCGCCCCAGGGGAGACATTCTACACAAGGTGCTTTGAATATCAAGCTTATCATTGTCACTTTATCCAACTGGAGCAGAGCTTGATGACCTTTTCAGCACCACGGCACACTGCAGCCAGACACACAATTCCACGGCACAACCACTTTTTGGCTGAATGGCTTGCTCATAAACGTTACATTGACTTATATTTACTATGATTATGGTCTTACTGGAGACGTTTGCAATGGAGTAGTGCATACAACAAGCTAAACAAGGACCAAATGTGTCAATGTTACAAATCCACCACAGAATCCACAGACATATTTTCAAAATCTGCTCAACGCGCTGCTTGGGATGCTGAGTAAACCAGTAACCAATGAAAGCGGCTCCCCTCCCAGCTAGCCTGCTGGAGCCGGGACATGGCTTTTAAGCTGTGTTCCGGCTCCAAGAGGCTTCTACCCCCTTCCCTCCCCCTTGCCACAGCAGGGGATGGAGTTGGGAAGCAGCATTTTAGCTGTCTCCTGGCACGAACACTGTGGGGTGGGCATTTCCCCTCACGGTGGCTCTGCAAAGAGCCACCACCGGGGCGTGGCAATGACTGATGAATCCTGCACCACCTGGGCCTCAGGCAGCCTTGCGCTCGAGCTGTAGCTGGCATGGGTGGGGTCCTCATTTTCCCCCTGTGGTGGCTCTGCAAAGAGCTGCAGTGAGGGGAAATTGACAAAATTTCACAGCATGCTTGGACAGTTCTCCCGGTACCCCAGCGTGCCGTGGCAAACCGGTTAAAAACCACTGACCTGGAGCACAGGCTTTTCCTTTGCTTCTGCAGAACACTCACCCTGACCTCTTTGCTAAGGCAGAAAACGCTGCTGTAGCCCAGGCTAACTAGCTCTGCTCTTGCAACGGAGCGAGGCTGAAACCCCAGCTGGTCATGCCACGGGGCTTACCTCGCAGGACTGGATGCAGTGAACGACGGTGGGGTCCGGGTGCCATTGCAGCCTGCCAGTACACACGATGTTCTGTGGAGAAGAAAGGGGAAAGAGCGGTCAAGCGGCGCGTGGAAGGGGCGAAACTTTCTGAATTCTCTCTCTGCACGGCCTGGTTGGGTCCTGCAGAGGCTTTCTGTACATCTACTGCGCAGCTGAAGGATTCCACCTTCTCACTGCCCCTCAGCTCCTCGCCACAGCCAAACTCCTCCCAGCTGGGGAGAGCTGGACAGGGCCCTTGCTTCCACGCAGAGGGAAATACTCATGCTGCTGAGGTTGAAGAGAACAAGGACACTGCGGCAACGTCTTTGAGCCGGGTGCACACAGGCAGCGATGAAGGAACAAATGGGAATTAAACTCTCCAGAGCGACAGAGGTGTTGGGGGCCCTGGAGGTGGCAGCTCAGACCCCGGCTTACCCCATTCAGCTCCCTGCCACCAGAGGTGCTTGGCTAGCTCACCAGTTGGGTCCAGGGTGGCCAACCCCCAGCGCTCAAGCCACACGTGGGTCTTGGAGCCATTAAATACAGCCCCTCCTGAGAGTTACGGTCTGGGAGTGCACTCTGCTGCTCGGTACATGTGCCTTAGTGCTCAGTGGGAGAAACGCACGGCAGCAATGGCGGCTCAGGTGAGTCTCTGGCTTTGAGTTGGTGGGGACGAGGGTGTCTGGGGGTGCCTGGCTCTGGGGGAAGGAAGGGGGATTAGGTTAGAGCAGGAGGGTGGGGATGCCTGGCTCTGGGGGAGGGGCAGGGCATTGAGGCACATATTATATATTATTTTTATCTCTATACCTATCTCGGGGTGTGCAGCCCCCAGAGCCCTTTCATCTGGCCGGCACTGCTGGCAGTGCTGCCATTTTTAAAAGGCATCTTGCGCAGCTGGCGTGGGCCCCGGCTCTGGCCAATGGTAGCAATGTGGGGGGGAAGAGCCTTCAAGCGCAGGGCCACGTGGGGTCTCCTTCCCCCCCACCCTGTGAACTGCACCACAGTTCAGCTTCCAAATCCCCAGCTCCCTCCTGCACCACACCTCCCATCCAGACACCACACTCCCATCCCTAGCCCTCTGCTGCCCAGAACCCCCTTCCGGCACCCTACCGCCTGCTCAGTCCCTGTTCCACGCTCAGCCTGCTCCCCAGCAGCCCTCTCTCACACATGGAACCCCTCGTTTTTGGCTCCATCCCCGAGCCTAGGGCGGCCCCACAAAATCTCCTAGCCCTGGGCCCTAAGAACCGCTAATCTGGCCCTGGGAGGCAGCCCTGAGCCTTGGCATGCCCCGTCCCCGTCCCTGGGCTGGAGTACAAGGGGAACCCTGGTGCCCCAAGTTGCATGGGTGAGGTGAGTTTCCTGTCTTCTCTCCCTGCCCCCCCACCACACGCTTATGTGTTGGGAGCCAAGTTCATGAGGTGTTTTTGCTTCTTGCTTGCATGTGGCCCTGGGGCTTGGGCCCCAAGATGGATGGCTCTCGGGCCACAGCTCACTTGGCTCCTGAGGTAGTGGTCGTTCTGGTAAGCCACCGCATTGTTGGTGCTGGAGGTGCCCTGTTCTGGGGGGGATTGGAGATCTTGCATGTCTGAAAATTGTGGGTATTGGGTACTTCATTTTTTTGAAAAAGGGGTACTTTATAAAAAAAAGGTTGAGAAACCCTGCAGTAGAGCTCAATTTAGTTGGTTTAACAGGAGAGACATGGCCATTAAACCAATTAAATTGAGTCCTAGTCTTTGAGTGCAGCAGGGAGCTGCCCCTGCCGTGATGTCCCGGGGTGGTTTTGGGCTGTGTGTTGGGGGGAAGGTTAGGGCTTTGAGGGGTTTAAGCCTTGGGCTTATGTTCATTTATGTTCGACCCCCAGAATTTGTAAAAAAAATTGCCCTGTGGCCCCCCTCATGAAAAAAAGGTTGGACAGCCCTGATCTATATAGATCTATATCTGTATGTATCTATATAGATAGATAAAATAAACATAAAATACATTTGATATCAAATTTTGGAGTGTCCCTCTGAGGTGTATGAAACTGTCCTCATGAAGCTCATAATATATAGATATATGTATCTCATAGAGCTGGAAGGGACATTCAGAGGTCATTGAGTCCTGTCTCCTGTGCTCTCAGCAGGACCTATCAGCATGGCTGTGTCTACACTACAAAAATAACTATGGCAGAAGTGGCTAGAGCTCTGGGCCCCTTTGAACTGCCATGGCCGGGCTGCTCCGCCTGGCCAGGGGTGCGGGGCACCTGTGATCCGAGGAGTGCTAAGGCCTGACTGCCCTCAGCCCTGTCCGTTATGGAGGCTCAGATCTGGTCCCCTTCCACCTGGCCCCAGGGCCCATGGTGGCTGGTGTGGCCTGGCCAAGGCAGAAGTGAGCTAGAGGCAGATTCAGAACCGGCACCCTACTAATTTTGCACCCGGATCCCTCTAAGTAGGGGGACCCATTCAGGGCCCCAGCCCCGCCCCGACGTCCTCCGCTGGCAAGGCCGCTCCCACTGCGGAGGTGCCTGACGGGCAGCCAACCCTGCGAGAGGGAAGCATGCTCGGCCAGAAGAAAGACATGCCTATCCATCAGCAGGGAGGGAGCGCGGAGCAGAGACGAAGGGAGAGACTAAAACAATATGTTCCAGTGACAGGTCCTGGCAAAGGGAAGGACATTTTCTTAAAATAGCCCCTTCCCTGGCTGCCCCTTCCCCGTTCAGGAGTTCTGGCGGAAGCAAAGCCCGAAGCCAGCATCCCGCAGAGCTGAGCGATTTAATCCTTCAAACCCCAGGCCTCCTTCCAAGAGCCGGCTAACGACCCCACAAGCCACAGCCCACCCCCAGCCCCTGACTGGGCCCTTTCCCGGCCAGTGATTTGCAGCAAGTCTGATTCAAACTGACGTAGAGGAGTGTCCACAGGCATGAAATTCTGCTAACCCTCAGCCTCCTACGGGCTCCCAGGAGGGGAGGAAGGTGGCTGGATGAGACTGATGGCTCCTAATAATGGTATTTGTTTCTCTTCCCCTGGTGGAGCTGTTTTTGAATCCCAGGCATTTGAGCCTTTCTGCTGGAAAGCATGTGAGGGGAGGGGTGGGGGACGCACCGCGCTTCACCTCCATCAGGCATTGGAAACTATCTGCACTGAGTCCCCAGAGCTCTCAGCAGGTGAGAATGCCCCAGAGACACTGGCAGAAGTTTAGCCTGAGCTGCTAATGAGTCTGTCAGGCAGAAGTGTTGGTTTGGCCAAGGCGCCTGTATCTACCTTGTTTTGTGTATTTGTTCTTGGCGGTGACTCAAGGATGGGGGAAACTTTCCAAAAGCACCCAAGAGAATTAGAAGCACAAGTCCCACTGAAGAATCATGCTTCTAAATCTCTTGGATTTCTTGCATTCTCTGAGAGCACAAAGCAGTATATGGAAACTTTCTCATCCCTGTGTCTTTGCACTGCATATTGTATTTCACACAGAAACCATTACACGAACATCATTAAAGGTGCAAGCTCAAACACACGTTAGTTAGGAAATGCCTGAATTAAGGTTGCCTGTTAAGTCCTGATTTGGCCTGTGTGTGCATATTCTACGAGTGGAGGAAAGCTAATGAGATGCCAGATTTTAAAAAGGTCTCCAGAGATGATCCTGGCAATTACAGGCTGGTAAGTCTAACTACAGCACCTGGAAAATTGGTTGAAACTATTGTAAAGAACAGAATTGTCAGACTCAGAGATGAACATAACATGTTTGGGAAGAGTTTTTGTAAAGGGAAATCCTGTCTTACCAATCTACTAGAATTGTTTGAGGGGAGGTCAACGAGCATGTGGATAAGGGAGATTCAGTAGATATAGTGTACTTAGATTTCCAGAAAGCCTTTGACAAGATCCCTCACCAAAGGCTCTTAAGCAGCATAAGTTGTCATAGGACAAGAGGGAAAGTCCTCTCATAGGAAACAAAGGGTAGGAATAAATGGTCAGTTTTCAGAATAGAGATAACTCGTGCTCTCTCCTTCCCAGGGTCCGTAATAGGACCATTCCGATTCAACATATTCATAAATGATTTGGAGTAAGGACTGCCAGTGAGATGGCAACATTTGCAGATGACAAAATGTTGCCTGACATAGTTAAGTCTGCAGCAGACTCTGAAGAACTTTAGAAGGGTCTCTCAACAGCAAGCTGGCAGACGAAATTCCACGTTGATAAATGCAGAGTAATGCATATTGGAAAACACAATCCCAACTATACAGTGAGAACAATGGGGTCTACATTAGGTGTTACCACTCAGGAGAGAGATCTGGGAGGCACGGTGGATAGTTCTCTGAAGAAACAGTAAATCAATGCGGAGCTGCAGCCAAAAAAGCCAACAGAATGTTGGGAATCATTAAGAAAGAGATACATCATAAGACAGAAGATATCAAATTACCTCTGTATAAATCCATGCTATGCCCACATCTTGACTTCTGTGTGCAGATGTGGTCACCTCAGCTCACAAAAAATGTATTGGCATTGGAAAAGGTTCAGACAAAGGCAACAGAAATGATTAGAGATATGGAACAGAGTCTGTATGAGTAGAGCTGATTAAGAGGCAATTCTCATCTTAGAAAAGAGACAACTAAGGAGGAATAGGACAGAGGTTTATAAAATCAAGGCTAGTGTGGGGAAAGGAAATAAGGAATTGTTATTGACTCCCTCTCATAACACAAGAAGTAGGTGTCACCAAATGAAATTAATAGGCAGCAGGTTTACACCAAATAAAAGGAACCATTTCTTCTCATAATGCACAGTCAACCTGTGGAACTCCTTGCCAGAGGATGTTGTGAAGTCCAAGACTACAAGTGTTCCAAAAAGAACTAGATAAATTCATAGAGGTTAGGTCCATCCATGGCTATTAGCCAGGATAGGCAGGAATGGTGTCCCTGACATCTATTTGTTAGGGCAGGGAATGGCCAACAGGACATGAGTCTTTTGATGATTACACATTCTGTTCATTTCCTCTGGAGCACTTGGCACTGGCCACTGTTGGAAGACAGGATCCTGGGCTGGATGGATTTTTGGTGTGATCCTGTCTGGCTGTTTTTAAGCCTTTAATGACACACCTCACTCTGTGAGCAGGACGGCTCGTGCTCACTGAAGGAGCAGCTAGCCAATATTTGGTTTTCTCCTCCTTGTTCGAAGAGTGACTCCTGCCCTTATTTACTGCAGGCTATTCAACTGCTGTTCTGGAGACAGAAATGTTAATATCCGCATGGGTTTTTCTCTAGGTGTTAACCGTTGTAGTTCCAGCAGCAGAGGTCTTTGTGGAGGATCTAAAGGAGCCTGCTGATGACCCATGGGCTGTCAATGGATGGAGTTTGTGTTTTTTCACAGTGCAGGTCTTGTCCTTGTGTGGCATATCAGTCAGGTGGTCTCCTGCTCCAGGCTATCTGGGTGCCAGGCAAAGAGTCACTGAGATGCAGGAGAAACAGGCTCTGTGGTCTAGTCCCAGTATCTGGCCCTGTTCTAGCTACAAACAGCCATTCCGGGAAAAGTCCTGCTCAGACCTGGCTTATAACTTGGATAGTTAGATGAGTTTGCACACAGATAGCACAAGGCCCAGCACTGACCCAAATGTCTGCTCCAAAGCCTGGCGTGCTAGGGCTCCTCCAAGAATGAGATGTAGTCAATTTAACATGGGCAAAACAATGGATTTTCCCCTAACCTTCTTGTTGGGAATGGCTGATCCATGTGTGCTGGAACAGTCCAAAACAATTCGACACCCACAATGGAAAATTTCACCGTCAGTGGTTGAAGGCTTGGCAAAGAATAAATAATTGAAGGGAAAAAAAAGGTTTTCTAATGGGATGTGTTGGCGGAAGTTAACGAGAGACATCACTAGCAACAATGCCTATCACCTACGATACCCCACAGACGTGGAAGGGAAGCACGTAATTCCATATTTAGGCATGCAAATAGGAGGCTTGCTCGTATACAAATGGTCATCAATTGTCAGTAGTCTGGAGCTGACCTGAAGAAGTACAGCACCTTTAAATCCCCAGCTCGGGGGAAGTGTTTGCCTGGATTTTTCTAAGGTAGGACCCAGTGATCCCCGGAAGCTGGGCACTTGTTTTCCTGTTCAGGAGAGATTCAAATGCCACCCAGGTGATGAGCAGAATTCCCACAGCTCGGTTACGTTGCTACTGGTGGCGCATATTCACTCAAGCCTTGGTGCACAGAAACATTTATTCTGCCCATGGATGGAATTGATTAGAGCAGGGGGCAGCAACAGAAATGGCAAGAAGAGACTTTCTTTTCAATTTTGGTAAAAACTCAATGGTTCAAGAGCCTCAATGCCTGTGAACACGAGATGGCCCTTAACAAATATCAAGCCGTACTTTTGGTAACCCCTATTTTAAGCACAGCCCACACCCAGTAATTTGTGATGTGACACATGTTTACCTGCAGGACATTCACCATCTTTTTACATATCCTATCTCCTCACACTTCACGTGTGTGTTCGTACCACTGGCTTCCTGACTTTCACTCCCAAAACCACTTTATTTCTGTCAACTTGACTTCACGTTTAATTTCAGTTTCCTTTCGTAAAATGCACGTGCCCTTCACAGCAGGAATGCCACAAGCTTCCTTTTCCGTTTCAAAGGCAAGACTTTGTTAGCAATACGACCAAAACGCAGAAACAGTATCAGAGGGGTAGCTGAGTTAGTCTGTATCTTCAAAAGCAACAAGAAGTCCTGTGGCACCTTATAGACTAACAGCTATTTTGCAGCCTAAGCTTTCGTGGGCAGAGACCCGCATCTGACGAAGGGGGTCTTTGTCCACGAAAGCTTAGGCTCCAAAATATCTGTTTGTCTATAAGGTGCCACAGGATGTCTTGTTGTTTTTGAAGATACGGTACCACATCCCACAATCCACTGTACATCTGAAAGGGGGAGTTATCCAACGTTTCAAGATCACACCTCGTTTGCTATTTAGCTGTGAGTTGTTCATTGTTGAGCTTTTAGACATTCACCGTTTATTGAAAATAATCAGGAGTTGTTGGTTTTTAACTTTGCAGTTATAGTGTTGGGAGCCAAAAGGAAGGCCTTAAAGAGCTGCATGCGGCTCCAGAGCCGCAGGTTGCAGACCCCCGGGATTACAGGGACCTCTTGCTCTCCGTTGTTCAAGAAGGGACGGCTGCTCGCTTGATGTTTGTGGCTGGTAGCAGGAGAGGCTTCTCCAACCTGCTCACTACTCGCTGAATGAAATCCAGGGTGGTGCTGGGAGTTTCCCTGCCAACCCTCCCCTCCCTCGCATGTCCATGTCTCACCTAATCTCCTTCCCTCCCCCATTGTCTCTCTCTCTCCTTTCTGACAGCCTGTCACTCTCTATTCTAACACCCAAGGAGGTGGAGGTGGGAGGGACCACACAGCCAATCTGTAAAGGAGTTTATGAGCTAAGCTTTGCCTTTAACCCCCCAGATTTGCTCAAGTTGCTCGGGGAGGTAGCTGCAACAGCATCACGACGAGCCCTTCACATCTCATGAGGTATTCTGCCTCAGCGCCCCTCAATCAGAGAGACACCCCCGCCCCTTCCGCCCCGCATAGCCTTTTACCTGGACGGCTGTAGGTTCCAGGCGGTGGTCCATAGTTTCAGCAGTAACATTTTCGGGCAGCATCACTGGGTCGCTGGGCGGGATCATGCAGGAAGGTGCGCACACTGCCCCTGGGGTGGAAGAGACATGGGACTGGAAATGCTCCAACTGATTGTTACACTCTGCAGCGCTCGCTTTAGTAACCAAGGACCTATGTCTCGGGGTAGTGGGGTTTTACCAGTGTTAAGAACCAGGTACCACAGTGTGATGCAGACAGATCTAGGAGAGACCTATTTGCTAGTTCTGGGCATTAGGCTAGAATCCCCTTCTCAGATCCCAACCAGGAGAATGACAAAGCTCATTCCCATCCTGCCCACCCCAGAACTGAACAGAGAAGGCCAAAGTTATGTAGAAGGAAGCATCTAGAAAGTGAAGTGACTCTCATGCACTGGTGTCTCCGTATTGTCCTGCACACTCAGCGGGCAGGACACAGGACAGACCCATAAAAATAGAACCATCCTGTGTATCTAGCCATGACCCTGCTGTCACTCCAACACTTTCATCAACAAGCCAAACCATGGCCCTAAAGCTGTTAGAGGCAAAAATGCCCATTGGCTTCATGCAACTGGGATTTCGCCCTAAGGAAATACAATCTAGCGCTTCTTCAACTAACTATACAACCTGTAACATTTGGACTTTCTGAAAAACACCCTCACAAATCAGACCTTGCAGTGCAGAGCTTTGCTTGAGAAACCTTGGAACTAGAGAGAGCTCCATAGCTCATGTCTTCCAGCCCTCCACGAACTGCAGGAAGGATGGCTGAGCACACAAAAGCACAGTGTTCTCTGCGGTCAATGGGGTATTAAATCAGGATCTCAGGATGGAATGTACGTTGGCCACCACTACTGACTGACTGTCCTATGGCAGTGTAAGGCTTAGCTCCCGAGAGCTAAAGGCTAAAATATTAATTATCTGGAGGCTGAAAAATGACATAGAATGGGGGGAAAAAAGCTCCCAGCCTAAGAGAAATCATTAGCATGAGGCAGCTACATGGGTGAAAAGGTACAGATATGTCTCCTGGGGGAATTCTGCACCACTGCACAAGGCAGAATTTATGTTATGCACAGAATTTCCTTCCCCCTCCAGCCACCAAAATTGGTGCTGCAGAGATGCTGGCCATCCCTGGGGCCTCTGGACCCAACAAAGCCCTGCTCCTCTGCTTGCAAACAGAAGACACTGCTGGTAAGAGGGGACGGAGAAGATGGAGGGTCCCAGCATCTGCAGTCCCCACACACCCTGAAGCAAGGAGGCAGCAGGTTGGAAACTCCATCGAAACCCAGGCCCCAGTACCAGGCTTTCTCCCCCTCTGGATCCTCGGGATCTAGAACGGTAGGAAGATGGGTGGGGTGTCCGATGGGTGGGCTCTGGGGGACATGGGGTGTGGGGGTCTACTGGCAGAGTAGGGGCAGAGAACCAGGCAATGGGCTGTCAGAGGCGTTTCTTTAATTCTCCTCCTGGGTGAATTTGTGTGTGTTCGTAGCTGGCCATTGGCAGGTACTTTGAAATAAATTACCAAAATAAATTAATAGGGCCTGATCATACAGGGTTAGTGTGATAAAAAAATGCAAAATTTCTAAATGGTGTATGCAAAATAGTCCATGTTTTGGAACTAAACACCCCCCAGGAGGGAGACACAAGATGAACTCTCCTTTGAAGGCACTGAGCTCAACCTGGGGAAACTCCACCAGGATCTGTATGGTTATGTTGTGGGGTTAATGAAGCAGCATTCGTTATCACACAAATGTTCTGAGGAATGTAGGTACAGAACGCCACAGCTGGTTAATACATGCAGTGGTTGCCTCTCCTGTCAGAGGCAATTCACTCTTAGCTACAGTAGGAGTAGAGGGGGCATTGCAAACCAGGGGACTTCATCTTCTCTGGTCTGTGTGGTGTTTCTGAAGGCTGGAAGGATGTTTGGTTTTGGGTGGTGGGGTAGGGAGGTGGAAGTTAGTGTTATTCAGTTTGTTTTGCTGTGGTTGCTTTGGGTCTCCTCCATACTTTTATTATATCCATGAACAACAATTATAATGACAATAATGCCTAAAAGCCCCTGCTGAGATGAGGGCCCCTTTGCACAGAGCATGATACAAACACATCCCAAGAGGTCACCCCTCAGAGCTTGCACTAGAAATAGAAGCGTCAAAAGGATGAGAAACTGAGGTGCACTCTCGTGTAAATAAACAAAACTTTTTCTGCCCCTGGATGTTAAAAATAAGAGAGAACGTAAGTCACGACAGCTGCCGTGTTTTGTGAGGGGCTTGACCTGGCAGGAGTTCTGAGCGGTTGCCTATGAGCGTAGGCCTGACCCCACAGGGGGAAGCATATTTGGAGAATCTCACAGGGAATCAGGTGCCCACCAGCTCAGCTGCATCACGAAAGAGAGGACTGTGTACACAGCTACAGGCAGAAATATAGGCATCAAGAAGATTTCCTCTGGTGGAAACTGAGGTGCTTAGGTAATTTTGGTGTTTACAGAGGTTGTTGGCAGCTGAGCAAGGATTTTCTGGATCTAACTTTTGGACTTAGGAGCTTAGAGTGGCAGTTAGACCCCAAACTGCCTCTGTGGATTTTGCCTGAGATCTTTGTATTTCTTAAATTTGATAAAGACTGAAAAAAATTCAAATTACACCCATGCAAATATTTCTAATGGAGCCTGCAGCCACAGGACAATGCCTGGGTTTCATCACAAACACCAAACTCACACCAGGCTCATCAGAAGTTTTGCCAAACTTAACGGGCCTTTTCCCCCAGCCCAGGCCCAGTTTGGATCAAACTTTGGTGACTTACTGTTTTGCACAGAAAGGACAGAAAACTATGTGGGTTTGCATGCACATGCCACGTAGACACACATGACCTGCAAGGCGAGGCTGAGGGATTTGGGCTTATTTAATTTACAGAAGAGAAGAGTGAGGGGTGATTTGATAGCAGCCTTCACCTTCCTGAAGGGGGGCTCCAAAGAGGATGGAGAGAGGCTATTCTCAGTAGTGACAGACGGCAGAACAAGGAGTAACGGTCTCAAGTTACAGAGTGAGAAGTGTAGGTTGGATATTAGGAAAAACTGTTTCACCAGGCGGGTGGTGAAGCACAGGAATGCGTTACCTAGTAAGATGGTGGAATCTCCATCCCTAGAGGTTTTTAAGTCTCAGCTTGACAAAGTCCTGGCTGGGATGGTTTTGTTAGGGTTGCTCCTGCTTTGGGCAGGGGGCTGGATTAGATGACCTCCTGAGATCCCTTCCAATCTAGGATTCTGTGACTCGAAGCCAAGTGAAAGGCATCAGCTGTGACCAAGCATTGCTTTAAAGGAGGAGGGATCTAATCCCAAGTGGATTTAGACCAAAGAAACAGTTTGTGTGGACCCATGAAAAGCAAAATTGCCCAGTTACATAATAGTACATCTCAGCTCATCCCTCTAGGTATGACCACCATCGCCATCCCAACCACAGTAAAAACAGCTGCAAAGGGGGAAGGAATACTGCAGATGGCTGTGGTTTGCCTCTCAGACGTATTCCTTCCCCTTGCAAAACTGCCCATCCTCCCCCCGAAGCCAGCATTAGGATTAAAGCTTTACTGCTAACATGGCCAGATGTTACGTACACCCCATAAGCTGCCCAAGTGGCTTTCTCTGCAGACGGCAAACAAAATGGAACTTTGCTATAAATTCGCACGTTACTGGAGCAGCAAAAGTGTCAGTGTGACCTTTCCCTTCGTCCTCTGGGACCGCCGTAAACTTGGCTGACTCACCAGACAGCCTGTTCCAAGAGAAGCAGGTTTGGAGCAGAAATCAAAGGGGTTTTTTTCTTTCGCCCTTACCAATGCCATAGCCTTGTTCACACTTGTACTCCACTAAATTCAGCTCTGGGGGTGGTGGACAGTTGCCTTGCAGGTTCTCGCACAGTTTAAACTCCTCTGTCCATAAGCCTTCTTTAGTGCAAACGATAGGAACCTAGAATAGCCCGGAGAGAGGGACTCACATTCATGCACCATCAGAGTCTCTGCAATGCCTCTGTCTCTGTCCCCCCACCCTCAACACAGGCGGTCAGGCCACAAAGTATAGCCTCCCTGTCAAGGCAGCCCATTTGACTCACGTTATCTTCCCCGCACCCCACTAACATCAATTTCACAAGTGGCTCTCTCCTTGAAAGCAAAGGCAAAATTCTCCGCCAGGCACGGTGAGAGATGCTGAAATGGGAAATGAAATCTACAATGGCCATTATCAAATGCTTACAAAGCAAACTGTTCCACCTTGCAATTGGCTCTCAGCGCAGGAAATCCACCCCGTGCATTGCAACGACACGCTTGCAATAGTCCTGCTGTAACCCAGCCCAGTGGGAGCTGGCCAGCGAGCAGCCTCTGTCTGAGCAAGTCTCTTGTCGGGGACTGCGTCACAAACCAGCCTGGGCTCTGCTAAGCGCTGCCGAAATATTAGGGCTGCTCCAGGGGCTCGTCAGCTGCTTCTAAACTTTTCAGTCAAAGGTTATTATTAACCTTTCATTTAAACACAAGCAGAATTGTTAACGGTACTCGCCTGGACCAGGTGTCTCATTTGGCACGCTTAACCCAACGGGCCCCATGGTTTGTGTATACACTCATGCGGGGGTGTGCAAAGTTCTGTTCTAATTCCCAGGAGTTAGTTGTCTTGCTGTCCAGTCAAGCTGAGCACAGAAATCCAAACTTCATTGCAGCAGAGCCCTTGTGCACGTGCTCAAGTCCCACTCGAACTTCAGAGCTTTGTTGAATCTGGCCCTGTTTGAGGTTCTCCTTTACTTAACTCCTAGCACACAGACATTGCACAGGGCTCAGTGCTCACATGCTCGAGGTCCTAAACTCCTACTAAACCTGACAAAGAGGAAAAGTCCTCTCTCCACCTGCAAGACTCCAGCGCAAACATCTCTGGCAGGGCCCTCAAGGAAATCCCACCTGATTCCGCCAACCACACCAGGGATTTGCATATGAAGTTGGTACCACGGCCTGGATTAGCCTTTCCAACACATCTCATTGGTCCGCCTCCTGTTTTCAGGCCCACTCCCTGGCGTCCCCCAAGCAAGGCCACCAAGGCATCCCTCCAGTTGGTTGGTTCCGCTCTTTCACTTCCCCCTTCAAGAAGCCATCCTTACCCTTGGGCTCTGAGGGCCGCAGCTGAGCACGCATTGGGTGTCAAGCTCAAAGCCATGGGTGCAGTTGTACATCCCTTCGAAGACAGGTGGGGGCGGGTCGCACTGCACTGGAATGCAGCTGCCTTCCTCCCAGACGCCACTTTCCAGGCAGTGGATCCTCAATAGCTTCCTGGAGAACATACACACAAGACAGTTACTGCACTGCATACCGGCAGGGTGGCCCCCAAGACAAAGGGGGTGATCTTAGTGCTGGGGCTTCCGCTGAAGCTTCCCCTGGGCTAAGGGATAGTTCACCTCAAGATCCCAGCTGGGAACTGGGTCCAAAGCCGCCCCTGCTGACGAGGGTTGAGAAGAGAGCGACAGGATCACTTGCAAGCCAATCTGGCTGCACATCTGGCAGGTTTTTCATCAGGATTGCAAGGAATCAATACTGAGGCCAGGTCTGCGCTAGGCGGGGAAGTCGACTGCAGATGCGCAAATCCAGCTACGGCAATCGCGCAGCTCGAATAGACTTATCTGCGACCGACTTACCCGGCCATCCCCACCGAGGACAGTCAATGGGGAAACTCTCCTGTCGACCTCCCTTAATCCGCACAGTAGCAGAGATTACAGGAGCGACTGCCGGCCCCAGATAGTTCGATTTCCCGTGTCTCTACAAGGTGCGTTAAATCGAACTCTGGAAGATGGACGCTGGCTGGCTCGATCGGCCACGTAGTCTGGAGAAGCCCTGAGTAACACGTCCCACTGCCTTCCCCCAAGAAGAGACTCAGAGAAACAACAGCGAGGCCTCCATTCCACAAAGCACTGAACCCTCCGCTTGAGCTCCAGGGCTTTCAAGCCCCTGCTGACAGATAAGGATGTTCTTAGGTGATTGGCTGAGCAGGCCGGCAAATGGGAGGTGAGGAGGCAATTCAAAAGAGCCCAGGAGTCCCACCCAGGGCCGCCGCTATAACAGAAAGGGAGGGCCAGAGCCCCCGGGTCTTTAAATTGCTGCTGTAGTGCAGCGCCGTGCGGGTCAGGCTGTACGGAGGGCTGGCTGCCCCCAGCAGAGGGGTTGGAACTCCCGATGCGTGCAGCCCCATCCGGCACGACGTGGTTTCCAGTACGTCTCAGGTGCACAAATCGGTTCAGTGGCCCTCAGAACCCCCACTGTGCAACCTGTTCCAGCACACCTAGCCCTCGGCCCCACCCCTTCTGCCAGAAGCCCCGCCCCTTCCGTCAGAGGCCCCACCCCCTCTGGGAGCGTCGAACCAGGCCCTGCCTCCTTTGCCCAGGAGCCCAGCGAGTTTGTTGGCACCCCTGTGGCTGGGCCAGGTTCTGACTCATTTAGCAACACGCTTACTCATGTGCTTAAATGCACCACGATTGGGCAAAGTAATTAAACTTTCAGCAAGGGCTGAACTCGCCTGGAGGGCATTGCTTTGCTTAATCGATGCCTTAATCAGCCCAGCCTTTCCCTATGCAGCGCTGCTTCCTACAGCTCATTCCCTAGCACTTGGCCTAGTGCAGGTTTAACTGTCCAAAGTCCTTCACTTAAATTGGGAGATTGTGCCAGCCTACCAGAGCTCACGGCCAAGAAACTTTTCCTCCGCAAGCTGAAATGCTCCATTCCTCAGTTTCACACCCCCATCAGCTTTCCCTCCCTAAAGAAGTCTTCTCCCTCAAATCCTTCTGAGATGTACACTCCATCCCCGGGCCCTTCCCCCCTAGCCAAGCAATACATAATTCGCTCATTCAAATGGACCTCACGAGTAAATCCCTCTGGCCTCTATCATTTTTGTGGCTCTCCTCTGTACTTCATCCAACTTGTGAATGTCTTTCTGGTATAGGATTGGCCATACCAGAACAGACCAATCTCAGCTTGTATTGCTAAAACAATAGCACATTGGAATCCTGCAAAGCAGAAATAAGGAAGAAAAAAATGTACAGAACAACATTCCATTTATTCAAGTATGCCGCTGTTTGGCAATCAGCTACTTACCAACCCCTTCACGGGAAGGCAAACCCTCCCCCCCACGACAATCTACCGGGGCAGCTGGTCCATCATCTCGTGGGGGGAGAAACGTGACCCCAGCCTCCAATGAATTTACACCCCTCGATGGAGGAGGACTGAGAGTCAGTGTTGAATGAGTCTTGGCTGACCCTGCTTGGAATCTTTGAACCACTTGTAAGTTTCCCCAGAACTTTTACTAGTTATACTCTTTTACGGTTGGACTTTTCTACAAATTTAATGATGATTTGCATTGGCCGGGTCCGGTTCCTTACTTCTTCCTCCTCCGTCCCTCCCCTCCAGCAGAGGCAGTGCTGGGGGGCCACTGGCTAAAAGTTTCTAGCACGCAATGGAGAGGCAGCCAGCCAGTTTTTAAAAAATGAGGCAGGGTCAGCCCCAATCCTCTGTTTGGTCCACTGTCCCACATTAAGGGGCCCACTTGCTCTTGCTGGGGTTCTGGCTCCAGTCCCTGGGCTTGAAGGGTAGCAGGTGGGAGCCCCCTGGTCCAACCAGGCTGAGTTACCAGTCTTTTCAGCCTCCAGCTGAGCCTTGAGGTTGGCAGGGAGCCCCAAACAGTCCCTATAGGAACGTCTCACCTCCCTGGATGTCTCTGGTGCTATTGGTATTCTCCTTCACTACTGTCTAACTCTCTGCTTGCCTGCTGTAATCACCTCACTCCTTTACAACTGCCTCTTCCACACACACCCCTTCTTGCTGGGGGAAGGCTTTTAAAAGGCCCATGGCAGCCTCAGGTGGGGCCAGCTGGCCCTCATTGCTTTACAGCAGCCCCTTCTCCCACTGCTCCCGCTCAGCCTGTGCTAATGCCACAGTAGCCAGGGCTGTTTCCTCTTTTTAGAGCCGCCTCTTTCCCTTGCAAGCTGGCCCTCTGGCCTGACCTGTCACAAAGACCAAAGGTCAACCCTTGCCCAGCTGCGTGAGTGTGACCGGAGAGTCTGAACAGCAGTGAAAATAGGGGCAGGAGACAAAAAGGTGGATCAACACCTTGCAGTCCAGCTCAAATAAGAATCAGCGCTTCCACCAGGTGGCAGCGCAGGGACTGAATTGTGCTGCAGAAGCCTTGTCTACACTAGCACCAACACAGCTGTGTCAGAGGGGTGCCTTCCTAGCTGGCTGCCCTCCCCAGTGGAATGTGTCCTCATGGCACCAGGTTGCACTGGCAAAAGGTGACAAGAGGTTTTGCAGCTGCACAAGAGGAGGAGGAAGAGAGTGAGTCTGGCCCCTTCTGTACGCCTCTTGCCTTCATGTGGTGAGACTTCACACCCACAATGTCGTCCTAGGTTTCCTCTAAAGCATTTTGAGCTAGCGGCAGTGTCTTGGGGGGGAGGCAAAGGGGGTTGCCGTATAAATAAACCTAGGAGGTGAGGTTATGAAGGGGCTTCTTTATAGAAGAGACACTGTCGGGGTAAACAAGCCCATGAGAACCAAAAACATTTACAAATGTCTCTCCATGCTCCATGCAGTGCCGACGTAGCCATGTCAACCCCAGGATATCAGAGAAACAAGGCGGGGCACATCTTTTCTTGGATAAATTTCTGTTGGTGAGAGACACATTTTCGAGCTTACAGTCCTGTATAAGTTCAAAAGTTTGTCTCCCTCGCCAGCAGAAGCTGGGCCAATCAAAGACAGGAACTCAGCCACCTTGCCGCGCCAGGATTTGGGTGGTTTTGTCTTCTTTTTTCATTTTGTTCACCTTGCAGGGCTCATGAGGGAATTTTCTTGTCGGTTGCACTTGCAGTAATCTTATAACAGGTTGAACCTCTCTAGTCCGGCACTCTCTTGTCCAGCAACATCCATAATCCGGCATAATTTTAGTTAGCTGGACGACCGCTTTATGTGGATGTCGCCAAATTGCCCACAACCCCACAAAATTTGTTTACATCCTCCAGTCCTGGCCCTCAGTGTTCTGTGTTGTTATTTAGCTCTAACGTACCCCTAAATGTCTTGTAAGAGCCCAGTAAGGAGTGGAAGTGTTGGCAATGTGCTCGATATTATTGACCTGCTGTGGTCTGGCAAATTCTCTCATTTGGCACCAGTTAAGTCCCAAGGGTGCCAGATTAGAGAGGTTCAACCTGCTGTACTTCTGTAGTGCCTAGAGGGGTCTTTCAGAGAACAGGACTCCAGCGTGCCAGGCGCTGAGCAAACAGATAGAGTGTCCCCATGCTGGTGAGCTCGTAATCTCAACAAACATGCCAAAGGATGGGAAACAGGCCCAGAGAGGTGAAGTGACCTGCACTGAGGTCAGAAGCAGAGCTGGGAAGAGGACCCAGACCTTACGCAACAGATGGCCCTGTAAGATCAACTCATTCATTACTACAAGACAGGTATTGGAGCTGCAAAGGGTGCAGGAAATATTTATACCGGAGGAAGGTCTGAGTCAGCAGCCTGGCTCTGAAACCACACAACGTGTGGAGAGATTGTGAGCTGTGGCTTGGGTCCATCACTAGTATAAGGTTTTGTTTCAAGCTATTCCCACTGAACTGCCGTTTCTTACCTCTTGAAGGGGATCCTATTCACGCGAGCTTTTGCTTGGATTGCTTTGATTCTCTGCTTGTGCTAAGCCTACATCTTGGAGGTAAGTTACCAGGCAGCATCCTCTAAAACTTCAGGACTATAAGACCGCAGAAGCAAGATGCTAAAGGAAGGTGGAAATCCGTGTTTGTGGGTTTGTCTAGAGTAGGAATTTTTGCCCCATCTGACTACTGCATTGCAAGATGTGCTGCAAAATAGCCTGGGAACCTACTGGGGTACAATCCCCCTCTTCCACAGGATCACCCCACCTGCATCAGGAGTCTGGATTGGTGTTACTATACTGAGTCTCATCGTCTATGACACCATTGGTGAGCGACTAAACCAAACCTTGATTGGAAGAGCCCATTGTAGATGTCACACAAAAACCTACCAGCTGTGGGCGCTGTACCTTCTTTTTGGACCCTACGCTTTTCCGGTAATGCCTGGATGCGTCGACTCTCGAAGCATTTGAAAGCCCCTGCAATGGTTTGCCACCAGGGCCATCTGTCCTGAGCTAAAATTATGCTGCCCCCTGAATGAGTGCTTCCCATGAGCAAGCTGGCCACAGGAGACCATTTTTGGTATCCATGTATCATCCATCCTCCTAACTTGACCCATCCAATGAAACTGGTTGTTCATGAGCATTGCTCCCATGCCCATGACACCACACGGCTTAAGAACGTCCTTGTTAGAAATTTTCTCCCACCAATTCACAAGAGCGATCTTCCTCAGGCAGCGTGTAAAAGCACAATGACCAGTATACACCATGCCTCAATCATTCAGCAATGTCGGTTAGACAAGAAGCTTCCCTTTGTGTTTGGACAGTCACTTGGGTACCTCACCAAACACAGAATCATAGAACACTAGGTCTGGAAGGGACCTTGAGAGGTCATCAAGTCCAGCCCCCTCCCCTCACAGCAGGACCAAGCACCATCTAGACCATCCCTGATAGATGCCTGTCTAACCTGCTCTTAAATATCTCCAGTGGTGGAGATTCCACAACTTCTCTAGGCAGCACCTGGGAATAACTCTCCAGTCGCTGTCGCTCTTCAAAAAGCACCCAAGGGCTCTGCTGCTGACTTGGGGAGAAGAGAGTCTACAGGCTTGTCATCAGGGTAAGTGACGGCACCCTGTTACAGTAGCCCGAGGTGTGCCTCTTCTGTGCTGCGGTCATGCTCCGGGCTTGGGTGGAGAGACCCTTACTGTCAAAGGGGCCGGCGCCTGCACCATCCCTACAGAATGGGGATTTGCACAGGTGCTCTGCGCCAGGAGCAAGACCTTCTGCTGTCATACTCTTGCTTTGCAGCGGTGCTGGAATTAACCGCTGCCTGTCAGTCTCCCCTGAGCCGCAGAGGGGAAAGTCACACGTTGCCAGACGGATTCGGGGGAGGGAATGAAGCTGGCTTTCTGCCCCTGGCGCTGGACTCCATCTGCCAGGGATTGCTAACACAGGGGCTTATCAGGCAGCAGTGGTGGATTCCAGGGACAGGAAAGCCGTTGGCACTGACGGCTCCTGCCTCAGCTCCCCCACCCGCTGCCTGATGCGAAAAAGGCACATCCTGCAACTCCTACATAACTCACATCTTCAAGTATCTGCCCAAGGCAAATATCCCGCTTCAGGCTACTTCCCAAAAGGGCTGTCCTGCCCTGACCCTGGGGTGGAAGGTGACCTGGGAATGCTAAGCTGCCCTTTCCAGAGAGGCTCTGGGAGGGAGGGATGTATGGGGGGTGGAGGGGGAGACAAAAAAAAAGAAAAACAGTAGCCCTAAACTTTGCTGCTCAGTACAAACACCTGGAGTCCTTCTGATCTCGGAGAGTGACATTTACTTAGGATTAACAGGGCCACTGGGAGCCCAAGGAAAATAAACTCAAAAATCAAGTGTTTCAAGCAGATGTCTAGTGGGCAGAAGGGGAAGGCCGCAGGGAGGCCCGGAGGAGCTGCGTTTGATGTGCAAGGCATGAATGCTGGGCTCTAAAGCTCCATGAGCCATGCCGCAGGGCGCCTGGCTAGTGCCCAGATGCTTATTATGAGCGGCCAGGTCTCGCTGCAAGGAGGCCAGGAGGGATGGCAGTAAATCAGCCGAAAGCTCACATGATCTGCCAATGGCAGGAGATTGAAGGATTCCACGTCTCCAAGAGAGAGAGGTGCAGGGTGTGTGTGTGTGTGTGTGTGTGTGTGTGTGTGTGTGTGTTGTGTATTTATTGATAAACTCCGAGACAGAAAAGCCGGCTCACTGCACTTCTGCCTCTCTCCCTTCTATTATGCAGAGGGACTTAAAAAACAAGCCACCCACCACCAAGCCAATTGGGGTGTAAATCTTTATTGGTGAGATTAGAGATGCAAATATGAGGGAGTCCATTTGTGGGCCTATGTTTTCTTTCCCCTAACTGGTGGCAGGAAAATTGTATTTTATCTGGGATTGTGAATCTATGGCCCAGGCTCTTACCTAGCAAATGTAACATGGCCCAGTGCCCTTGCGCACTTGGCTGGCTCCTGGGCCAATCTGTCCTTGTTTGCCCATTGTGGACTCTCTGAAGTACTGCCAGCCCCCTGCCCAGCTGACTCTTTCCATTTCATTTTCCCCACATCCTCCTTTCTTCCCCTTTCATGGTCCACTTCAGTCCCCTGCTGTATTTGGACAGAGCAGGGAGCTGGAGGCATTAGCTGTCCCACTTGAAGGGGTACAATTCATCGCAGGTCGGGTTTCGTGGGCAATCTCAAGGCTGCGCCAACTTCAGTAAATAAGGCGAGATGCAAATAGTTCTTTGGCCGTTGCCAGGTGGCTCTGACCAATGCCCCCACTCCCTGGCATCCTGTGTCTACGCTACAGGAGAGCAAGAGGACAGCTTTTGTGATGGAAGGAAGCAACAGAGACTGGAGACAGGCAGGGGCAGAGAGGAATGTCGGCTGAGGCTGTCTAAGGCACCTGAGGATTTGGATGGCCAATTCCCATTAGTTTTATTACCCCACGGAGCTTTGAAAATCCTACCCCAAGTGACTGTTTTTCCTCATTCTGTCCTTGAAACCAGCCAGCATCGTGAACTCCTGTACAGTGGAGGATGCACTTAACACAGAAATCACACAGGGGCCCGGCCCTTCCATTCCAAAAAAACCCCAGAATCCGCCACTCCTCAAGCTACTGGAAAACCTCCACAGCAGGCAGCAGCAGTAGGGCCATTATCCTCTGCTGGCCCAGGGCCTGGGAACAACATCGGACACTGACTCATGCCAATAAAGGCAAAGCATTACCCTAGAAGCTCTGGCTGGCACAGGAGGCCCGTACTTCCTCAAGAGCTGTGCACATTCATACCTCTAAGGAACCATGTTCTGCACTCACTGCCTGTTCTCCTCCAGGACATTTACTCTGGGCTACAAAGTCCCAAGTGGTCCAGGCCCAGTTATTTGCAAAGGCACTTCTCCCATTCTGACCTGTCAGGGCTGCAGATAAGAGGGGCTGGGACATCACTGCCGCCGGGCTCTGAGATGGAGCTCTCCAGGCACGGGTCAAATCCGGCAGTGGCCTCGTGCCTTTAGACCAGATATTCTCAGCGCTTGGAGGCTTTCGCGGCTCTGGCAGTGAGGAGAAGGCCTCTTAAAGAGCGTGTTCATTTAGGAATCTTCCTGTCATTCTCCAAGCAACAGGAGCCTTTGAGGGCTCAAATTTAAGTCCCACCGACACTGAGGGATGTAAACCTTTCCAAGGGCGACCTAAACAAATGATGAGGATTCCCCAGAAGGCCACATTCAGGTTGGACCCACAATGAGACCCAGCTCCCCGCATCCAGCCAGCACAATCTCAAAAGAGATCCCACAGCCTGGATCCTTCTGATCATCCCATCTTCCATTCTGTGCCCTCTAAGGAACCCCTCCTCCCCCACCACCAAGAAAAAAAATAAGGCCACTCCACACAGAGGCCTTTTCTTACAAATTCCCGCCCCCCTCCCCCCATCACCTATGCTGAAATGGCTAAACAGCCGTCACCACTAGCAATGGCACCCACAGCCCTGGGGTTTGTAACTCCTTGTCCATCAAGCCCGGCAGATCATGCGGTGCTGGAGATCTGTCTGCGTAAGCCCCACCCCACATGGCTGACAAAGGTTTCCCTAATGCAGAGGAAAGCTCAGGATGTTTCAAAACTGTCTTCCCTCACAATCCTCTCACACTGTCCCTTGCAGTCAAAGGGCAGCAATAAATGCATAGGTAAGGCTGAGGCACCCAGGCTGTTAGCAGGAGGGATTGAACCTGTGCTCTACCATGCGAGCTAAAGACCAGAGCCAAGGTTTCACTCTCCCAACTACATGGGCTTAGTGCCGCTGGGGTTACCTGTGGATTTTTAACTGTACAGTAACAATCTCCTAAAGGATTCTTGGTCAATAAAAATCTTTCAGGGGCATCTATCTACTTGGAGCAACTCTCAAGAAGCCTTTTCTATCCAAGAATGTCCTGACGCTTCCCACCTGCCACCCAGTGAATGAGAAATGGCCTGAAATGAAAGTCATTCGGGCTCTCAACTCCTCCTTATTAGAGCTGAAAGCGACAGAAGTTGGGAAACTCAGAATGAGCACGGGCAACCTGATCGCCATTTCCCATGCTCTGCATGTCGCAATCTAATCATTGCTACCTAATTACATTCCACCTTTGCGGAATCAGCCGTGGCGGTGTTGGTTATGGAATTAGAGGGCATCTAATCAGCAGATTAGGAGGCAGAATTTGTGTACTTATTGAATAACAAATCTTTGTGCAATTGCTTTCCCAGCAGTACAAACCAATTAAAACCAAAGCAAAGCAGAGGGAATACCGGCACAGCTGGAGCAGCAGTAGCAGCATGAGCCGTCGGAGGGAATGACACAGCCATGATGGTGGAATGAAGAGGACTGGGGAGGGTCAGGGCAGGCAGTATCCCCCACATCCAGCAATATGCAAGGACATGGATGGCCTTACTTCCCCTGATTCTGAAGCCACACACACCGCATGGGTCTGAGAGTTTGATCTGTGCACCAGCAGTATTGCACCTGTTTAGGAAAGACTGGGAAGGGAGCAGCAAAGTGAGGTGGGAAGAGGGCTGGGCTTGCTGTTAAAATACCAGACTAGGACTGAGTGTATCCAAGATCATTTCCTAGTGCTGTGGTGTCCAACATTAGTCCAGGGGTCACCAACCCCCAGCCTGGGTGTCAGCCTCAGCCCTCCTGCTCCATTCAGCTGGGAGCTTGCTCAAAGCCACACTGGTGGATTAACAAAAGAGCAGCTAATGCTACCACCCTCCACCTCACCGGTAAAGCTCGGCCTCTTCATTGATTGACTAATGAAGCTGTTGTAAGTAGGACTATGAGTGACTTTAAAAAGTCTCACCAGCGCTCTGACCGTACGTAGAGGTCAAAAGGTCAATTTTCGGCCCTCTGCCTTGGAAAGGTTGCTGACCCCTGCACCAGGCAATAGCCACATGTGGCTATGTGGTTGGTTGAGTGTGGCTCATTGGCTCGATCAATAAATGTATTTTCCGAATAACATGGCTAGTTGACTAGAGTGACCACTGCTTCTGAACTGGTTGGACACCACAGTCCTAGCTGGTCTACAGGCTCCCTGTATGACCCTGGAAAAGTTGCTTCAGGACGGATGTTTACAGGTATTTAGGCACCTAAAGAGGCAGATAGCTGCCTAGCGAGATTTTCAAAAGCATCCAGACACCAAAATGTCTTTAAAAACTGAGTGTTTCCTCTCTCCCCCGACTTTCCCGACAGAAAAGGGAAGACACTGATATTGTCTTCTTCCATCTTTTTGTCTACTTGCGTGGTCCACTCCCTGGGGCAGGAACTGCTTCTTCATGTGTCTGTACAGCAGGAAGCCCAATGGGGGCTGTGGATGCTTAGGAGGGATTGTCAGTCTTAGCCGTTTAACTAGCAGGGTGAAAACCAGATGAGAGAGAAAAGCAGCACTGCAGAAATGGACCACCTCAATAGCGTCTATTTTCCCACACTGAGGGCCTTGGGGAAGGTGGTTTCCTTACAGCTGGAGCCTTATTTTAAATGCCTCACCTGAGGCAGGGCTGGGTAGGGTGCAATCAAGGGCCTCATTAAGATCACCATGAACCACTAGACCAGCACAGAGTCAATTTCAGGACTTTTTACACCAAGTCCTCCGGAGAGCAGGGATTGAGTTGGTGTGCAATGTGGTTTGCTCATGTGCAGCCAGTAGAACCAACCAAATGCGTGGCTCCTCTAACTCGTGCCAGGTTTCAGCCCCCTGGCAGCTCCAAGATTGGGGGAATATGTTAAAGGCCACCTTTGTCCTCCTCTCAGATTTAAATTTCACAGCCCAGAGGTCTGTTAACTCCAGCTCTTCTGGTGAACCCAAACAGAGCTCCATAGATTTGCAAAAACCTTCCACTGCCCATAGTCTGTCCAGGGAAAATGTCCACCTGAGCTCAGAGGGCTTTGGATTGGGCCCTCCTTGTACTTCTTAACACCAATGTTAATGGGGAGGTGTTTTTTTCCTCCGGGTTTGTATGGTGCTTACTACAAAGAGATGCTGGCCCAGGATTTGGGCTTCTACCTGCCATAGCAATGCATACAAATACTCAACACCCAGGCCTGAAATTATGCAGGTTTAATTGCTGAGAAACCCTGGACTTGCAATGTTGGCTCAGTCTTGTGCGCAAATCATTGTGTGTGACAGTGGGGAATGTGCTTCTTTCTGGCTTTTTGTTGTCTCAGATACCCTAATGCTCCTTGAGAAACGGGTGTCCATTACAGGGCTGGGGGACATGACGACCCTTTTGCAGGGCACAGCAGCACTAACATCATGGCTCAGGGGAGCCAGGGAGGAAGAAAGCTGTGTCCAATTAAAACGGAAGAGGAAGATTAAATAATCAGATGGTAATTTACCTGATTTGGAACTGAACCAATGGGGAGTCTACAAACAATGGCTTGCAATCTCTCATGACGCCCACTGGCCAAGCGTCAGGGATCTCTCCACCAAAGACACTATAATACCCTCTATCACCATGGAAGGATATTGGCACAGGACTCAGATCAGTGCCCTCCTCTCACCAGCATCTTCTCCTGCAGAGGAGAATGCTGTTTCCAGCTGCAAGGTAATTACCCCACTGAAATGTTGCCAGCTCACAAGGGTTAACCTGGCTGATCCCACAGAAAATCACCACAAGCTCACGAGCAGTCAAGACCTAGGTTTAATCACTTATTTCAAAGGCAGCAACACTAGCATATGCTTACAGAGCTAGATACTGGCTAAAGCCCCTGTTCTGCAGTGCTCACGCGTGTTGAGCCTTAAGCCAGTGGAAGGCCCCACTAAAGTCACTGAGATGACTCCCTTGATTATAGTTAAGTGTAACCACCCAGAGGTGGTCTCAAATTGAGAGCCTCTGGAGCTTGGACCAGGAGTCTCTACAGCATGAGCTGAAAGCCAACTAGCTCTTGGCTAAGGCTATATAGGAGACTCATTCTCTTCTTGCAAGGTTGTGTCTACACTTGCATTCCTCTTTCGAAAGAGGCGTGCAAATGAGGGAAACTGAAAATGGAAATGAGGCGCGGGTTTACAAATCTAGTGCCTCATTTGCATATTCTTCTTTTGAAAGCGCTTCTTTCAAAAGAAGAAAAGGGTAGACGCAGCTCTTTCGAAAGTAAACCCCATCTTCGAAAAAACCCGTCTTCCCTTTTTTTTTTTTTTTTTTAATGGGAAGAAGGACTCCTCATAGATGGGGTTTACTTTTGAAAGAGCTGCTTCTACACTGCTTTTTTTCTTTCGAAAGAAGCTGTTTTGAAAGAAGAATATGCAAATAGAGCACCAGCTATGTAAATCCACACCTCATTTGCATTTGATTCCCCTCATTTGCATGCCTCTTTCGAAAGAGGAATGCAAGTGTAGACACAGCCTAAGTGGTCTCAGTGCCACTACAAGGGACAGTGACCTACGCCCAGTAGGTGTGTGGGTTACATAGGCACTTGCCTAAGACAGAAGGGAGACAAGCATCCTCTACAGAACCTCCACTAGCACTTCTGGGAGAAACTTAGGTTTCCTTGGAGGCCGCTTGCTGAGTGCAGAGCCAGTACAACCCGGCTTACTCTGGAGGACTGGGTGGCTTGTCTGCACATGGGTACAATGGAAATTTACATCTTGTTCCTGTCGGGTTGCCCAGAAACAAAACCTTGATTTTGTACGCAGTGACGTGTGTGCGAACGCTAGAAAACGGTGGAGAATTGTCCATGCCAACAGGCAACCGAGCTACCTTGCAAAGCCAGCGTCCCAAGATCTCTCTGCTCCCAGTGACTCTATGGCAAGCAGCAGAGGAGAGGGACACACAGAGAGGACTAAAGGCACATGGGGAAAGCTTCTGAGATAGACAAGCTTCAGACTTACTTTCTCGGTTTGCCCTCCAGGCTCTCTGCCACGTGGTATCCAGGTTTACACTTATAGCGGCAGACAGACCCCACATCATGGTTCCCTTGCAGGCACCGTGGCACCAGCAGCTTGGCATTGGCAACCATGGGCGGAGCATCACATTCGAGCTTGCAGTAGGCTTCGGGGAGCGACCAGAGTCCATCCTCCAGGCAGGTCAGCCATTGACTCATTCCTAACTCCAGGAGAGAGAAGCAGAGCATGCTCAGAGCACAGGAGGATACTGAAGCAGACACAACCCAAGAGCATGGAAAGCAGCAGAGCAGAGAGCCATGGAAGTCAGTGGAAAGCAACTCATTGACCTCACTTGACATGAAGTCAGGCCCTAATGATTCGAACACTGTGAAAAGTCACTGACAACGGCTTGGGGTGGACGGGCACCCCTCTAGAGAGGAATTTGACAAGCTCTTTCAACTTCCTTCCCAACCCTTCTCAAATTGCTCCTCTGGTGTGAAGCCTGTGGAAATCTCAGCCAGGGCTAGCTGACTGGTTTATCACGCCAGTCACAAGCACCCTGTTCCCTCACGCTCTCCAATGTCTGTCTGGTGCATCTGCCTGTGGCGCCTGGACATCAACTGGCTGCTCTGTGGGATGGGGATGAATGCAGCGAAGCCAAGCTCCCTCACTGGAGCGCATATGCAATTAATAAATCAGCAGCAGCACCATAATGAATGACAACGAGAAGGAACGTTCGCTCTGTCAGGGCTTCGGCCTCACCGCAACTGGTACCTCAGAAATGCCTAAGATAAATGGATAGGAACAGGGCACCCAGGTTTCCATGCCCCACCTTATCTCCTGTGTTCCTGTCTCTGCCTGTCATTCCTTCCCACTGGCCGAGTTAGACAAGCACTGGGAGACGTAGCACCGTCTCACAACACCCTGAGGTCTGGTTCCTGGGCTGGACAACACAGAGCCCACTCAGTGGGCAGAAGTGAGCAGAGGTCTCCTTTGGCTGGCACGGCACTCACACGACTCTCAGCTGAGAGTCGGCTGCTGTGCTGGCCGTCCCTCCAATGTGAGCTGGTGTCCCCAGAGGGCCTGTGCCCCAAGGAGCTAGTCAATGTTTCTGCTTACTTTGGGCCTCCTGCGGGGCAGTGCTCAGGACTGATGCCACACAGATAATACAACTGGTCGTTAGTGTTTATTACTATGCCACCGGGACACAAGGCCCTTCACTGAGACCATGGAGCAGGCAGGTCCCCTCCCTGAGAGCTCACAATCCACTGCTTGGGGAAGGGGATGGGGCTGTCTGGTTTTATCCACTAAGTGTCATCGTTTCAGCCAGGGCATTCTAGGGATGGACCTGCTCCTGTTCCTCTGCTGATCCCAGAGAGAGCAAGAGCAGAGAGTGCCGGCTGCACTCAGCAGCTCAATCCTGCCTTCCACTGCAGCTGAGCAGCACTGCAGCAAGCAATGGCAGCGGGTAGGTCACCGTTTGGCCAGTTGACCCCCTGGAAGTCTCTGTTCAGGGCACGGTGGGCTTGGTGAGCACGCTCAGTCAGGCTCGGGGGCCGTGTTTTGTACCTTCCATAAAAAGAGGAACAATGTTCTTACATTTCAGCAATAAACGTCTTGGCAAAAAGGACGCCCATTAAAATGATGGATTGCAGGTGGGGTGAGAGGGAATAAGCTAGAAGAAATTCACAGAAAGTCCCAGCGCTTGGAACGGTCAGGACAATTTCCCCCTAATCTGCCTTGCAGAGATGGTACCAGCAGCTCTCTTTCCTTTACCTAGGCTTCGAAGCACAGATTAGTGATTAATCATGGAGTCATAATGCCACATACTGCTGGGGACTGTACTGTACTACGGGTTGGACCTCTCCAGTCCGCAACCCTCAGGAGAATTTGCTGGACCACGGGAGGTTAAAGTTGTCTAGCACATTACCAACGCTGCCACTGCTGACTGGGCTCGTAGAAGACATTGAGGGGTAAATGGGCGCTAAGGAACAGCACAGATCACTGAGAGCCAGGACTGGTGGCTGCAAACAAACTGGATGGAACTGTGGGAAACTTGGCCACACCCATGAAAAGTAAATCATGCTGGATTATGGATGTTGCTGGACGAGAGCACGCCGGACTAGAGAGGTTCAAGCTGCAGGGCCAAAAGGCCCTGTGCTTGCAGGAGTCCAGTACCACACACCTACACATGTCCTCCGCCAGCATGCCATGCTTTTGATCCCCAATCTGCAGGGCCAGCAGGGCTCTCCCTCCATCTTGATTTGGCCGGCTGCATTTCGGCTCTGCTCCCAGTTCAAGGCACCGGGGCTCACAGAGATTGCACAACCCTCCTGGAGGGCACAGGCCCATGGGCTAGAAGTGGCGAGGAGGTAGAGGCTACTGAGATTCTCCTTGTGTACTGGAGAGGAGGAGGAGATGTATGAAGCACATCTTTCCAGGTGGCCTCACAAGCAGAGGTGGAAAAAGCACCCAACAATTACCTGAATAAAAATACAGCGGCTCTTGGGGCAGGGGTATACTTAAGAACAAGTCACTTGCGTCCCTGAGGAAAACCTCTTGAGTAAAAGTACATGCACAGGTGCATTACATTTTGATTGTACTCAGATAACTACCCAGGAGCAAAAGCAGATGCACGTTTACTCAAGTAACTTTTGGGGTATTTTTCCCACTGCTGCTCAGAAGACCAAAAACCTGCTTGGCTGGAGCACTCAGAAAAACACAGGTAGGAAAGGAGAGCTAAAGTTTCAGCTCTCAATGAGATGAGGATGGCGCATAGATACAAGCGTTCCCGCCCCAGAGCGCAGAATCCCGTACCTTGAAGCTTAGCTGGCTTGATGCAGGTGAAGGAGCAGCGCTCCAGGAATGTGGTCCCGGTGGGGCAGGAGAACTCAGCATAGTAGATGAGCGATTGGTCAGGAAGGCCGCAGTCCACAGGGTCACAGGTCACGGCTCTGTCCCACCTCCCGGAGTTGCACGTCAGCAGAAGCTCCTTCTAAGGATGAAATATGCTTGCTTCGGATTTTTACGAATGAGTCGGAGTCGAAAGGTGGGGGCCCACGGCATGGAACTTACGACAGCCCTGTCTGTGTGCTTCCCATCTGAGTGCCAAAGGCTGAGAACACCCACCGGGCAGATTTATGGGGTGTGGCTTCATTCAGAGGCAAAAAGAACATGGTGCTTCTCATCGGCCTCATCCCACCGAGGGACTAGCTGGAAGGCCATATGATTAGTAGTATTTTAAGAGACAGAGGGGCCAAGCAGTCCGTCTAGATACATCCACCTGCCTGAGTAACCTTCACACTGTAATAGCTCTCCAAGAGCCTATCTAACTAACACTGAGTGCCCTTGGAAAACACGTGCACAGTTTTATTGTCTCTTCCAGACATGAACTGCTTCCAGCCTCACGAAAAAGTCTCCTCAATGCTCCACACACCCACCTCTCTCCACCTTGTGCTCTCCAGTGCTGGAGAGAGAGGAGCTTCCCTGGCAGTGGCAAGCCCAGCAGTTCATACTTGTTGGTACAGCCAATACAATGTGGACTGCATCCGGCACCCTGTTAAAGGGACTCTACCTCGACCTGCAAGGACCACTCCTAGCACAGTTCACTGTCCAGGTCCTTCAGCCCCTGATCTCCCAGCCAACAAGGGAACTAGCAAGAGCGGTGGCTTGAAACACACACCCTTGCCAGCTAGGGACAAGGCCAAACGTACATCACATGGACTTGGGGGACACTGACTTTGACTGTACTAGAGTCACTGACCGACAGAGGAAGAAAGGCTCTGTCATCCTCTGTGTAGCTCTTCATCCAGCTCCCTAAACAGGCATCTCTCTTCACCTACTTTTTTCTGACCAATACACATGCAACTACCTTCCCCTTTTAAAAGCCACAACATTCTGGAGACACCCGTCATTCCAGCCACTTCCTCTGGCACGATCACATGTCCTCTATTCCTCTGGTACATCCCCTCGAGTACTCTTTGAGCCTCTGGCCAACACCACAACCATCACCTCATCTCTGGATAATACGCTCGTCTAACATCCAATTTGAACAGGTGGCAACTTCGTTCATGTCCCCCAAACAAGGCTGCTCAACAGCTGCTGTTGGGCCAGCAAGCGGAACAAGACTGATCCCCAGACTAGTGGGCTCTGTTCGGAAGTGAGCGGAGACCTGGGCAAGAGAGAGTTTAGCTGGGTTGAATTCATCCCTGATGCACTGCCACTGACTTTAATGGAGTTCCATCAGAGACGACCTTGAGTCTGAGGGCTGTCTATATGGAGACCTCCAGGAAAATTCATCTAAATTAAGGGAAAGTGTGAATCTGAAATGGATCAATTAAACCTCACTGGACTCCTGTGCAGACACAGTTAATCAGAGCGAAAGTGGCCCTCAGTTGGTTTAACTCACTTTGAAGAACATTAAACTGAAGTGAGGCCACTTTTATTCTGAATGATGGTGGTCACACAGGGATTTCATGTGGCTGAACTAATCTACTCCTCCTAATTCAAACCTTCGCTTACTTTGAATGAATTTTCCTGGAGGCCCTGTGCCAACAAGCTCTACACGAGAGCACGGTGGTGTAAGTTGGTGGATAAGGGGATGGTTGGAGGGAAAGCAGACAATAAGGAAGGCGTACATTCAGGGGGCTCCCCTTACACACTCCTTTTAATACACAACATGGTGTAATCTTTTCCAGGCCCTCATTGTGTGAATGACAGCAATTTATATGCACTCTCACTCTGTTAGGCTTGGTCTGAACGAGGCAGGTGAGTCAGTTGCAGAGATGCAGTTCTAGCTATGGCAATTGCGTAGCTAGAACCGACTTACTGGGCTGTCCACACAGAGGGAGGTCGATGGAAGAGTTTCCCCCACTGAATCTCTTACTCCTTGTGATATTGAGGAGTACAGGGGCCCAGATATTTCGATTGGGTGTGTCTCCCCTAGGCGTGTGAATTCGAACCTCGGAAGACTGAGCCTGACCGGGTCAATCTTCCCCTAAGTGTAGACATAGCCTTAGACTCTCTTGTGCCCACACACTAGTGTCGGAGTTGCACATTGTGATGAAGAGGGGAAATGTTCATGATACTTTATATGACTTTGGTGTGTGCCTCCATTGCCCCGACGTGTTGCGTGTTTAACTCGGAAGGAGGGCCAGGGTGTTTGCGCTTTGCAGAGACACGGAGATGCAGGTGGGCCTAGCAGAACTTGCAGGAGGAAAGGGAGACCAAACGGAAGCAGGGAGTCACAGTCAACTGCTCCACCTCAGCCCCTCACCCATGAAAGAGGCTGCTACCCAGAGAGAGCTGGGGATGATGTACCCCTGGGGGATATTTCTTCACTTCACAATAACATCCGGCAGTTAGGACAAGGAGCAATGGGCTTAAACTGCAGCAAGGGAGGTTTAGGTTGGACATTAGGAAAAGCTTCCTAACTGTCAGGGTGGTTAAACACTGGAATAAATTGCCTGGAGAGGTTGTGGAATCTCCATTACTGGAGCTATTTAAGAGCAGGTTAAATGGACACCTAGCAGGGATGGTCCAGACGGGGCTTGGTCTTGCCCTGAGGGCAGGGGACTGGACTCAATGACCTCTCGAGCTCCCTTCCAGTTCTAGTGTTCTATGACTCTATGAATTTGGCGTGACTGGTAGCTCCTGTGCCAAACAGGCTCCAGACTGACAGTACTAGGTGGCACGGGTCAGGACTGGCAGAGCTGGGGGTGCCCCTGAAGCCAGCTGGAGGGAGTGGAGGGTTAGCAGCCTGTCTCACTAGCAGTCACTTGGACAGGCGGCATGGTTCTTTCCACTGGAAACTGCTGCCCACTCACCTCTCTGGGGCTCGTCCCCTTCCCGCTGCTGGACTGGAGGACAAATCCCTTCTCACAGGTGACAACGCATGCCATGTGTTCCGGGCCACCGGACGTGCAGTTGACTGTGGCGTGGTCGAGCTGCAAAGGCAGGCAGCTGCCCTGCTCCCCACAGGCCCGTTGGGTGCAGCTGTGGAGGAGACAGAGCAGGGTGAAGAGAACCGGAAGGCAGCACACACTGTTGGGGGTTCCCAGCAATTCTGTAGGCGGAGGAGCTAGGGCCATCTCTGCTCCGGCCAGACCAGACAAGGAGGGCATTGGAGCAGACTTGTAGATGACCTACGCTCCACAGAGAGTACAAGTCAAGGCAAAGCTGATCCACAGAGTTCTCACCCGGGGCCTGTGTGATCTTGGGCAAGCTGTGCTCTCTCTGTGCCTCCTTTCCTCAACCTTTTCCCCTCACACACAGCCCCCTCATCCTGTCTTGTCTACTTCGATTCTAAGGGCATGAACCGTCTCTCACTGTGTGTCTGGACAGCAGCTGTTTCCACAAGGCCCTGGCCTCTCCGCTGGAGTCTTGGAGTGCTGCTTTGCTGCAAACGGAAGTAATCACACCGCGTTCCGTACAAAAGAGATTCCTGGTCGGTAAAACACGGTCACTCTGTCAACAGCCCCGGCAACACTGCCCAGCAGGAGAGGGAATGCTGGACCCTTTTAGAGTTGCAGAGGGAAACTGAATACATGAAACGTGGTTACCTGGAATGCAATTGGACCAAGACGCTGGGGTTTACAACTCACAAAAAAGGGCCACTGGTTATTTAGTGGCTGTACTTGCTCAAGATATTGGTTTTATGGCTACCCCCAAAAGAAGCATCTCCAAAAGATACGGCACCCCCCAAAGCTGCCTCAGAGGGAAATATACTACCAAACCAATCTGCCACATAGCTGGTTGCAGCATTTGGGGTTCCCCCTTCTTGTCCTCCAAATTCTCACCTGGCCCAAGCCAGCAAATTTTGAGAGCTCACAGGCGACTTGCACCACATGGTCTGGTTGCAAGAAGCAGCTATGTGGACAGGACCCAGGCGGCCACCACGGACAAATACTCATTGAGTGAAGTCAGCAAAGAATGCTGCGGACATATGTATAGCATGAAGAAAACGCAGTGCCGAGGCCCGTCGCTGTGGAAACCCACGTGGAACAGCCCAGTTAGGGCTGAGGGGAGGTGGTGGGGGGCGGATGCAGGAGGGGAACGTGGCAAGGGAAAGGACCACAAGGATGAAAAAGAAAAAGCTGATTTTCCTGCACAGACCTGTTTATGAAGTGAGAAATGGTTTCAGGGCAGCCACTGCAAATTCTTTCACTAGCTTATATTTCCATTTGCTTCCTTTTGAAAGAATTTGTTTTATGAGCACAGCGCTTGTCAGGTCATTAGCTTCCGTGGGCATCTGGTACCAATTGTAGATCTCACTCTCTTCTCTCTCTGTGTGGCTCTGGTGCTCTACAACTGTGTTCCCAATACCTTAGGGCACAACCCTCCCCCTTAGCCCCCGGGAATCGCTACCTCCCTTTGAAAAAGCGGAGCTCTTTTTCAATATAACCTCTTCAGGCGCGTGCATGTGGATGTTGCACGTGTGGATGGAGACAAGTGTGTGGGCCGGGAGTGTTCTTTTCTCTTGGGACATTTTCTTGTCTCCAGCCTCACCCTAAGAAGGTCCCTGCCCTAAGAGGCTCACAATCACAATATCTTTGTCCCATTCGTCCTTCTCTGGCACTGTATAAGGCCAGGTCCATGTTACAATCTACCACAGAAAGGCAGGTAAAGGCCTCCAGCTGGAAGAGGACTACTTGCGGAACAACACTAGGGAGCCTGCAGTCTTGACTTCTGCACCCCAGGGCCATAATGCCTGTCTTGCTGCGGGACTGAACTGCACCGCCACCTGGGGGGGGAAATTTCATAAACTGCTTAGCCAGCGATGCGGTGTTAGCAGGCTGGGCTGCCGCGATGCTGTGGAGGTGCTTGAGGACCATTTACGGTGCTGCTTGCTGGTTTTGATCTGGAACAGGCCTGATGGGTATCCGGGATGGGGTGACAAGTGCAGTCTGAGGGGATCCAAACTATGCCAGCCCCAATAGTGGGGCGAAAGCTCTTTTGGCGTAGCTCTCAGAGGAGTCATTCCAAGGGAGGGGAATTGGCTTGGTTGTCTCCAGAATAGTTTCAATGATTGTTCTCCTGAAAAGAACATCTGTGGACAACAGTGTTCATAATAAACAGAATGAGTTTGTGTACTGTGACAGCCCTTAGGCCACATTATTCTAGGCATTGTACAAACATGCAGGGAAAAAAATGTTCTACGGCTGACAGAGGCTAGACTCTAGTGCCTGTCATGTTATTGGCATGATTCTCAGAAACACGTGACTGTCCATAATGGCCCATGAAATCTATACTCCCCTAGCTGGATATGTGCCAGGAAATGCCATAGATAGCACAGCTCTGACCTCAGCATGAAGTAAATCTTTCTCCTGTTGATTATAACCAATGGAAATAGATTAACCTACCAGCCCACCCTTGCATTCCCATGGCACTGAGATATTTTGAACTAGGGTCATGCAAGAAAATCAAGCAGTCAATACTCATTTGTTCCCTCCATGTAACATCTCAAAAATACTGGCAATCGTATCCTAGCCTATTTTGCAGCTCAGACACATGATTGGTTGGGACATTTTGGCAAAAATGGCCATTTTCAGAAACAACCCTGTGAGGCTTTGAACCATCCCCTGGGTCTTGAGGCCAAAACTCTTCAATAAAACAAAATTTCAAACCTGGAAAGAGCTGAAACTGCTCAAAGATGGCTCCGGTAGCTGAGAAACTGTGTAGGTTTTTCAGGAAATTTGACAAATATCTCAAACAAAGCATAATATCAAAACCTCAGATTTCTGAAGACATAACAATTTGGATTTATTGTGCATATTTTAAGGATCCCAGAAAATATTGGTAGGCTTAACCAAACCAAAGAGAACAGAACCTTCTATGGCACCATAAATTACCCAAAAATCCACTGTAACATCTGCCCAGGATGCAACCTCACTGACTCATCTCAAAACAGCCTTTAAAACTAAGGTGCAATTGTAATGATTGGAAAGTATTATTAGAAGTGATTTCTATTCTGCTGTCAACATAAAAGGCAATGGCCTATAGAAACTCAAGTCTACCGAAGTCAGAGAGTGTCTTGGAATTGACTACAGTGGTTTTTGGATCGGGGCCAGGCTGCCAACCAAATAAGAGATGCCCACCCCCAAAGCTATCTGGCAAAACCGGATGGATGGATTCACGAGGAGAAGTGGTTGTGCATGACAAAAGTTCCTTCTTCCTTCAGTGAAGTTTCTATCAGAAAGCTCCATGGTCTCTTTGAGGAAGGAAAAAGAAATTTTTCTGTGGGATCTCACAATTCTCCTGCAGTCGTGAAGTATCTCCCCTTGATGGAACATGATAGGACGTGGGGTGGTGGTTGAGAGAAGTCTTCTCTGATGTTCTTTTCCCTCAAACCAAAGCAACTGCTTTGAGGAAGGCGCCTGTTCCTGTTATTGTAATACAGTTTCATTGTCTTTGCCCACATATTCGGGCATGCAAAGGGAAAACTGATCAGGGAGCATTTTTGTGTCTCCTTTTCCAATAATTACAGTTGTGATGGTATATCCCGCAATCTCAATGGAAATATGAATACGCTGAACTCGAATATGCGTTATGCAAAATATTGCATGTAACCTTTCACAGGAGAGCTAAATGTGTATATTCCATTTGTAGGTACTTACCACTTCTGTATCGATGAAGAGGCCAGCCACGGGGCCAATAATCTATTAGCAAAAGACAACTGAGTGCTTGGGGAGAAAACTGCCTCCCTGACGCAAAGACATGTGGCCATGCCACCTAATGCTGGAATCCATCCTGAATTTTGTACTTTTCCATAGAGGGTTTTAGGGAAGGCTCCATGCCCTAGGGAAATTATATAGTCTTGTCTACGCTGGGTTTTTGTTCTGCATTTTTTTGGAGAAAAACTCCCTTTTTCCAGAAAAAAAAAAAGTGTCCACCCTGCCAAGCTTGTTATCCTGCAACAACAGGGCATTTAACTTGAAATAGTAACTCCACCAAAACAAACAACTTTGCCAACTCCCCGCGCCACCCCCCCCCCCCGCCATTTTAATTTCAAAATTGACTCAGTGTGTACTTAGCAGAGGTACTTATTACTTAAATGGCCTCTTAGGAGGCATCCTGTCACTGCTCTTATTTCAAAATTGGGCTCTCAAGCATGAGCGCACGATTTCGAAACGCTCTTGCAGCGTGAACACTCCTTTCAGAACCAACTTTTTTCGACATTAGAACGTTGAAATAAGTTATTTCTGAAAAACTCTGCGGTGTAGACAGACCCTAAGTCAGTCAAGGGAAGTAAACAATGGCATCCACCCCACGCCAAGAGAAAACATCAGGGAGAAAAGGACTGTAATGACAAGGATGGAAGAAAACTCTAAGCTGGGTCCTGCAAAGGGTATCCCTGGTCTGAAAAGGAAATAAAGTGAACTTTTTCATATCCAGCATTCTATCATCTGGAACTCTCAAATAACCAGCATTTTAACTGTAAGTAAATTTTAAATTACATTTTCCATAAGTACAGTAGAGTGAAAGTAAATACAAATAAATGCAGCAAATATAGTGTACGTTAACAGTGTACAATGCAACTTTTGGTAAATAAAGTACTCTGCAAATATTTTGTTTTTTTCTTAAGATCTACTCTTGTTTTTCTTTAGTGTTATGGTTTGCTAGGTACACCTCTCTAGTATCCAGAATATTGGAGTATCCAGCAACCTCCCAGTCCTGGGGCTGCCGGATATGAAAAAGTTTACTGTAAGAAGTAGAGTGAGAAATGATGATTTGCAGTAACGTCTCTTAGTGTGCCAGGTTAAGTTGGTGTGTTCCATTTTATTTTGCTTAGTGACTTACTTTGATCTCAAAGAGGCAGCTGTGTTAAGATGTAGCTTCACAAGAAACAGTCTTGTAGCACATTAAAGACCAACAACTATATTTATTTGGTAATGAGCTTTCGTGGGTAAGACCCACTTCAGATTTTCAGACAACCTGGAAATCTGATGAAGTGGGTCTTACCCGCAAAAGCTCATTACCTAATAAACTGGTTGGTATCTACGTGAGTTTTGAGTGAAAAATCTATCAACTAAATAAATCTGTTAGTTGTTAAGGCGCTACAGCATTGCTTGTTTACTTTGATCTTTGCAACTGCTTAAATCCCTGCTTTTCGTACTTAATAAAATCACTTTTGTTTATTAATAAGCCCAGTGTAAATAACTGTTACCTCTCTCTTACCTGGGGAAGAGAGAGGGACTGTGTACCTCTTCCATTGATAAAAGGGGAGAAGAACTTACAAACTCTTCTGTATAAACTTTGGGCAGAGTAAACTGAACTTATCCAGGGTTCTGGTCCCACAACCTGAATGTTGTATCCAGTCCCTGTGACTGAGCCTGCCAGTGCTGAGCGTGTCTGTGTTGCTCTGCTGTAGGCTGCGAGCCCAACTCGGTACTATTGCTGGGGGGAGATCAGAGGTTCTGGCTCAGCAGGTGGCAGGCTCTGTGGAACGATCAGCCCATCAGAGGACCGCATGAAGGGCATCGCTGTGAGTGAACCTGGCACTGGCAACTTACCCTGTCTTTGGAGGTCCCCTCTGCTGGCTGCCTCTGCCTGTGGCTTGCGGGCACCTAAGCTCTCCATTTGCTCTCTGGCCAGCAGCTGCACCTGCTCATGTTGCTGAGGGAAAAGGTCAGCCAGTGGGGTGGGAGGGGCAAATACAGGGCAATTAGCCCCTTTTAAAAATGAGTCAGGATGCCTCTCTGGCACCCAAAATATGGGGCTGTCCCACCCAACGTGGGACGGATGGTCACCCTACCCTGTGGTGCCAGGTAGGTGTCATTATCCCGATTACACTGATAGAGGAGTCGAACAGAGAGAAGGGCTGTGACTTGCCAACCAGCTCAGCTGGGCAGTGCTGGAGCCAGGGACAGAGCCCAAGAGCTCTGACACTAGCGACGTCCTCCTCCAGCTGTGTTTCGTTGCTTGCTGCAGTCGAGCAGGATGGGTGCGGATGGATTCCTGTTGGACGGAGATAGCAAATCTGCGCTTCTGAGCCACACCAAAAGGGCCGTCTATACACGGGAGCTGTCCCTGCCAGAGTCATTGGCCAAGACCCCAGGAGACTGAGGTTCAGCTGACAGCTAGTTGGTAAGACCCAGTTTGCAGAGCACCGGACTAGTGCTTGTAGGTTACAAGAAGGGACTAAAAACTGGCAGATCAGGGTCCTGAAGGATTCTCAGCTGCTTCTGATTGGCTAAAAGAACAGCATCAGCCAACCCCATTGATGTGCTATCCACGCTCGGCTCGAAGGTTGTGGCCTTCTTACTTTATATAGGAGAACTTTACTGCAATTATTCACGCTCTTGTCAGTGCAAGGTTATTTATCATCCATCCATCCCATTGAATGGTTGTGCCAAGCGTCCCGTCAACAGCTGTAATAGATAAACTATGCCGCAAACTAGAAAATGTCCATAAATTGCGCTAGTGAGTCACAATTCCTTAGTTAGCTGGTAATTTAAAAAAATGTTTCCGGTCACACTGAAAACTAAATTTTTGAAGAATCCAGAAAGAGAATACACATTGTGCTTTAGGTGAAACCAAAATGTTTCCTTTTGACTCTTTCAAAAAGACTTTTGATGGTTTAAAAAAAAAAAAAAAAGAAATAAAACATCCACTCTTGCAAGTCTCCAGAAACAATTTCAACCTCTCCTTACTCTGCACATTCCACCGACAAGTTGTGGTCCCTCCCTGCAGGCGTGCGCAACCAGCTAGTAAGGGTTCTCCCCCGAGCCCAGTTCAAGCGACCACAGGAATCTCAGGCAGTTTATTCTCTTCCCAAGTGCCACAATAAGGAATCCAGCACCAATTCATCTCGTTATGTCCTGGGAGCTCGCTGACGGGGACTTCTCAAATCCCTTTCACAGCTTCTGCAAGCTTGCTGCTTGAATGAAGTGGACTTTTCTGGTCTTATTATTTGAGCCATGCCCATTATTCCACAGCTGACAAATCATGAGGTATCTCACTTCCTCATGCTGATATTGGAAAGGTGACTCACCTTCAGCCCTGACTTAGTTTTTAAACCTTCCCTCTTTAGTGTCTTGTTCTGGTTATGCCCAGCTCTGTTTTTGAGGGCTAGGGATTAGCTCAGCTTTGAAGGGTTCTGGCACCTAATTACCTAAGGCTTAGCCTACAATATACAAACCACTCCTGGGTTCCTGGAAGATACTTGGGCACGAAAGCTAAGGGAACTGTAATACGGTCCCTGCTGAACAAGTAAAGGCAGAAATTAAAAACTTCCAAAAAACCCAAACCAGATTTCTCTTTAATCCTTTAAAACATGGGGCTGAGGGGAAAGGATAAGAATACAATGCAGACTGGCTTTCCATAGCGCCAAGGCACAAGCGAATGTAAACTCACAGAAGCTAAAAATAAAACCCTGTTTAAAAAGTCAATAAATAAAATCTGCTGCCCTGACTTGGTGCAGAGGCCATCCCAAAGAAAACAGGCGGGAATGCGGCTCACCATCTGCTTGCAAAGGGGAAGAAGGTTGGCTGGCAGGCAAAAGCCATCCAGTGGAAGGGGCTGGTGTACCCCACAATGGCATTGCGGAAGATACCCGAGGTCAGGGATGGACAGCCAAGAATAGGCAGCAGGCCACATAAGCGGCCCGCGAACCTTCCTCCCTCCCCACCTGCCTCTTGGGTACTGGAGCACTGGGGGCTTTGAACTTCCTACTCTTCCCCGCTACAATTTGGGTGTGCCACAGATTCGGGCTCCATCCCTGCTCCCTGCCCTCCCAGAGCCGGAGCACTGAACAGCTGATTCCCAGCGTTCCAGCTCTGGGAGGCCGGGAGAGAAGTGGGGGGTGCAGTGCGAACTAGCGGAGGCTGCAGGGCCTACCTATGGGGCAGAAGAGGGCCCCACCAAGCCTTCCGCTTCACCCAATCCCAATTTGGTGTCTGCCATTCCTCCTGCACCCTGCTCCTGCCAATGCTGCGCCCTGCTGCCCTGGTCTCCACCCCCATGAGGCACACCCCAGCCCCCACGGGTTAGCACTAGGGCTGCAAACCGGCACAGCAGCATGCTATGTCAACAGGAGAGCAGTGCTGCCAGGCTGACATCCACCCCGGGGCAAGGAGTCCCAGCCTGTGCATTTGGGGCGCTCCAGGTCAGTGGAGCGGCCACCACAACCTTAAGGCCCATTTGCAGCAATGCATCAGCTTGGCACAGCAAGGAAGTCCCCCTTTGTGCTCCTGGAGTGACCAGAGGAAAGGAGTCAATGGGCTGCCGTCCACTCTACGCTCCTGACCCAGCATGGTGTTAGAGGGCACTGGAGGGGCAGCAGGGCAGGGCGCGTCTTCTGGATGAGACCACACTCAAAGGGCTGACAGCTTGTGATCATGAAGGCAGTTTCTGTTGGCCCTGCCGTCTCTCCTGCCATTTCACCAGCAGAGGCTCAGGGCTTCCCCTCTTTGAAACAACGTTTCACCTCCAGCGCCAAACGACCATCAGGTTCCCCAGAGGTGGCTGCATTTGCTGGGCAGGTGCGTGATCTCTCTTGGAGGGCAGGTTGTAAAGCACGCTGGGATCCTGCAGGTTGAAAGAGGCTACAGGAACTCTGAGATGTGCTTTTTATTACATTGGAAACTAAACCAAACTAAGGCCAGGCAAAACTCTTTCCTAGTCTCCCTTGCGACTTCTGTGGAGTTATTTTTAATAATAGGCTGACATACACATCGTAGGTGTGGGCAATTCAGTTCTTTACTGGAACGCCACCGAGTTCATCTTTTACTGTGGCGTAGAAGTCTCTCGACCTGCTAATCTATTTCGATTCCTGAACTTTTATGGAGTTTTTCTTCCCTGACTCCACCTGCATTCATGCCTAATGTCTTATTAGGCTTTGGTTTAACACTCCTGCAGGTTTGTTTTGGACTTGAAAATGGTTTTTAAAATGAAATAAAGGCAGGGAGATTAGCTAATAGGTAGCACTTCCAATGCCCACATCATCTGAGCTACTCAGAGCACTTCACTGAGTCCCACTGAGAGCCCCAGCTGGCTGGTAAGTGCTGGTGTAGGGGGTTTATAAGTGATGACAAGGAGGCAAAGAGAAGCAAAGGCCCCAGTGCTGGATGCCCTGTTTCCTGGAAGCCAACACTGATGCAGAGAGGGCGAGATATCCAAGCGCTCAGTGCTCCCAGGTGGGTTCGGAAGGAGTGCGGCTCCTATTGAAACACGGGCCGGAATTCCCAAAGTCTCCATTTTCCAACCCACACAGTGCTGACCCCCTTGAACTCACTGGAATAGCTGGTCCCAGGCGTTGAGCCCTCTTCCAACTGAGGTGGCAGGCAGGCCCGACAACAGGAGGGGGCAAATGGGGTAGCTGCCTCTGGGGCCTGGCCTTATGAAGGGGCCAGGAGCTCTGAGCCCCTTTAAAACACCATGGAGCACTGTGCCCCTACTCTACACATGGCTTTGAGGGAGCATGGAGGAGCTGACCAGGGATGACTGCTGTCGGCCCCACCCCTTCCACCTTAGCCCCTCCCTCGGTGCTCCTGAGCCCACGACAGCTGTTGTCACTGCTGGGGCAGGTGCCTACCTCTGCGACTCGGTCCCCAGAATGACTTGCTGATGAGGGGCAGTGGCAGAATGGGGACTGGAGCCTAGAGTCCCAGTTCCTAGGTCCCGGCCTAACCATGATGCCCCCAGGAGAGGGTGGAGGCAGAGCCCCCAGCATGGGGAAGTCGCAGAGCAAGGAAAGGCAAGACACAGCTCCCACGCACTGTGGTGTCGGCACCATGATGCACTGGGCCAGCACAGCACTCTACATGGCATCTGAAGGAAGAGCAGCTTTCAAGACCTACGTGGGCTCCTGACCCCGCCGTCCAGCAGGCCAAACTCTCCCCGCTGTTACGAAAGGAGACTGTCTCTCCCACCAGAGCCATGGGGGCAGCTCCTTCCACACCCGCCAAACTAAGCAAAGAGCCAGAGGAAGGGTAGCGATGGAGCATCGCTTCTATCCATGCAACCAGCCGCTTCGCCCAAGACCTTGCCTGGTCTGCTGCCTCCAGGTCACCCGACCATACCCTAAGAGCTCAGAGGGGTGACTCCCTTCCATCCCAAACTGCCTCCCTCCCCCTGAAATCAGCAAGGCGATCCCTTCACCCTGTAAATGTGTCCCTTCTTCAAAGGACGTATGACCAGTGCTGCTGGGGCCATTCCCGATGCAGGCCGACAATGCGTCCGAGCCGCTTAGCACCTCATTGGGTGCGCCCGACCCACAGAAGGCCTGGATTGCATTTGGTGTGATGAAGGAGGCTTTCATGGCGTCCACGGCAGATTCAGTCCTATTCCCAACAAGCTTGTGTGGGGCAGGCTCATGGCTTGAGTCAGCTGCCCTAGAGAAGGCTCAAACACAGGACTGGTAAAGCTATGGTATTCGTCAGCAGGCGGTACGCATTTTAAAACCCCTTGCATATGGTGTGAATGCTCCAGGATGCATCTCTTGGCACGCCTATGTCAGCACTTAAAGTGAGGCTACTCCCTTCAACAGGATACCACTGCGTGAAAGGTACGACTATAGTGACAAATGGGCTCCCTGAGGTTTCAGTAAAGAGATCACAGGATAAAACTGAGCCTTTCCTGTCTTTTCCGTTTGTTTTCTCTGTGCGTGTGGCAGCCTTTGTGCCTGGCCAGTCCCACTGTTCCCTCAGGATCAGTCTGTTTCCTATCATGTTGGAGGGAATATTTCAACACAGCAGCAGGAGAAACAAACATATTTTAAGGCTGCAAAAAATGTGATTGTAAAACCACACCCTCAGCAGGGGTAGCGGGCAAGTGACCACTCCCAAAAGGCAACTGACTCGGATTTCAGGTGGATGGGGCCTCTTCAGCGGGAGTCCAGGACCAACAATTAGAAGTGCATTCACTAAAAGCCACAATTGTGGTTGCTGTGTAAATAGCATTCGCCCTGAAACTCTGGTTACACACTCCAGAACTCTGTATAAATCAGTTCCGTGACTCACTTAATTCTCTCTCTTGCTTCCATTGAGAGTCATTCATAAAGAAAACTTGTGACAGTATTGGAGATGAGCATGGACAAAATTCAAAATTCCCCGTTGGACACGCTGCATAATTGTATGAATGAGAACCCCGGATCTAGACACAGCGAAACTTTGGAAATATTGGGATCTGGAGCCACGGCCAAATTTTGCATCATCAGTCACCGTCTGTTGTCATCAACAGGACAAATCTTCTCACCTTCCTTTAATTCTGCGCCTTTGGCTCTGAAGGCGCTTTCAGCATTATTTATTTATTCGTTCAGTCTTGGATGTGAGTTCTTCCCTCTTTTCCTTTGCAGTGTGATTTATTCGGAACATGATGTCCTTTTCTGTTCCTCGGTTACATGCTTTGCTAACATATTTGGAGGCCTACGAGCATTGGACACTGATAAATTAAAGCCTGGTAGTATTCATATTATTACTACTACCGAAGCTGCAGTGGGAGGCAGGGTAAAGAAGCAGCCTCTGATGGGAGGCGTGGGAGCACTGGGTAGAGATATCTGAGGAATTTAGCGTGGCACCCAAATCCAAGCAGGAAGAGAGGAGATTCCCCTCCCCGGCAGAGCTGTTTGGAACAAGACTGGGACATCCGGTGGTAAAGTGGAAGGGAACCAAAACACTGATGGAAAAGCAGGCGCCTGTCAGGTTCCCGCCAATGGCGTGTTTTATGGAGAGCGGCTCTCCTCATGTTTCGTGCTTTGAGTGTGGTGGGTGCCAAAGCTGAACGGGGAAGTTACAGCGCTCTCCCCCCAAGGGATGCTGCTAACCGGCTTGTTGTGTTAAATGCCAGGATGTCCCAGGGCTCAATCCTGCAAGGCACTCAGCACTCTGGGACTCAAGCACAGGCCTCATTCTAGCCAAGTGAGCAGCTCTTGCAGCACAGTCTGCTCACACGGTGCAAGTTCAAGCTGTGGCTAGAATGTGCAGCAAGTCCTGACAGAGGCAGGGGTCCCATTGAACAACTCATATGTAATCATGAAATTAAAGACTGTATCTAATATTGCACAACAAGGGGCTGAATCAGAGCTGCTCGGGGGTGGGGGGGGGGAAGGCGGACAGGTCTTAATACTGGTCAGGTCCCCAGGATGCCAGACGAGCGAATTTGCTGGCCCATAGGACGTCAATATTGGCTAGCACATCACCAACACTTCCACTGCTGACTGGGCTCGTAGAAGACATTTAGGAGTAAATTACAGCTAAATAACAGCCCAGAACACTGAGAGCCAGGACTGGGGGCTGGAAAAAAACTTTATGGGACTAGGGGAAATATTGCCACACCCATGATAAGTGGTCGTCTGGTTAGCTAACAGCATGCCAGATTATGGATGTTGCCAGACGAGAGAGGCTCAACCTGCATTAGCATTGTCTCACTGTGGAGCTTTTGACTTTGCAGCTGATGAGATTCTGCTAGCAGTGAGTTTCTGTATCGCTCTCACACACGCCAAAGTGAACGATTTTTCTTGCTATTTTTCCCCACGGTCAGACAGCGAATCAACCCCGGAGACCTTCTGTCCACCTGCAACACTGAACCATTTGAGCAGAAAAGAGATGGTGTGTGTGCATGCAGGCATATGGGGACATGGGCCTGAGTTCATTCTTGTGATGCTCAACTCCCAAGAGATTCTGTCATTCTAGCCATGGGAGCCTGGATGCAGGAGCCGCTATGATTTTCGGCTGATGTTCACACTCGCTCGACTGTCTTTCATCTTGTGGCTGCCCGGGCCCCATCCAGCCACAACCCTTTACTGTGACAGTGCCAGACAGGAAGGAGCTACCCACTCGGGTTCATTGTCTAGAGGCTAAATCCTGACACCGTACGTCCACACTTGGACCAGGAGATGCAAATCCAGCTCGAGGAGACACGGCTGCTTTAGCTCTGATCGAGCTAGTGTGGTAAAAACAGAGCACAGCCGTATTGCTGGGAGTAGGAGCAGGACCAGTCATGCCATCTGGGGCAGCTTCATCCTTCACCCTCTCCCTTCCCCCATGGCTCTTCTCTGCTTCTAGCACGCTATAAATCAGAGCCTGTGCTGCCAGAGCCAGGACTCAGTGCTGTAGCTCCAAATCGAGCTTCACCTCCGGCATTTGTCTGATGATGAGCGGATCGAGCCAAAGGACATCTCCCTTGGGCTGAGCCCTCGGGAGCTGCATTCGACGCCGGCTGTCGCCCTTCACAGACCCACGCCCCTCGCCCAGCAGCAAGACTGAAGATTCCAAGGTAATGCGGTACCTGTATCTGTGCAGACTGTGTTCCTCGTGCTCCTGGAAGCAGGTGTTCGGCCCAGAGGAGCTGAGGAGGGCGGATGTCCTCAAGGCCACGGCGGAGATGCCCACCGACGGGGAGGAGAAATTGAGCAGCACCGAGGTGGTCGGGTGGGAGAGGAGATCCTGGCTGTGGGGCACGTGGATGACCAACGGGTTCCGCTGACACGACAGTTCGTGTGTCCCTGGGGTGGGGGGAAGGAAGCAGCAAGATACACCATTGGCCCAACCCTGGGACTGTTTAGCTCGCCCTGGGCTACCCCACAGCTTGCGGTCTGCTCCTGGGGTCTGGCTCTTCCACTAACCAACCTGCAAGGGATTCCTCCACAGAAACAGCCCAGTGGGGAAATCGGACAGGATACATCCAAGGCAAACCTATCTGCTTCAGGCCAGCTAGAAAGTAGTGGAGGGTCAGGAGTTCACCACAGGGAGACCCAGTGCAGAAATGGGACCCAAAGAGGATCCCAACAGAGAAAAGGTACCATGGCCTCGTTCATCCTGGTCTGCCATGCAGGACAGATCCTCCCAGCCAACTAAGCAGGCAGGCAGGAGGGCACTGCCGGAGAGGCGTGCAGATTTCCCAGCCTCCGCTGAAGCCAAACGGGCCCTAGCAATTTGGTGCAGCTCGTAGAGGGTGTCAGACACAGCCCTGCCTTAGCTGCTAGGCGCCAACTCAGCACTGGCTAGGCTCCTCACGCCCTGCAAAGGAGAACCCAGCGTGAAGCAGAGAGGGACCCAGGGAGGGGAGGAATGGAAGGGAAAGGAGGGCTCACATCAGCTCTCAGTGCACTCACCCAGCGAGTGGTTGTGCCTCCGCTCATCCCCCAGCTGCACAGTCACGGTCCGCTTGTGCTGGTCGCCCAGGGCAACGCCGTCAGAGGCTAGGAATATCAAGACTGAGGTAGCCAGTCCGGGTCTGTCGAAGCACACCTGGGCAGGGGGGTACAACGGCAGAAGAGATATTGAGGCAGAGAACCCAGGTGAAACCAAAAGAACTACACAGGACTCAGCTTGGTGTTTGAGAAGCAATGCTATTGATCAGACAAACCTACATCGGAGATGGACAGATGGACAGACGGTTAGATAGACAAACTAGATACTTCCTGCTCATTCTGGAAGCCCCAGGCAGCTTCCTGGAACACACCACAAAGGACTTGCAACTGCTTTGCTTTTCCAGTGCCGGTTCCTCAGACAGCCCTGCCAATGCAGCTCACTCCATGAGGATCCAATCGTCGGCCTCCCTTGGCCAGGCTGAGACCACACAACTCAGCTCACTGACATGAGGCCAGAGGCGGCAGGCTGGGGGAAATACAAAGGTGTGTCACTGGCATGCTTCCGGGGCGGCTGGAAAGCTGCTCTTCACCAAGGAACTGAATGACCTCTGACAGGAGGTACCACCAAGTAGAAAAGCCACCCCTTCCACCAACTCCATGAGGAGGTGATGGAGAACAGGGGCTCTTGGAAACAGGAGGGGGATGTAAGTCCCACAGTGTTTGGCAGCTTTTTATGCAGATCCACCCCCTGCAATGGGGTCGCGACCGTCAGGCCAACAACCAGGAGCAAGAGTCCATATAAAGCAAGACTTCGGGTGGGCACAAATCCATTAGCGGCAGATAACCAGGCTGAGGAGGCCTGGGATGTAGAGACCCGGGAAGAATAAAAGACGTCCCCACCACATGCATTGCAGACTCAGAGCTCTTCTGTTATTAAATGACTGTGGTGCCTGAAGGCCCCAGCCGAGATCGGGGCCCATTGCACACAGGGACAGCTGCTCCGCCTTCTAAAGAACAGATGATGCAAACAGAGGGGGCTGGGAAGTAGAGAGAAGCAAAGCGGCTTACCCGAGGTGGCAGGGCAGCTCCAGAACCCAGGCGCACCAGAGTCCTGGCGCCAATGCCCTGTCCACTGAATACCGTCTCCAAGAGCCTGCAGCTCCTCTGCAGCCCTCAGCCATAGAGGAAGGATGAAGGGTGGAGCCCAATAACTGGGGGTGCTCTGGCCCTGTTCTCCTTTTGCCTAGGCTGGCTTCACCCCATCGCTACGGGAGAGATGCTTTCTGGGACACAGTGAGAGCCCACTGTATGGGCTCCTCAAACCCTGCCTCTGCTGCCTGGGGCCAGTCATGGGGTGGGTGCATCTTGAGCATTGCCTCATGAAGAATAGCCCAGGATCTCCCTGGAGGCTCAGCACACAGAACAGGGATTTCGGCTTCCTGGCCACTCACGGGGCCTGCAAAGAGTTAGCACAGGCACAGGGCAAAGGCAGGCAGAGGAAACAGCTTTTTCCGCCTTCGTCCCAAATTCCAACTCAGCCATCAGCGAGGCCAGGTAATTTCCCAGGAATGTTTCCCCTCCACCCCCGTTACTATCGCTGCTGTTGTATTTCCCCATTGAGTCTGGGCCAGAATTGGAAGCTCTAGAACACCGTGAAGGCCAGTCGCATGGGCAGCGCAATTCACGTTACCATGGCAAGTTCCAGGCCTGCGTGGCCAGCAAGCTTTGGCGGTTTGGGTAAGTTCTGCAGTATGGAGCACCCCTCCCAGCCTAACGTGATCCTCAGATGGCGCGAACGGCAACAGCTCCTGTTCACTCAAAGCCAGCTCTTAAAAGGGCTGTACAAATCTAGGGGAACCTCCTTGGGTCCATCCTTCCCCAGTGTTTGCCCATGCAGGCGCTTGGTAAAATCTTTGAGGTAGAACAGCAGGATCTGGCTTATCTCACTAAATATTCCCTGCTTGCGCTGCCTTTTTCTTATTACGCGTCGAGCTACACTTGGATATGTTTTAACTTTTTTCTCTTTGTTTAATTTCTGGATGGTTATGGTTCGACACGACTCCAAATCTTTCCTGATTCGGATGTGCAGGAAACAGAGAAGAAAAGCACTACCAGTAGAAAGTGACTGGACTCAAACTGTTGTACTCCAGCAAAACAAAAAGCAGTCAAGTAGCACTTTAAAGACTAGCAAAATGGTTTATTAGGTGCCCTCTCGTGGGACAGACCCACGGTCTGTCCCACGAAAGCTCACCTAATAAACCATTTTGTTAGTTTTTAAAGTGCTACTTGACTGCTTTTTGTTTTGATAGTGTATAGACTAGCACGGCTTCCTCTTTGTTGTACTCCAGGTGGAGCATAGGTCACCTACAAGTCTCCTCCACTTCACTCTGTCTCAGGGCAAAACTTCAAGCTGATCTCAGGCATATCCTATTCATTGTCCCTCAATCTCAGTAGATCTTCTCCACATTGTCCAAGGTCTTCCTCGTTTGCGTTTTCCTTGTGGGTGCCATTGAGAGCTTCACCAACTACGCTGGAGGATGGTTTTCCAAGAGTGTGACCTAGTCATCCCCACTTTCTTCTCTTGATTTGAATATCAGGTGGTTCCTGTCTTGCTGTGTTCCAAAGCTCCTCATCTGTGACCAAGTCTTGCCATTTGATGAAAAGGCTGTGTAAATCACAATTACTCATCTAGATACCAGCCATGCTGAGGTGCCCTGGAGGAGGCTTGCTAGGTCATTCTTCAACAGATGGTCACACCCATTTCAGTTGAAAATGCTTTGTTCCGTACAATGGGAAGCACGTCCCAAATGAGCGATGTGATTGCTCCTTTAAAGCTTGTGACACAGAGCATCCAAATGGTCCTGTAAGGGGAGCCCCGTGGAAGTGTTACTGGAAGGTGTGTGTAAACACCTATATTTGTAAGCAAGAGGGTTCTTTCCTATGTGAGTGTGAAAAAGTAACTTCCTTCCCAGCCTAATCCGTAAGCACGCAGGCAAACAGTATAAAAGAAGGAACCTGGGCACATCGAGTACCGGCCCATAAATAATAGTATGGGCAGAAAATACTAGCACACCTGAAAAGTGTGTGTGGAGCCGGTAATGAAAGTCTTCCACATAAACACGCAGGGGGGATGGAAATGGAACATGGTTTCTGGTGAGAAGTGGTTAGTGAGCCTGCACCAAGGTAGTGCAAAGAGGGGGACTTCCCTCTTTCTTGTGAGAAAGGAAGAAACAGGGCATTTGTCCTGTCATCAGCCTGTGGGGGAACACAACAGGAAGATCTCAGAGAGACAGAGAAAGAGAAAAGAACGCAGGTAGAATTCTCTGTAGAGCCAGAGAACATTAAGGATATGGGGGTATTAGGGCCAGAAAGGACATAACATGGTTTCTTTCCCCTCTTCCTGTCCTGGAGTAATCAAAGAGCTGTCCCTCAGCTGTGTCACAAACGCATCCACTACAGCCAGGTGTTCTGCAGACGGGTCATAGCAACTGCAGGTTCAGTGACTGGCTGGTGTAGGGTGGGTTTCATCCCTACGAGTATAAAAGACTGTGTCAGCAATTCAACCTGGAGGCTGCCCAGGGGTGGACCACTGCAGCGGTAACTGTCTGAGACAGAAGTGGGCAATGGTGCTCAGGAGATGAAAAGCCCCTGCTCCTAATAGCTTGCTAACAGCATAGGCACCTCTGGGGCAGGGGAGCTCAGTGAAAAATGGCAAGAGGCAAATTCCAAGAGGGATTATTTGAGATTTGACTGTTAGTCTTCAAGGGCACCTCTGCCCTCACCCTTGCCTCAGGGCCGCTGTTCTGCTTTCCCTCAGTTTTCAGGCATGTTGCATTGGTGTGAATGACCGTACATGGTACACTGTGGTCCCAAGGCCTTAGAGGCAGTCTCTCCTGGAAAGCGGGAGGGCTGGAACAGTTTGTATAGCAGGGGTGCTGAGAGCCACCGAACCAAACTGCAAACCCTGTATATGATGGATACCACATCAAGCCAGGGGTGCTGCCACGCCCCCCAGCTTGTGTGTTAGGAGACGAGAAGGCCGGCCTGGAATTCCCAGCCCTACCTACAGACATTGTCCAGAGGATTCGGTCAGGGCCTTTCTGTCCCACATCCGCAACGGTCTCAACGGCCCCAGGGAGAGTAAAACCAGGGGCTTAGTCACAGGAGGTGGACACGACAGAAGTGACACACGGAGCTGATCCATCCATTAGGGAGACACAGTTCGTACAGTGCTGATTTTCCAGTTGTAACCACTGTTTAATTTTATGCGGCTGCTGCCTTCTATTACTGGGAGGCTGTTACTTGTCTTCGCTCTTTCCATACAGTTTATTTGGGGCACGTTGCCCTTTCCAGTCCTAGATTGTCTATAATTACCTTTTGTTAAGGTGCTTGGAAGGCTTAATGCATTGTTAAGCACTGGTCAGCCACTGGCTTCTCCCCTGACAGCGTGGGTGGGACAAGGATAGGAAAGCTCTACCCCTCCCAGGCCCACATACCCAGAACTACTTACTTTGAGCCAAACTCTCCCATCATCCAAGGATGTTTTCTCCTCTTCAGCAGCTTGAGCCTCATTGTGGCTGGCAGTGCAGGGGAACCAAGCAGCAAGGGAGTGATGCTCTGGCATATCTTCAAGATGGGATCTGCACACCTGGAAAGGAGAGATTTTCAACCCCAGCAGCAGTGTTGAGCATGGGAGAGAAAGGAAAAAGAGAGGGAGAGAACTACCAGCCTCCAAGATGCTCACTAGGCCAGAGGCAATGCAGTGTTAACCAGAGCTGAAGGGGAGAGATGACTGAAGTTACCTGCTGGAATAAAGAATATTTCAGGGTACCTGGGGATTGAGGGAAAGACTGCAGACAAGTTCACTGATTTCAGCACAGGGATCTCAGTTTACATCAGCTGATACTCAGGGGAGATCTACACTAGACCTGAAAGTCAATCCTAGATAAGCAATTCCAGCTACAACAATTGCATAGCTAGGGTCGATGTATCTAAGGTCGACTTACCAGGCTGCCCTCACAGAGGGGAAGGTTGACGGGAGAAACTCTCCCATTGACCTTCCTTATTCCTTGCAAGAATGATGAATACCAGGGTAGACAGTCGAGCCCCGATGGTTCAATTTAGCGCATCCTCACTAGACACGCTAAATCAAACCCTGAAATATCCAGCATGATTGGATTGATCTTCTGGTAAGTATAGATGTATCCTATGGCACAGAAGTTCAGAAGAAACAACATTCCAAATAACGAATATTCAAGGTCAAATCCTCACCTGGCACAAACCAGCATGGTCCTGTGACCCATACTGATTTACACCAGGTGAAAACTTGGCCTTGAAATTTTGATTCCTCTGAAACAGAGACTTGGGGTCTCAAGACTGCCTACTGTCCCAGGACTGGCCAGAAAAGAGTGTGCACCAGTGACTGTGTTATTTGTCTTTTTCTCTGTGAGCCTTTTCCCCTTTCTTAACCTCTTGGTAAGAAATACTGATACAATTTTACAAATCTATCTCAATCATTTACTCGAATGATGACGATTATGATTGCACCAAAGAAGTACAAAGCACCATATAGACAGATATAACAATACATGGCAGGAGCACTGTTCACCAACTGATTGCGAAGCACTTTCCAAAAGAGGGCTGCTCTTTAGGCAGAGATAGGGAAACTGAGGCACGGAGCTGTGACATGACTTGACCAAGGTCCCCCAGCAGATGAGGTAGGAACAGAACGCAGGTCTGCAGAACCCCACTCCCGTGGGCCTCACTGAGGAAGAGTGGCATGTGCAGAGAGGGTCAGCATCCCAAAAGCTTACTTTACAAACCAAGGCAATAAAGTGTTATTTAAGAGGATGGAGCACAGAGCCATAGGAGTTTTCAGACCGCACCAGGTCCATCTAAACCTGCATTCTGCCTTTGACACAGACCACCCCCAATGTATCAGATGACAATGCAGTGAGAAGTAATCACAAATATGTCTGGGAAAAGGCTCTTCCAGGCCCATTGAAATTGATAGAAAGATGCCCACTAACTTCAAGGACTTTGGCTCAGACGCTAATTGCTGGGTATAAGCCCTGAAGCGTGAGGGGTTATATCATTTCACACCCTGATCCTATAAGCATTTAAGCCTGTGCAAGTTTTCACATCTTCAGAGGAAAAACTCATGGGCTTAAAGTCATGCATGTACTTAGGTGCTTTGCTGGACTAGGGCCATAGTTTCTCATCAGACCTGGTGTAACAGAGACATGCTTCCTAGTCTTAACAGGGTGACCCCAAAGCCTCTGGCTGACTGCAAGCAGGGGGGAAATTAGAAGGCCTGGTCCTTTTCGACACATCCTTTTGGGTTCCTTTGTAAAGCGTCTGGCCTCAATACATCCTTGTGGCGGTGAGTCGTAAAGTCCTAGAACTGGAAGGGGCCTCCCGAGGTCTTCAGATCCAGACTCCCGCCCCACAAGGAGTAACAGTGCAGAGGGTTTGTTAAACAGTGTGAAAGCTGCTCTGCTGGGAGGACCGAGTCACAAAACCCTTTGGAATAGGTGCTCCATCAGGAGAGACAGGAAAGGAAAGAACCCCATGGAGATCCCATCAGGGTTAGGCCTTCCCTGGTGCAAGAAAACACCAGGCCTCACCTTCACAACAGGCTCTCCAGTCACCATGGAAACGGGACATAACTTCTCATCCTGGTGGGAGGTGTAAGCCTGGGCTGCCCACTGATCCATGTACCCTTCGGGTGTGTAGAGGCCACAGTCCAGGATGCTGCTTGTCCTTTCGAAGGGTTCACACACTCCGTCTCCCTCATGGACGTAACACAGGCTTGGCTCTCCTGCAGCGAGAGGCCAAAGGCTAATATTTAGGAGCCCGATTCCTCCCAGCACTTATGGGGGCTTGCTGGGGACAGATCCCTGAAGAGGGTCTCGGAGGACAGGGTATCCCACTGCTACGGTGACCAGACGTCCCGATTTTCTAGGGCTGGTCCCCATTTTGGAGGCTTTTTCTTAGATAGAGGCCTATCACCTTCCACCTCTGACCTACTTTTTCCACCTGTGCTATCCAGTCACCCAACCCACCTGCAGAGATGATGTTGGGGAGAGGGACACTGGTGGCCACCGCAGCCCATAAAGCGTGTAGCTCTGTCCAAGCACTAGGGTATGGCCAAAGAGGGAAGGAATTGGCTGACTTAGGGCATGACTCACCAACACAGTTGAAGCCTTTTTCCCTCTTGCACTTCCCAGAACAGCCATCTCCATCCCGCAGGTCTCCATCATCACACTCCTCTTCCAAACTCCTAACAGACCGATGGTGAGAAATGTTAATGCTGCCCCACCACACGAGAACACCCTCTGTGCTTAAGGATAGCCATCAAGTTGGATTTCAGAGGTTGCCAGCTATTGGGGGCCGGGGGAAGAAGAATCAAACTCTTGTCAAATGAGGAAGCAGCTGGGAAAGCCAGAGTGGGAGAAAAGAGGTCCCACCCCACCAACTTCTTCCATGGGGACATCAGGGTGGCAGGAAGAGCAGCTACCAAGCCTGTGTCAGAGGAGAAGAGTCAGAGATCGGTGATACCAGATGTGAAGAACAGCCAGTTTCTCCACTAAGAGTTGGACAGGTCCAGGGGGGGTAAGGGATCAGGTTGAATGCAAATGAGTGAGAGGAAAAAAAGCAATAGCCACGGCCTATATTTCACGAGAAAAATCACAAGCAATTCTCACAAGCAGCCTCTTTTGCTGTGTGGCAAGAAGCTGGTCTGGAGACAACATAGGGAAAACTCCCTGCTTAGCTGAATTCAGGTTCATTCTCGTGTGTCTATTCAAATGCGTGCATGCACGCACCTTTACGCTCAAAACTTCAAACGGTCACAAAACTTTGTTTCACAGCTTCTGATACAACGATCCACAATCTTGTCCCTCAGTTCTCTTGACTTCGACTCACTACTCTTTCACCACGGTTTAAAAGGGTTCACTAAACAGACTTCCTAAGCTGTATTCTCCACCATGCTTTAGATCAGACACATTACAAGCATGTACTGATTTTCCACTGCTTTCCTCGTGTTTACGGGGCTTGTTTTCTACGTTAGTGTTTTCGATATCACTCAGCTCAAGCACTGTAACTAGGGCAGTCCTTCCCTCTGTCATGGCCAGACCCTTAAAGGGAGCAACTCAGCAGTGAAGTCAATCAAGCCATGCTGAATTACACCCGCTGAGGATCTGGACCCCTATGTTTAGCCAGTTTCTCCATTGGGTCTCAAGCACTCAGCACAATGGCTTTGTATTGGGTTTCACAACACTGCTGGGGGCACTAACAACTTAAAAAAGCTTTTCCACCAGCCAACAATCAAGTAGAAAGTCAGAAAACTTCCAACGAGAAACACGACCCAGATTTCTACCAGTGAGTTAAGCTTCCCATTGTTCCAGCTCTTTAAATCAAGAGTGGATATCATGGTAGAAGACCTGCTGTAGCAGAACCACAAGTTCCTGGGCACAATGCAGAATCATTGGGTGAAGTTCTCTGGCTTGGGCTATTCAGAGGGTCAGACTAAATGATGAGAATGCTCCTTTTGGCGTTGTAAAGTCTATGAAACTTTATAGGGATTGGTCCCGGCCTAAGCATTGGTCCAACCACACACTGACTTTCAGATCTGATTCCAGATCCAAACTTGGCGTCTTGCAAGGCCCAGCTTTACCCGCTCCGACGCATTCGGTTTTGCAGAACACTTTGCGTTTGAGCCTTCAGTCCTCCGCGATGGTTTAGCATTGCTGACCAGAACAGAGTTATGTTGGCAGAAATCCAGCATCAGGAGCAAGGGATCTGACCTCCTGTTTGCCTTTGGATCTCACCTACTTCATCTTTGAAACCATCTCCCAGACACAGGCAGAATTTGGCACTTACGTGGTCACTTGTCCATCACCGCAGTAACGTGCTCCGTGGGTATGGATCAAGGCTGGGGAGGGTTCTCCTGCAGCTGCCCCAGCCACAGCTTGCACTTGGTACCGGTACACCTGGCCTGGAGTGACTTCACTGCAGAAACAGAAAAGAATGAAACAAACAGCGGGGGAGAACACAGACCATGTGGCCACTTGCAGGGGATTCCATAGAGGCAAAGGGGAGGGCTATCTACTGCATACAGCAGTCCCTCGAGTTATGGGAGGATTGTGCTCCCACACACCCTCGCATGACTTGAATTTCACATAAGTTGGGGGACGGCTTCTTTGAAAGGTAAGTGGGGCTGGGCATGCAGTTGAGGAAGGTTAAGCCTGGGGTGGGTTAAGGCTGCAGGAGGGAGCGGGATGGAGCTGAGCCAGGGCCATACACGGAGGGTTTGACCCAGGGCTGGGTGGGGCTGAACCGGGGCTGGGAGAGGGTTGAGCCAGAGCCAGGCGTGGGGGTGGTGAGCTGGGCCGTGGGGGGTGGGGGGGTTTGAACCAAGACCAGGGGGCGGAGGGAGGTGTGAATCAGGGCTGTGCAGGGGCCAGGTGGGTTGAGCCAGGGCTGCGGGGAGCGGGATTTTGAGTTGCACTTAACTCACGTTACTGCGAGTGAAATGCAGACTCAAAATCAGGTATTTCAAGGGTTTATTGTATTTGAGAGAGAGTTCGTCTGTCTGTTCAAGAGCTGCTCCTAAATGATAAGAGCTGGGACCACCACATTCCGTAGCCAGCTTCCTCTTACCACAACTCAAAGCAAGGTCAGGGTCTCATTGTGCCAGGAAAATGGGATGTGCCTGAAATGGGACCGCTACTCTGAAAGCCATACAGAAAAGAGACAGACTCCCCAGGTAGGTGAAAGGGGCTGGCTTGGGGCAACCCTCGCTCCCCACTCCAGGACTGCCCAAACCCCAACCTGCCCACCCTCTGGGCGACATGGGGCTGAAGCTCCTCCCACCACACTCGACTAATACAGAAACATGGTTGGCCATTCCCCTTTGCCAGGGAGAGAGGGGAACGTGCAGTTTCCTCACTCCAGCTGGTGGTGGCTGTAGGGGTCAGCCGAACTTGGACGTGCCCCAGATAGGGGACATGAACCCCTCCCCTGCTATGCCTGCTGGAGCTGCAGTGGCCACAGAGAGGTGCTTCTCACCTGGCCCCAAGCTGCTGCAATGAGAGAGGGCTGGGGTAGTTCCTTCTCCTCTAGGCAGCCCTCATCCACAACCCAACCCCAGAGCAACGATTTCAATGAAGAAAAACAAGAATTAATTGAGTTCAGGACATGAGCAGTTCTGGGTAAATCTTCTAGTAAGTTGCAGAATGGAAAGATAAATGGTCCTACGGATCACTCTTAAGGTAGGAAGGGTTCTCATAATGGGACTGAAAAGTATACCCGAATCATAGCTCAGGTGTGCAGAGGAGAGCAAAATGGAGTAAATAATACGATGACCCATAACAAACGCTATGAAAGACGGGTCCAGTGGGGCGTGCTGTAAACGGGTACAAGAGAACCAGGGAAACTAAAATTAGTCTGAACAAGCATGCAAACAAAAAAGCCACCCTGATATAATGCTACTTGACAAATGCTACTTGACTGCTTTTTGTTTTGATATAATTCAGGGACCGTATTGAAATCATGCTCGGTAAAAACAGAACATGTGGAACCTGAAGTTCATTACAAGTCATGGTGAATAGTGACAGAGACAGTCGTGTTAGGCTGCATTCTAGCAAAACAAAAAAGCAGTCCTGCAGCACTTTAAAGACTAACAAAATATTGTATTAGGTGATGAGCTTTCGTGGGACAGACCCACTTATTCAGATTGTAGCCTTCCCAGAACAGAAGTGGGTCCACAGCCCACAATCAATTTGCCTGCAACTGAAGTTGTTAGCTGGCCTGGGATTTCCAGGTGTGCCTGTTGAGCCTTTATTTAAAAAAAAAAATGGTGTTACACTAGCTATCCTCCAGTGATCTGGTGCAGAGGCTAGTTTCAACAGTAAGTTACGTGCCACAATTAGTACTTCAGAACTCTTGGGTGAATAACATCTGGTTCTGGGAGCAGGGCTCAGCTAATGCTGAAAACCCTGCCCTAAATACACTTCCAGTGTAGGGAGGCAGACACTGGCACAAGGAATACAGTCAGAACATGCAAAAGAATTAACGGGTACCATTTTCAAGAGCACTTAATAGCTATTGATGTTCAATGAGAACTAGGCTAAGTCACTTCTGAAAATGTGATTTAAGTTCTTAAGTAGTTTCTGAAATCTGCACCCAGTGTGTAATGATACTCTGGACACAGTATCCTGCTTTTTACAAGGGGAAGAAGGACAACCTGGTGTGTGTGAGGGCTGGTGGGGGCCAACAGAAGGAAGGAGTTGGGGGAGACAATTCGCAGAACCTCCATGAAATTTGCCTGGGTTGGCCTGGACATGAACAGATAGATGGAAAGATGACACCTTTCAGATCTAGATCCAGACCTGGGCTTTGAACCACCTCAGGTATAGGGCTATTTGAAAGCAGCATGTGAATTTGGCCAGCAAGACAGACAATTTCCCATGTCCCCAGCCTGGTAGCATTTGAACAGGTGGTTTTGGTGATAGCCCGCCTCTAAAGATATGCAAGCATCAATAAAACATTCTGGACATCAACACGGTCAACCCACTAGAACATATGGGTCTGTGGCATGGGTGCACACACCCAAAGCCAGAAGCTGAGAGGTTGAACCCTAAAAGCCATCATCCATTCCAAATGCAGCAGCAAGAAGACCCGGGAGAACTAGACCTGCACACAGCATTCGGTGGACCAGTGCTGCTACTCACGTGTCGGTGAACGTTCGGTGCACGTGCAACATCTTTATGTGGGAGCCGCTAGCAAACGGGGGGTCCCGGAGGATCCTGTACCGCACAGGTTTGCAGCTGGAGCAAAGGGAGCTTTGGGGCATAGAGGTGAGGAGAGCTGCATCAATCTCCATCCGCTCATCAAAGGTGTAGACCTTCACCCCAGACACTTTCTTGTCGATGTTGAGCCTAATGGTGAGAGGGACGTCACAGAACGTGTCCAGGGGACCCAGGTGGATGGACTCCCCGTGCTCCATCAGGATTTCAATGTCCGACAAGGCCTCGGGTAAGTCTGTGGAGAGGTAGGTGGTCCATAGTACAAGAGACTCCGGGTACACAGGGTGCAGGAAACGCAGCTCCAGGATACAACCGTGAGGGTGTGGGCAAGGAACAGTCATGTTCATGTGGTACAGGTGGAGCTCTGGGCTCCAGGCCTGCAGGCTGGGTTCACAGGGCTGATCCACGTCTGGGGGACCTAGAGAAGGGGAGAGTATAGATCCCTGTAAGGAGCAGGGCAATTTTTTCCAGTAGCAATCAGGGTCGTCTGTACATCCACGCACACTTGAAGATGTGAACATTGTATGCGTGTGACGTATGTATGATGTCAGACACACAAACCAGACAAGGAACACATTTAAATGCAAATACATACGCAGGTGCACCTACACCAATGCCATCAGATGCACACGTAGGTATCAACACACACTGCAAGTTGAAATGTCTGAGCACGCAGCTATCGAACACACTTGTGTTTTCACGCATACATCCTTCGATCCCAAACGGCACAAACACACACGTACGTTTACCTCTCTCACCACCTGCATCCGCACGGACCAATACACCTGAACATACACACCTAGGAATTTTTTAACAGAATGTTTTTGGCTGATTTGTTGAAACCAAACCCAACGGTGTTGTGGGACGGGCTAGGCCACATGGACTGCACGCCCGATAAAAAGTTGAAAAAGGGTTTTGACAAAAGGGTCACTTCTCCATTGGCGAAATACTACATTTAGGTTTTTCAATGCAAAAACAGCTTTTTTGGTTTCGGAGTTTAACTTCACGATACTTTAAAAAAAGTTTCAAAAAGGAAAAAGGCCCAAATCTAAATGTTTGGAAATGATTTCAAACCAGGATATTTTATTAGTTTATCAGGGCAGGAAAATGATACAAATTTTGACTTTTTGTCCTGATATGGGAAGGGGAAAAAATGTGCAAAATCTCAAAGAGTTCTCACAAGACAGGGACACCCCTAGCCTCCACCCCTTAATCTTATGTAAACACAATCCAGCTCCTCACTTCAGGAGCATCTCTGCTATAAACTTCAGCCTTGAAGGGTGGTTAACCCACCCTAACAAAGGAGGTACGTCAGAGACTTAAGATAGCAGCTTATTCCACCCTGCTGCAAGCCCGCATCAAGAATTTTGTGACTGGCATACGTAAGTTGGTTGCTTTAACAATTTTATTCTCACCCTGTTTTCTTTCTTCCTTTCTTTTATTAACGAACCTTTAGATTTTAGATACTAAAGGATGGGCACAGCTCTGTTGGGTGAGATCTGAGGCGTACATTGATCTAGAAATGTGGCTGGTCCTTTCTGACTGGAAGAACCCGTTCAGATTTGGTGAGATTGGATACCAAGGGATACCAGTTGCGGGACAAGGGAAGCTGGAGTGTCTGAGGGAATTGCTTGTGTGACTTTTTGTGCCCATTTTGGGAACAGAAGTGCTCTGTGTGACTGGTTTGGTGCCTTATCGTGGAGGACCCCAGTCTTGGGTCGCTAAGTATCCCTGTTTTAAAGCAATTTGTCCTGATTAGACCCTCTCAGCTGTGCCTGGAAAAACCTCCGATACTCTAACCCACTTCCCCCGTCTCACTTATCTAGTCATCCCATTGCTGGAGAACGACCGTTGGCTGCAATAAGTTTGCCAGGGCTCTGCCCGGACCTAAATGACCCAAGACATGAGATTCTCCCCTACACCCCAGGCAGAGCATGTCCTTCTCCAGGACGGGACCAAAGTCCATCAGAAGGCTCTTATTGGCTTTGGGTCAGACCCCGAGATCTGGGCACACCATCCTTCAGTTGTTCTTTGGGTGACGTAAGTCCAGAGCCTCCAACCCCTTCGTGGGAAGCTGTTTGTAACGCCGATGAGCTCCCTACACCCCAAAGTCACTGGTGTCTTCAGGACACACTCCTGGAGCTGAGCTTTATCTTGTGCAAACTCCTCCAAAGAGTTTTTATTTTGCAGATTTAAATGGAGACGGAGCTGACCAACAGAGGTATAAGATGACTTCACCTCTGCTGAGGGAGGTGAGGATGGAGAGGGAACGAGACACTTTACCTACAGCCTCCTCAGGGGTCCAGTAGCCAGAGGAGTCACAGACCCGAGGGGAAGAGGCCTCATGGACGTACTGGCTGAAAGTCCCATCCTCAGCGCAGTCTCCGCAGAGGTTGCTGGGGTCCCTGCAGGACAGCGAGGGAGAGAGAATTAGGAAGACACTTCCTCCCTTCCCTGTTTGATTTCTCATCACGCCTGGACTCTCGCCACTCGGAGCCCCTCTCCACAAGAGTCAGCGACTTGTTCTCACAGCCAGCTCTGGCAGAGGCTGGGGAGGGAAGGTGACCATGCAAGGCTGGATCCCCAGCTTGCCTACTGATCCCCTGCGTGATCCTGGACAGGTTGCGGCAATGTTCTGTGCCAGTTTTCCCTCTCTAAACTGGGGAGAATAGCACCTCTGGAACCTGCCTTGACTATTTTGCTGGCAAGCAGCCTGGGTCAGGGCACATCCCATGCTACGTGTAGGCCCAGAGCCTGGCACAAGTGGAGTCGTGCACTCAGCTGTGGCCGCCAGGTGCCCTCATCCTACAAATACATGATGTGTTAATTTCAAGTGCCAGCACTGAGCTAAGGTGGGACCGGGGAGTATTTCCTGCACCAAAAGGCTGTGACAAACCATGCCAGGTGGTTAGTCCTGAATGCTCTGCCACAATGGTCCCGCTAATCTTTTCCAGCCATGTGCAGAATAATTTTATGTACACCAAGTCCTGTGTGAACGTGCAGAACCCCTACAAACAAAGACTTAGCTAGTGGCATTTGACTTTCTCCTGAGCAGCCAGACAAACACCCAGCTTACAGGGACACTGGTGTGCAGTGATTTTCAATCATACCTTTCTCAGGCAGTTCTTTTAAGGATGCCAGCCCATGTGATGGTTCAGACACCTGTCTGTGCCCCTCTCCCCTGCCCCGGTGACAGATCCTCCTTCAGATAGCATTTGAGAGACAAGAACAGCCCTGCACCTGAGCCATTTGGTGCAGCTAGGGAGAAATTAGTTCCTAATTAGGCCAATGTCCTCAGGTGTAGATTTTCTCTGAATGAAACGGCACGCGGAAGGCCAGATTTGTAAAATGCTTTGAGGGGGAAAGGGCTGGGAGCTATTAGAGACATACAAAGTAGGATTCCTAGTAACAGGGAGAAAGCCGTGCTAGTCTATATACTATCAAACATGGACATGGTGAAAGAGGGGCTTTGCTGAACCTGGATGACTAGTGACTTAGCTACTGTCAGTGTCAGGTCTAGAGGAACATTTACCAGGGGGTGACTACAGAATGGGACAGATTACACACAGTGTTCCTCAGAGCCCAAGGAGGTCAACGACAATAATAGATAAAGGGTTATTATTAACTAACTCCAGTGTTCCCTTCAATTTTTTCCATCCCTGGGCGGGATAAATTTTGTTGTTATGTGCGTGAGGCATGTGTGGATGTGCACCACCTTGGAAACACAGGCTGCCGGCTGTGGATGCTCTGCTAATCAGCTGGGCAGCACCCGAGTCTCTCCTGGGTGGTCACCTAGGACTGAATTTATAGGAATCCTGCCCACTTCTTATATGCAGCATTTCATCAGTAGGTCTCAAAGTGCTTTAGACAGGACATAAATATCCTTACCCCCATTTTACAGGAAGGAAGACTGAAGCACAGAGAGGGGAAATGACTTGACCTAGGTCACCCAGAAGGTAGTGACAGAGCCTGGACTAGCAGACAGCTCCCCTGAATCCCAGTGCTGGGCTCTATCCATTTCAGCCACAATGGCTTTGCACTGATTTCATCATTTAGGACCCTGGCCCATGTGATTTTTAAAAATACACCCAGCGCAAGTCCTATGCCAGAGCAATAACTCACTGTCCATCTTGAGCATTTCCCAGCTCAGGATCACAGAGGCTTTAAATATTTACATGTAGCAGGGACGACATTTGCAAACTTGGGTGTGTATGATGTTAGGCAGCTACAACCCTACTCAAGCACTCACAAAAAGGGGGCTGCTTTCCAGAAGGACAAGCCCCTCTGGCCCCCAGTTCCAGAGGCATGTGGCTGCTCAACACCCCCACAAAGCCCTTTCCCTTAGGAGCCTCACTAGGAATGGAGAGGCCTCACTCAAAAGATTACCGACGTGCCTTGCGTTGCAAGGCAGAGATTCAAAGCCGGATCTTCTGGCTTCGGGGCCCATGCATTCACCGCAGGAGCACAGAAATCAGCAGCTTCTGCAGTCAGTGCTAACCGGAGCTCATTTTTCAGTCCATAATTGCACTCTCGTGTTGCGTTTGGCATGGCCTCCTGCTGGCACACGGCACTTTGGCACCCTCCCCAAGCTCCCCAGAGTGGGATTTCTTCTAGGAAGGACGCTCCCTGGACAACCCCATGCAGACTGCCACTACCACAGCATACGAGTAACCAGACGTACTGCTCTGTTGGACACAACGGGGGGAGAGAGGGGTGCCTTATTCCTCCGTCTACAAGGGATCTGAACTCATTCCCGCCCCACCCCCACACACACGCACAGGTAGGGTCTGCCACTTGGCAAAGCTTCAAAGCTTTGCCAATTCATCTTCAACACCTTCGCTAACTTCTGGAATTCCCTGGTTCTGTCCCAAATGACTCCTCCTCGGGATACACACACAAATCAGTTGTGACAGGCGAGGGCCAGCGGGAGCAAGCCCGGGCGGTTGTTTAGGGATCCGGTTACATGCCAAGGTCAGGAGCAGCCCTCTCTCTAATTTTTTCCATCCATGGATGGAATAAATCTTGTTACGGCCACCGACGCGTGGGCAGACGTGCACCACTGAGAGAAACAGGGGCTACTGGCTGCGGGCGCGCTGCTAATTGGCCGGGGGGCACCTGATTTTCTCCTGGGTAACGGCGCAGGTGCTCAGCTTACACATGGCTCAGAGGCAGGACTACGAAACCGGCCCCCAGACGAACTGAGCCAGAAGAAGCAGGCGGCCATCGGCCATGCCGGTGTGTTTGGGGTTATGCCGTTTTTCTGGCACGTCCAGCTGAGCAGGGACCGTCCCAGGGACAGTGTCTCTTACCTCTCGTAGAGAACACCGCTGATGGGAGGCCGCCAGTGGATGGTGAGGGAGTGTTGGCTCTGCCCAGAGACCACGGGGGGCATGGGGATGGGAGTGGGCTTCTTGCTGTGACTCCACTGTTGGTACACCAGATCCAGGTAGCAATGCATTCGAGCCACTTGGTTGGGGGTGAAGCTGTCCGTGCAGTCATCGTCTGAGAGCAAAAAGAGGGAGAGGACGCGTTAGTGGAACGTTCTGGGATCCCCACGCGAAAGGCATTACGGGGGTGGCCGTCAGCGGTATTTATCAATAACTATAGCCATGGCGTAGGGCAGTCCTGGAAGGCCAGAGGAGAACAGAGATTCCCCTGGGCTTGTCCAACACGATTGCTCTCGTGTTATTTCTCCTGGTGGCCACAAGGTGGCACCACTTCAGCAGCCGTCTGTTCCCTGGCTGCCCCGCGGGGTCGCTTACATGGGGCGGGTGGCCGGTGAGCCACCTGGGGATGAAGCCATGGGGATGTGGCGGGGGACCGGGAACCCATCGCCAGGTGCTTTTAGGGAAAACAAACTGAATGGACGCCCCTCCAGCGTCCTCATCGGTCCTTGTGGAGGATGGAAAGGGCCTCGCCACTAGTGATCCGGGGCAGAGCTGGCACCTCCCCGTGCTCCCCCGCCACATGCGGGGAAGGAGCTCTAACAAGCTGGCCTCCACGGAGCCGCTGAGCTGCCAGCGGACAGCTGGGCCCACCCCCCATGCCTCCTCCGATGGGGGATCCTGCATCTACCACCCGGCCTGGCCTGAAGCTGCCGGGGGAGGCGAGGCAGCCCCTAAAGCAAACCGACCACCCATGCAATGACATGGCCGGTGCAGGGGAAGCCTACGCCTTCCGGAGCCTGTGGGGCGACCGGCTTATCTCCTGGAGCATGAGCTGGGATCGCCCTGCGCTTAGCGCCTGCACGAGCGCGCACCTTATTATTGACCCTAATATGTGCCAGCCAGGTATCGCAAATGACTCTTTGCTCCTCAAAGCCATGGCTCTGGCCAGGCTGGCTGATGGGAGATAAATGCGCCCGGGCCCTGATATTCAGAAGGGCCTGAGGCTCCGGCCATCGCTGCTACTGTAGCAGTGGTGGTGGCATCAGCAGAGCCCTTTACATCGCCACAGGCGTGCTCAGGGCAGTCCAGGCAGGCTGCTTCCAGTCCTGCCGCTTCCACCCAAGGCCACGCCACGTCGGAGAGCACAGAGCCACTGCCTCACCACCACCTTGCCTGGAGCACTGCGGGGCTGTCAGCCCCACTGGCTCAGAGCTGTAAGTCAACAGGAATTTGGAGGCATTACGACAGAGCAAAAACTCAGCCAGGGCTTTAGGGTCTGGCCTGTTTCCGTCAGGGTCAGCAGAAGGACAGATGATGGTTGTGGCAGCTCGCCGACACCCCAAAACACCAGTGCAATGTACTGCTGTGCAGGCCCGAGCACCAGTCTGCAGGGACGCAGCCCTCACCCCCGCACCGCCGCAGGAGCCTGGCTTTCCGCAGAGAGAGAATGTCGGCCCCAAGGCTGCCATGTTTTTGTTCTGCCCTCAAAGTGCGAGAGGATCATTGCTGGCTCGGCTGCCCGGTGGTCTGGCGAAGTGGCGTGACAATTCATGGCCCTTTCTCATCATTCGTCATCTGAAACACAGTCGACGCTACCGGCCCCAGAGGGGATCAAGGCCCCATTGCTTTAGGCCCTGTGCAGGGACCTAGCGAGAGACCTTCCCTATGCTGGAGCGTTTACAGTCTCACCAAGCGGGGTGGCCACAGGGAGAGAAAGGAAGCTCTACCAGCCTCTGTATCTGTTCGTCCCACCACCAACGCTACAGGGAGCCCTTCTGCCCAAGCAGCCTGCCGCCACCGCAGAAAACCCCACAGTGTGACCTGCTCCCCAGCGTCCGAGGGAAAGAAGGTGAGCGGAAGGACTGACTCACCACTGCTTGGAGGTTTCCAGCGCCTCACATACAGGATGTCGTCATGTCCAGGAGACGACAATGTTCTCTGCCGACTCCAAGGGCCTGGACCTCCACTCGCGTCCCCCCAGTTCTTCACCCCTGATTGCAATGCGGTAACGCCTGCTGAGCCGTGAGGTGAGAGGAGAATTCTCCCAGGGGGTTCGCAGAGGGCAGCCTGATTCTCACTGTGGTGCTCGCAATGCCAGCCCAAGTCAGAGGCTGTCGCTGAGGGCCAGCACCTTCGCAACTCAGGGCAGAGGTGGGCTTGTAGAGCAGGGCTCCCTTTAGCGTTGGTGGTCGGACAAACGGCTACAGAGGCTGGTAGAGCTTACCAATGTTCCCTGCAAGTGGAGAGCTTGGCCAGCCGGCCGGGAGAGATGTGGACATGGGGAATTCAGGGGATGCGATGCACCTTGACTTCAGCAAAGCTTTTGATACAGTCTCCCACAATATCCTTGCCCATAAGTTAAGGAAGTCTGGATTGGATCCATGGACTGTAAGGTCGATAGAAAGCCGGCTTGACCGTCGGGCCCAACGGGGAGTGGTCAATGGCTCAATATCTGGCTGGCAGTCGGTTTCAAGTGGAGTGACCCAAGGCTCAGTTCTGGGGCTGGCGTTGCTCAACATCTGTATTGATGAGCAGGATGAGGGACTGGGTTGCACCCTCAGCAAGTTTGCGGATGACACTAAGCTAGCGGGAGAGATACGCTGGAGGGCAGACATAGGGTCCAGAGGGACCGGGCCAAAAGGAATCTGTTGCAGTTCAACAAGGAGAAGTGTACAGTCCTGTACCTGGGGTGGAAGAATCCCAAGCATTGTTACAGGCTGGGGACCGACTGGCTAAAGTAGCAGTACAGGGGAAAGCGACTTAGGGAGCGTGGTGGACGAAAGGCTGGATATGAGTAAACAGTGCGCCCTTGTAGCCAAGAAGGCTCATGGCATATTGGGGTGCGTTAGGAGGAGCATTTTGAGCAGATCTAGAGAAGTGGTATTTCCCCTCTGTTTGGCACTGGTGAGACCACATCTGGAGTATTGTGTCCAGTTTTGGGCCCCCCAGTATAGAAAGGATGTGAATGTGCTGGAGCAGGTTCATCGGAGGGCAATGAAAATGATTAGGGAGCTGGAGCACATGACCTATGAGGAGAGGCTGAGGGATTTGGGCTTATTTAGTTTGCAGAAGAGAAGACTGAGGGGTGATTTAACAGCAGCCTTCAACTTCCTGAAGGGGAGCTCTACAGAGGATGGAGAGAGACTGTTCACCGTGATGTCAGATGGCAGAACGAGGAGCAATGGTCTGAAGTTACAGAAGGAGAGCAGTAGGTTGGATATTAGGAAAAACTACTTCCCCAGGAGGGTGGTGAAGCACTGGAATGCATTGCCTAGAGAGGTGCTGGAATCTCCATACCTAGAGGTTTCTAACTCCCGGCTTGACATAGTCCTGGCTGGGATGATTTAGTGCGGTTTGATCCTACTTTGGGCAGGGGGCTGGACTCAATGACCTCCTGAGGTCCCTTCCAGCCCTAGGATTTTATGATTCTATGATTCAGGGGCCACCCAGCTGATTAACAGAACACCCACAGCCACCAGCCTATGTTTCTACTGGGGGTGCACATCCGCACATGCCTTGGCAGACAAAATTTATTCCACCCAGAAATGGAAAAAAATTTAGCAGGAACTCCGGTTTCCACCCACACTACTTACCTAAATCAGGCAAGCACTTAGGTGCTTAAATATGGATTTAAATGCCTAAAGGTAGACACCTAGATTTGCACATGGTGGCCTCAGTACTGCTTTGGTCAGCCACAGCAAGCCAAACTAAGAGGGAGAAAGTCCCTAAGGCCAAGAAGAAAGGTGTGTAGAGTTATGTCTACACACCAGGGGGCAGATCCTGGGCTGGTATCAACTGGAATAGCCTCAGTGCTTGTTTTCATCCACTTGAGGTTGTAGGTGGGCCTGGAATTGCGGAAAGGAAGAAAATACCCAGGGAGTGAAAAAAAAAATGAAACACAAACATACTCAGATGGGAATGAAATACAAGCTGAATTTCTCATGGATACGATAACAATTCCCTCCTGTTACCTGTGTAGCTCATGTAGTTGTTGAACGGCGTTCCGGAGAAGTGGGTGTGGCCACAGGTGTCATTGCTCGGGTCTGGATCTCGGCAGAGTTTACTTTTGGGGGTAGGGGCTGTGTCGGCACAGAGGTCTCCGGTCTCCATGGATGGTACTGTTTCCCTGCAGGGATCATCACAAGATTCCCTTTCGCTCACTCCCTTAAAGACATGGTAGAGTCCCAAGATATGTCCGACTTCATGGATCATGGTGTTGGTGTGACCGGGCATTCCATAATAGGCTGGATTGAGGACTACGCCACCTATAATTGCAAGCACATTTTGCTATCATTAAGAGAAAGATGCAGGGAAACGACCACCTCAAACTGCTAACGGTTTAGTCCAGCGAATACTCATGTCTCAGTTTTCTGAGCTATCACAACACAAGGTGGCGGGTGCCAGACACAAGACAGACTTTTGTGAAATTTGAAGGCACTTTGAAGGCACTTCACTGGGCCAGATCCTTTGAGAGTGCAACACCTGGCTCAGTGCATTTCTGCTGTGGTGTCCATCAGTGCCCTTTGCAATTGTGTGTACCCTCTCAATGCCTTTCTGACCCGCTGCACCCAGTTGAGATGTGTAATGCTCTCCCCATGACAGGCGTGGCCGCTCCCTAAAGGCGGGAGAAAGACTAAAACCCCGGGGCAGACCCAAAGAAGGGGCTGAAGGGGAGCCTGCTTATGCCAGAACTGAATGGGGCCTGGAATGCACAACCCATTTGGGGAGGGCTTTACAAGAGAACGAGTCCCAAGGATGGCCAACGGGGTTCGTGCACCTGACTTGCACGCTTTGGAAAGTTTCTCTTTCTGAACGGGGGTGGTTTTGCACTGGCGAAAGTCGTGAGGCTAAATGCACTGGCGCCTGCTGGTTGTAGCAACACAAACACGAGCAGCCCTGCTCGATCCTAACGCAGAACCCTAGAGACATGGTGAGAGGGTCTTTTGGTCCATGCCCTGATGGTCCCTTGTCTCTCTGCAGATAAAGTTGGAAACTCGATGGGGCTCAGTATGGTCACCTGTTGACTAGGCCGAGAATGAAGACACACCAACCCATTCCTCATCATATAGGGCAGATCTACACTAAACCTGAAAGCTGATCCTCGATACATAATTCCAGCTTATGGCAATTGCGTAGCTGGAATTAACTTATCTAGGAAGGACTTAACTGGCCACTCTCACTGAGGAGACACTCTGCTGTTACCCCACTAGTTCCATTTCAGGCAGCCCCACCAGCCATGCCAAATCAAGCCCTGGAAGATCAATCCTGAGTGGGTTGATCCCCCAGGAAGTGTAGACGTGCCCTTATTGAGCCCCCAGCAGGGAGAAAGGAGTCACTAGCCGAGAGGTGAATACATGCCAAAGTGAAGCCTGATGAGACATGTCCTGCTTTGACCAATGTTTCCTTCTCTCAAAAGCTCTGTGTGGCTTTCAGGCTCACAACCACCGCGGGGCTAACAGCACCGGTCAGAGCCAAGCCCGGCTCAGGTATGTGTGTGTGCGTGTGCATTCCCCAGGCCCTGTTCCAACACCTGGCATCCCCGACCCTCAGCCACCTCCTTCCTCTCACAGTTCCACAGCTGTGCTAGCCCGGGCTCCCAGCTGCCCACTGGGGACATTGTCTGAGGGAAAATTGCTTCCCTGCCCCACCCCAGTGAAAGCTTGTGCAGAAAAATCTCGGGTTCTTGTGACATTTTCCAGGTTTTAAACCAAAGAAAAGGAATTATACAAAACTCAAGTTTTTCTTCCCTCCACTCTTTCCTGCTTATTTCCCCATTTTGCTACAAAAAAGGAGAAGGGGGGTGGGGAGAAGAGAAAAGCCAAAACTTAGACATTTTCTTGTGGGGACAGCTGTGCCCGACGTATATCCGGGTGTGACGAGCCGGAGGCACAGGCTTCACTCTACCCTCCTTACACCCAAAGTAACCCGAACTGCCATCGAGTTGAAAGCCAGAGGGGACCAGGGGATGATCCAGTTGAACGGCCTGTATCTCACAGGCCTGCAGCTCCCCCCGCCCAGTCCCACATCAAGCTCAGCAACTAGAACCAGACTGAAGTAGGACAGCCTGCAGGAGACGCCAGGCAGGGCACAGGAGAGAGACCTGAGCCGTGGCACTTTACATGCATTCAATGCCCCATACGGATTTGGCACTGCTCTGCAGCATCATTGCTCCTGCCGGGTGTTTTTCCCACTGTTCCCCCAGGGGTCTGTAAACTACTTGCGTCTTGTTGTTGCCATGATTTCTGCTCAGGCCTGTGCCTTAGCCTCAGCCCAGCAAGCGAGAGGGGGGGACCACAGACGTCCCGCAACGCCGTGCCTCAAAGTTACCCTGAGAAGCTGAGCCAGTGACCTCGTGGCAGCTGGTCTCTGGAAACCAGACCTCTCAGCTGGGGAGGGCAGGAGAGGGGGTGCTGAGGCAAACTGAATGGTCGGAGCTTCGAGATCACTCAGCCAGCGAGAAGGGTGCGGTCAGTAACCGCAACAAAGGGCTTTGCATCAATACGGGCCCCACAGGCTAAACCGGGCCTTATGCCCTCGTATCAGGCCAGCCAGTTACCAGTTCTGAGCCAGAGCGCTCACCGAGGCCAGCCTCCTTGGGTGTCCTCTTCCCTCCTCTTTTCGCCCCCCAGGGGTGGCAGAGAGGGAAAGGAGAGCCTGGCATCTCCGGCTCTCCCTCAGCGTGCGGCGGGGAAAGGGAGGCTGGCCCCAGCCAGAATCCCAGAGAAACAAGACGCCCCCTCCCTGGGGGGAGGGCTAGCTCAGTGGTTTGAGCACCGGCCTGCTAAATCCACCATTGCAAGGTCCATCCTTGAGGAGGCCATTTAGGGGCCTGGGGCAAATAGGTCAGGGGGGAAGGAAAAAAAAAAATGTCTGGTGGGGTGGTGCTCGGTCCTGCCAAGAGGACTGGACTCCATGGCCTCCTTTTCAGCTCTATGAGATGTACATCGCCATTTATTTATATTTGAATTCTGGGTGGAGGGCGAGCCCAAGGAGTATCACCCAACCGCCAGGAGACTGCAGAGGGGTTTCCCCCCAGGGAAGAGCATAACCCATCAAGCTGGGGTTTGCCACAGGTGTTCCCTCATGCATTGACTCCTGAGGCAAAGCACCAGGCAGTCCCCGGTGCTCCACTCATTGCCAGGTAGCGCTTGACAGTGCGCACAACTTCGGAAGCTCCCTGGGCTTCCCTCAGAGTCTCCAGCCCAAGGCCAGCGCCTGCCTCACTGTGATCTGCGACACCTAATCAGAGGTGCAAAGGATGGTGGGACTTGACTCACAAGACACATTAGTTGGCCATTTTGTGAGGCACGCGTCCCTATGGCGGGAGGGAGGTTCAAGAGCTGACAGCCGAGTAGGACGCAGCTGAGTAGCCAGTTAGAAATTCCCTGGCAGGAGACGTTGTGCCCCTGACTCTCTCTGCTATCGTAATAAACCATTTCGGGGACTTCCCCATTGGTTGTTTCCCTGCACAGAACAAGACCAAACCTCATCACACGTGCTCTTCTGCAGCTGTGCGCAATTCCAGGGTGAATATAAGTGAACTAACTGATTATGGTGCAATGCCACAACTATTTTTTGGGATAAATCTGGGGTATAAGCGTAAGGAAACTTTACCTTTGCGGAACACAACGAATGGAGAGGGTCGCCCTTGTTCTGAGCTTGTCGACCCTTCCGGCTGAAGCAATGGCTACAAAGAAAGGAGGCTTTCATGGACAAAAGGATCATGAAGCAAGTAGCTGAAGCTCAAAGAGGGGAGAAGAGCTTATCAGTGCAGAAAGAAAGGATTCAAGCCCCATTGCGGCACAGTCTTTTGAGGAGGTGAGGAGGTTCTTATGAAGCCTTTCTAGACTTGGTTGGTAAGTGGGTGTATGGAAGTGGAGTAGCCCTTCATAGAAGGACAGGACAGACTGATTGCAGTGAGATGGACTTGCAGAGACCTGAGGGGAGACCCAATGCCTTTAAAGACAGATTACAGTCTAAGGTGAGGAGAATGTCTGCAGCTTCTAATGTACTGCCTCTTGGCTGTGTCCAAATGCAGACCGGTGTGATTTAGCCATGTAACGTTTTGCAGTAGAATTCCTTCTGCTCTTAGAAAGGATGTGTTGCATGGGTGAGGATCATTGATGTCCTAGGGATGACGCCCATCCAAATACCATGCCTTGAGGCAAAGTGGTTGTGGGTTGGGGTGTTTGATCTTGCCGTTGCAGTGGGTCAGGAGCATGAGAAAGGTTGGGATGGCAGTGGGTTTAGGAGACAACATGTGCAGGAGGCTAAGGAACCAGACTGTTTGGGCCAGCAGGGAGCAATGAAGATAACCATCACCTTGTCTTGTCTTGTGCAGTGCCTGGGGTGAGACAGAGCATCGCTGAGCTGGTCTGAGCAGCAGAGGAGGAGGGCATTGCCCTCGGCATGATAACCTCGTGCTCCTCTGAACCAGCATGCTCTACCCTGGTGTCATGCTGCTGCTCTGAGAAGTGAGGAGATCTCTGGCTGGGATGTCCCATGGCATGAAAACGTCAGAGCAACCTGTTCCAGAGTTCCCACTAGTGGCTGATTGCCGTGTGACTGCTGAGAGGATCTGCAAGTATGTTCTGCTTCCCTGGAAGGTAGGCTGAAGAGAGTCATCCGAGTCACAATGCTCCAATTCCAGAGAGTTTGACTACTTCTGCGTGCAGGGAAGCAGACTTCGCTCCCTCTTGCCTGTTGATGTAGAACACAGTCGTAGCGTTGTTTAACATTGCCAGCACTTGGCAAGGATGGATGCATGGAAGGAAGAACTCACATACCTTTCTTCCTGCTCAAAGTTCCAGGACATAGATGTGCATTCTGGACTCTCGAGACATCTACTTCCCTGATGTTGTCCGGTTGTCTATGTCGGCTCCCAAGCCTATTTGGGATGTCTTACAGCTTTGTCCAGAGAAGAGGGGATAAAATGGATTCCCACATATATTCAGTGAGGATTTGTCCAACATAAGAAATTTAGTACTTTGGTGGGAACTGTGAGCAGAAGGTTCACAGAAAGGTAGCTTGGTGAGTATACCAACTGTAACCATGCCTGAAGAGCTGGCGTTTCATAGGTTGTCTGACGGTGGAAGTACTGAGACCTAAACAGTGGTCAGGTGGATTGGCAATGAAACTTCCTTTTAGGTGACGGTGTGTACATGCCCCATGATCAAAGGGCATCCCTGGAGTCCTTTAAGGTGTATAAGTGTTCATCTGTCTTCTGACTGAATATGCGTTACCGTGCACACCTCAGAACTGAATTCCATCACCTGCCTAGTTATCCGTTCAACTGTCTTGGTTACATATCTCAGAAGATGCTCAGTCTTCTCTGCTCTTGCCTAAGTTAAATAATTCTGTGTCATCTGCAAATGTTGACCCCTCCCTCACTGCTTACTTCTTTTCCAGAGTACTGGTAAATATATGAATCACCACCAGGCTCTTCGGCCATCACACGATTACTTTTCTGCCATGGAAAAAGTTGACCATTGACCCGTACTTGGTTTGCTGACTCTTACCCACCTTCTGGTCCATGACAATACTTCGCCTTTGACTTCATATTTACTTTTTAATAGCCTCACGTGAGGCTCTTTGATCCAGCGTCTCAAGGTATTTAGGTGCCGAACTCCCATTCAAACCAACGGGCATTAAGCAGCTTTGATGATCTGCACCTTTGAAGCTCTTTAGTCTGGGACTGTCTGACCTGACATCTGTGGTCCAGCATCATCAGGGACCCTATGGGTGCTCTGGGATTGGAATGCCCATGGGGAAACACAGGCACAGCAGATTATGGATGTTACCGGACCAGAGTTCAGGGCTGGGGCAGGGAACCAGAGCCCGATGACCAGGAGTAGGGGGTTGGCGTTGAGCTCCCTGATCCAGCACACTTTGCGGACGTTGGAGCAGAGAGGTCCGGCCTGTACTTGCTTGTTTCTAAGCCTCTTCTCACCTGAGACAGGCATAAATGCTCCACTGCATAAGTGAAATCTGTGCAGCACAAACTGCTGCTGATTGAACGCGAAGCTGTCGCCCTCTCTCACCAACGCAGCGCATATTAAGAGGGGTCCAGTTCAAGCGAAAGCCTCCAAGCTGTGCCTTAGCCTGAGCCAAGTTCAGCTCCAGATTCAAACATCCCAGCTCTGGTTCTAACGCCACACTAAGCTCCACCTCACCCCAGGACCTTTAGATGAAGCGCATGACTTAACCAATAACAACCCTGCCCAGTTCTGCTTCAGATTTCAGGCTAGATGATCCCAGAGGTAAATGCAAGGGTCTGTGACCACCCTGCCACCTTGCTGCACGTCTCTGAGTGATCACAGATGTGCACTGGCAAGGCCTGGGGATGCGGGGGGGCAGTGCTCCCCGTTAGCTGTGCACTTGGGCAGCCACCCAGGAGAGATTCAGATGCCACCCAGCTGATTAGCAAAGTGCCTACAGCCACTTGCATGTGTTTCTACGGGCGGTGCAAAGCTGCACATGCTGGGGTGTGCATAAATTTATTCCCCCCCCAGATGGAAAAAGTTAGAGAGGAGAGGAAACTCAGTAGGGTCACACATGGCCATTCAGAAGAGGTTGAGGAGAAGGAATACGAATGAGGCTCTGGCTGCAGGAAGATGAGAAATCAGTCACAAGCAGCCGACCCTTGAAAGCGATTCTCAGAAGCCGAAGGAATGGATGCCACAGAGACCTGCCTTCCCCAACAAACACTCTGCGGCTGAAAAGCCAGCACCAAACTCCACCGCCCTGTGGGCAGCCAGCATGCGGCGGGAAGGAAACTGGTAAAAATAACTCTCCAGCAGCGCTCTGAGGACTGTGTAAAGCTTGCAGGTTTGAGCATCCCACGCTAGAAAAGCAGAAGGTCAAGGTCTGCTGTGCAAGTGCCGGGAGCAATTACTTCCAGTTACTTAAGTGTTGCTCCGGGAGATGTTTTGACTGCAAAGTGTAAAGGTCTCTGCCAGAAATATCTGAGAGTGGAGAGAGGGAGGGAAGATAGGAAAAGGAGAGAGAGGGAAAGATGCAGCTGGCCTGCTCTGGAGATTATTCACATCTCTTCTTTACGGCTCTTGAAATCACAGAATGAAAGCCTGCGAAGTATACACACAGCTGCCTCCACGTGCTAGCCCACTGTTTCTCAACCAGCGGTATGCATGCCCTTGGGGGTACATCAAGGTCTTCCTGGGGGTGCACTAATTCATCTAGGTATTTGCCTAGTTTTACAAATGGTTACATAAAAAAACCACAGGTAAAGGCAATACAATCTGAAAGCTCACTTGGACAATGACTTGTTTTTATGGCTTCATATGCCTTATGCTGAAATGTCAGTACAATATTTCTATTCCAGTTGATTTATTTGATAAGGTGGTAGAAAGGTCGGCAAGTTTTCACAAGTCATCTGCTGGGATAATTTTGCATGTTTTTGTACTTGAGGCATTTTGAGGTTTCATGGAACCATGGAATTCTAGGGCTGGAAGGGAACTCAGGAAGTCATCAAGTCCAAACCTCTGCCTAAAGCAGGATCAACCCCAACCCATGACTATGTCAAGCTGGGACTTTAAAACATCTAGGGATGGAGTTGGTGGGATGCAAAACAAATCTGGCTCCTGCAAAAGGTACAGTAATCTGGGAGGGTTGAATGGCACTTGTTTCATGACCTCAGATAGCCTTAGGACCATGTTTCACAACCCAAAAGAGTCTGGGGGTGCTGATAATTTTTTTTTTTTTTTGGAAAATGGGGTACCTTGGAAAACCAGGTTGAGAAACAATGTGCTAGTCTAACGGAGGGATTCTGACTCTGGAGGATTAGACAGTAGCCAGGCTGGGAAGGGGAGAGAACAGACCTGGCCCTCAGAAGCTGCCCCCAAATTTGTCCCCTGCCCCCAGTGGCTGGAATTGTAGTCCCTTGGCACCCCAACGGAGAAAACAGCACTTTTCTGACCCTCTCATCAATGCGTCGGTTTGGACTCTTGGCCGGGAGTTTCCTCCAGGAGGGACATGAGGACTCCAGTGCTCCTTTCTGGATGAACCGCTCCCCTCCAGGGAGGGGTACCTGCCCAAAGGGAGTGTGCTGTCCCCACCCCTCCCCTACCAGCCAGCCATCTCTAGAAGAACAGCCCTGGCTGGATGAATGCAGGAGTCCTTGCTCCAAAGTTTGGGCCGGTACCTTGCACATGGATGGCCTCAGAGGCTGAGTTTCTCAAGTCAAACTGAGTCTTGGTTTTGAGGGGCCTCCCCTAATCCCCACTGCCCCCCGCATGCCCTGTGAGAGTTGTACCAGGCAGCTGTCCCCAAGCTCGGACAAGGGGGTCACACGAGGGGACTGGCTTACCCAGGTGGCTGAGGGCCTCTTTATCCCACGGCCAGGTGGCAGCCCCGGCCAGCTCCTCCCGCACCGAGCTGGCAAAGTAGACGTTGAGGAAGTGTGTGCTGTTCAGCTGCAGTGCCTCCTTCAGCTCCTTCACGCTCATATATGCCCTGCAGGTACAGGGAATGGGAGACAGTCAGCCGGTAGCTCAACGCAGCAGCAAAAAGCAGGGTTGTGCTAGACCTGGGTAGACTCAATCAGGGGAAAGCCCGGGGAAAACCAAAGCAGAAGCAGACCCATGAGACCCTGTGTATCCGGGGAAGACCTGGCCAGTTTCAGGGAGACAGCCAAATGAATTGCTAAGTCCTTACCTCAGCACTGACTGTGTATTATATTGAACTTGAGCCAAAATACAGCCAAACAATCCAAACACTCCCTGCTATTGACAGTCACTCTTGAATTAAGACTGAGTTCTGCTCTTGGTGAAGGTACCTGTCCCGGGACTGCAGGAATCCAGGCGACCCCAAGGAAGAGAGCAAAGAGCGGAGGAAAAAGAAGAGATGAAGGGAGACTCCTGGGAAAGAGAGGAGGGGAAGAAACTACCTACCAGGAGGGAGCCGGTAAGGGAAGGGGAAACCAACCTGGAGTAAGATTCTCACCTCTTGCTGGTCCTCCATTCATACCACACCTGTCTTCTTCAGGGCTAATCTCTCCCTGACCTGTGCTGGGGTTTCTCCCCTGCCTTGCTCCAGCCAGATTCCTGACTCCACTTGGTAACACTCAGGGATGGCAGAGGTACCAAAAAACTAAACGTGGGCTGGGGTGAAAGGAGACGTTCCCACCTGCTGCCTGAAAGGAGGGGGATCAATCAGGGCAAGAGATGGGCCCATGCATGCACGCCACGACCCTGCAGACGCAGCTCCGTGTGGGCACCTGAAATCACAAACTGCCTGTGAACATTTTGGCCGCAGAATCAGAACACTAGAACTGGAAGGGTCATCGAGTCCAGTCCTCTGAGCACATGGCAGGACCGAGCACTGCCCAGACCATCCCTGATAGGTGTCTCTCTAACCCGCTCTTAAATATCTCCAGGGATGGAGATTCCACAACCTCCCTCGGCAACTCATTCCAGTGTTTAGCCACCCTGACAATTAGGACGTTTTCCCAATGTCCAACTTAAATCTCCCTTGCTTCAGCTTAAGCCCATTGTTCCTTGTTCTATCCTCAGAGGACAATTTTCCTCTCTCTCCTTGTAACACTCTTTTAGGCAGTCAAACTGCTACCACGTCCCCTCTCAGTCTTCTCTTTTCTAAACTAAACAAGCCCAGGTCTTTCAGTCCTCCCGCAGATCTGATGGTCTCTCGACCTTTCATCATTCCTGTTGCTCTTCTCTGGATCTTCCACAATTTCTCCACCTCTTTTTCGAAATGCAGTGCCCAGAATGGGACACAATACTCCAACAGATGCCTAATCAGCGCAGAGTAGAATGGAAGAATGACTTCTCGTGTCTTGCTCACCACACTCCTGTTAAGGCTGTTTTGTAATCCAGTCTCTTTCCCCCCTCTGCTTTCTGCTAACAGCAATCTCCTCTCTGTCTCTGATGCAAGAGTTGGCTATGCCAGCAGGCACTGTGAGGCACCAACCAATGCCACTTGAGTGGCCCCTTCCTCCAGCTGCCATTGGGCCTTGTGCATTCCAGCACTCACTGCTGATGCATTTATGGACACTGTTAGCCACACCAAAAAGGGATGGAGTCTCTGTATCCACTCACAGAGCACAGGGTTGGATCCACAACCCACTGAAGTCAGTGCAAAGAATCCTGTCGATGACCAAAGTCTTTGAATCAGACCGCAAGTGACCTGAGCAACAGATTCCCAGCGGGCGGGGGAGAACCCCACCACTGTGGGGGAATGTGAATAAATAGCTTTAGTCTACAGCAGAGTGGGGGGGGGGGAGATGGTGTCGATAGCTGCCTTCAACTGCTCAAAGTGGAGCTCCAAAGAGGATGTTCTCAGTGGTGGCAGATGACAGGACCAGGCACCATGGTCTCAAGTTGTGGTGGAGGAGGTCGAGGTTGGATATTAGGAAAAACTCTTTCACTGGCAGAGTGGTGAAGCACTGGAATGGGTTACCCAGACAGGTGGGGGAACCTCCATCTCTACAGGTTTTTAAGTTGCAGCATGACAAAGCCCTGGCTGGGATGAGTTGGTTGGGATTGGTCCTGCTTTCAGCAGGGGGGGTGGTTGGATTGGATGACCTCCTGAGTTCTCCTCCAACTCAGAGTCTACGAAATATACGGCGCAGTGCTACTAAAGTAATGAATTGTGAAAAAGGCTTCACCTACCACATGCCATCATCATCATCTTTCCAAAGCAACTGGCACCTTGGGATGGGAAATGTTGCGTGGGGAATGCAACCGCTATTCCATCCCTGGGACTAGCGACCAATGGAATCCACCTTACCACCTCCCCAGTGTAGGCAAAGAAAAGAGGCAACCCAGCTTTACAGAACAGCTTCCACAGAAGCTGTATCCCATAATGCACTGCAGCATCCAGTAGTAGTAGCAAGACTGAAAAACTCATCCTGGGTCCCAGTGAAGAGATATTTTCCTATCTTATATCTGAAGTGAGGAGCAGGCTCAATTACACCTAAAGAGATGCAAATACACTGCTCTGGGAGGCAGGAGCTGCTGTGAAAACTGACCCCTCTCAGCCCAGGAAAAGATAGACAGACAGAAAGGAGGCTGTCGCTGGCAAAAGGCAGGAGCAGAAAGGGACAGGGAGACAGAAACAAGGCCCCTGAATCAGGCTAAAAGCAGATCCCCAGGGCATGGGAAAATGAAAGAGGACAGACGCGATGGAGTGGGGGTGCATGAGGATTTTATTCCCCTGGTTAGGTGGCATGTGTTTCCTACTGTCCTGCAGTAACCTGGGGTGGGTGCCTAAGTTCCCTAGGCACACCATCAGCGCATGGGGATAGTGGGAGTGTCAGTGTGGCTTAGACGATGGTCCTCCAGGCTCTTTGTAACCTAGGCAACCAGGTGACACCTCTCTTCCCTGGGAAACAGGACAGAGGCGGGAGGAGGGGCCTGGCTGGTTTGAATTGGAACCGGGCTGTTGAGTGGGGCAGTCTGGTCTGTCTGGAAAGGGAGAATGGAGGACCAGAGCCCCGACTCGGGGCACCCCACTGGGCTCTGTCACCCCAAGCTGGCTTGTACTGATGTCTTCTGGTTCCTGTGCCGACGAGTCTGCTCTATGCTGTGTCTCTCTCGGCTATAAGCCTGTTCTCCCTGCCGAACGAGAGTTGCGTCTGACTGCAGATGGAGTGCAGGGCCTGGGGACCCCCCACACTCCACGACAACGTTACAAACCCAGTTCCGAAAGGGCCAAAGCGTTCAGGACTGACTAGTGATATCCGGCACCTCCATTTTGAGGTGCGCTAACTGAGACCCCTCTTCCAGGTGCCCAGGTTTCCCCAAGCGCAGAGTCTATGTCCTCCGAGATTCAAGCCCCTGGAAGGTGTCCCAGGTGCCCCCAAAACAGAATGAGCCAGTGGTGGTGGGGAGGAGAGGACCCCCTTTCTTACCTCATGCCCCCGCTTCCCATCACAAGCCTCATGCCTGGAGAGCACTGCCCTGCTATGCAAGTGGCAGACATCAGCTTCTCCCCACCCAGAGGCAACAACGTTAGAACCATCTGTCCTCTCTACATCACGTCACCTCGCCTCACCCAGCGGCCTCCAACACGTACCGTGCGGCCACCACCTCTGCAACCCCACCAGGGCAGGAACCCTTCAGGGAAGAGGGGGTCTTTGCCCATGAAAGCATGTGCTCCAAAAAATCTGGTAGTCTGTCAGGTGCCACAGGACTTCTCGTTGTTTGCGCGGATGCAGACGAACACAGCTATCCCTCCGATACTTACCAGGGACGGGGGCCCTCGGGCTGAACACAAGCCACACACAGCACCTGCGTGCTGATTAGCCTGATTAGACTGATTAGACTGATTAGCCGAAATATACCCACAAAGGCCCCATATTCCTGGCTGCAGAGAAATGCCCCCCTCCCCAGCCCCAACAGCTGAGCTGACCTGGGGCAAATTCCCTCTGGACCCCACATATGTTGATCAGCTAAACCTAGACATGAAAGCAAGAACATGCCAACCATGCACCTGAGAGAGAACGTTTGAGGCCACCTCAGAGTCCTGGCCAACCTCAACTAGTGTCCCATGTTTAACCATGGCCATCTCTGATGCTTCAGAGGAAGGAGACAAAAACCCAACACACTCTCTGTTGCCTGTGTTGGGTGGTTGGGCCTTGAAATCCCTTCCTGAGCCTATCAATAAACCTGGAGGCCATTTCTGCAGCATGACTCAGAAGGAACGGATGGGGGAGAAAAGTTCCCTCATGCTCATGAGCTGCTTGGGAGACCCGGGCTTTAAAAATAACATCACTTCTTGACCTGCGATGTCTTGGAAAAACAGCCCTAAACCCTCCCGAGCCGTCAAGACTCCAGGGGCTGATGTCAGCCGCATTCAGAGGGATACTCCTGACGCCTCTCTTCTGGAGCCACTATGTTTTGCTGGCCGTCGCCTGCTAGACCCCTGACACCAGCAACATTTTTTTCCTACCCTTTATTGTAAGGAACTAGAATTTCCTCCCTTCGGAGATTTGTGCTTGGGGTGTGTGTGTGTGAGTGATTCTAACACAAGGATGGGGGAGAGAGGGAGGGATCAGGCCCTGCTTTCCCCCACAGCAGCAGGGAGAATGTACATATCCAACCGCCAACCTCCCCAAAGGCACAAGAGCGAACAAAACATCTCTGGAATGGCAATCCCCATATGAGCTTGTAACTGGCGTCTCCGCCTGTCACCGGCTCAGCTGCCAACGTGGTAGCCCTTGTGCTCTGCAGTTCCGTTATTTTCTCTGGGGGGTTGGAGGAATCAGCCCTCCCCCCTCCACCCCGCCTGCTTAAACTTGTTAAGCTACAATCCTGTCCCAGTCCCTAAATAGCCTCCTGCCTCCCCACACGGGAAGACTGCAAACTGGAGGACACCCGTGGCTGGCTGGCTGATGCGAGTGGACATCCAGGCGTACAAAACAATGAAGAATAAACCGCAGGCCAGAGGAGATAAGGGAAAAGCCATCAGGTTTTCCAGATAAAGCAAAACAAGTGTTCCTTCATCCAAGCACTCGGGCTACTGGTGAGCCTCAGCCAAGCTTTTCTCTGGGTTCTCCCAGGGCAACCCTACCGAAATGAACACGGTTGCCCTGGAATAAGTCAGGAGAGAATTTAGTGAGCTGGGGTAGAGATCACGTGCGACTGAAGTGGTCTTGCAAAGGAAACATCCTCCTGCATTACAGGTGCATGTCTCCTCCTGCTACACCGGGCAGTGGGCCTTCAGGAGCCGAGGTGCCACCCTCACCATGGTGTGGCAGGCACTGGGGCACTCAGCTTTGCTGGAGAAACACCAACCCAGCCTGCAGGGACAGGGATGCTGCTGCTTTCATCTGCTTCGGCGTCTCCGCTGCAGGTGTGGAACTGCTCTTTGTGCAGAGGCGGGCCAAGGGAAGGAGTGCAGAGCTGTGTTGATCGGTGGTGCGTCTGATGCAAACCCTTCTCTGGGAGGGAGGAGAGAATAAGCAGATTTAACTGACGGGAAGATTCAGGACCCCCGTCGATAGCAGGGGCACCCACGGCCCACTCGCAAGAGGCAGCTGGAGGCACTTCGAGGCCAGCACGTATCCCGTGCTGTAACATAAATCAAGCTGAATTCTCTGGTATTGCTAAGGGCACACCATGTCCCTGCACAGCATTCCAGGGCCGTGCAGAAATAGGAGCTGCTTCCCTGCCTCCAGGCCAGTGGAGACAAGGGACTGGGGCTGGGAGCTGGCTCCCCAAGTCTCCTCCACAGAGTGTGGGAAATACTTGAGATCCAGCCAGCTCCGAGCTAAGCGCCCTGGCAGCTGGAGTCATTGTCCCTCGACGCTCCTGGCCAAGCTCGTGTTCTGCAGGGAATGTCCCCTCTCCCACCCCCGCCAACCAGGGCGGCTCTGTTCCCCGGCGCCTGCTGGTGGAAGTAATGTCTCCAGTCAGGGATTCCCTGCAGCTGGTGCTGGTCTGCCTTTGCCGTGTGCCAAGGCAGAACACAGCCGCATCTCTCTGAAGCGAGGAGCATCACAATTTACTTGGTGTCTGAGGTGCATGTACTCCTGCCCAGCCCGAGCTTGGGGCACGAGGCTGCCACCCATCCTTACACCGAAAGGCTGCTCGCCTGCTACAGAGCATCCCTGAGAGGTCGCAGGTCGCTGAGGTCCTGCTTTGCCACCCGGCTCAGAGACGCCATAGGAAGAGCGCTCTGTCCTGGGCAGTGCCCGTCAAGCCGCCGTCCACGGCCAGGCAGGCATCGTGGCAACAGCCGAACACCACCAAACGCAAAGTGCTGCCTCAAAGCTGGCGGGAGGCCTGAGAGGGACAGGGCGGCCTGAAGTACAGCCAGACAGTTCCTCAGGATCCAAGTTTCTCAGCCAACGTCCCACTGCCGACAATAGGAATTGCCCTGCCTTTGGACCAGGGCTTAAACGCAGGCTGGGCTCTTGAAATCGGCACATCCCTTGCTCCATGGGCCTAGGGACACATCTTGTGGGGACACGCCCAACCAAGCTGCTGGACGACCCAGCATGCGGCTGCTGCCGCCAGCGTGGAGTCAGAAATGTCATTTGATAGGCAAGAAGCTGCAGAGGGTGAAGGCCTGTGACTGGGGGTGCAAAATGGAGATTCACTGTAGCCACATGAGGGCCCCAGGGTGCCCCCTCTGTTTACGTTCATGGGGGTTACGTATACCCTGGGGAAGAGATATCCGGGCTCTGAACTGGAACAGCCAGCAGGCACGGCAGGGCTCTGAGCATGTTCAGAGTGGGGAGACCAGTGGGTAGCGGCAGGCCAAGACAGACGTGCATTGGCAGAGTTGCGTGTGAGACCCGGCACTGCAGCAGCAAGAGGTGCTGGGAGTCAAGACCAAGGGGTACAGGGGGAGCGGAGTGGCTCTGCAGCCCTGGAAGGCTGCAGATCGGACGCCCCAGCAGTCCATGGGACAGTTGGGGGTGTGTCTACACAGCAAAGTTATTTTGGAGTAACAGCTGCTATTCCAAAATAACTCTGCAAGCGTCTACACAGCAAAACTGCTGTCTGGAAATAATTCCCCAATAGGAGGCGGCTTAGTCCAAATTCCATAAACCGCATCCTACAAGGAAGAGCGCCTGGCCTGAAACAGAGATTTCACACAGGGAATAGGAGTTATTCCGAAATAAACTATTCCAGAATAAGCTATGCTGCAACAACGCAGCTGTGTAGACACAGGTACTCGCAACCTGTGTTCTGTGATGTGCTTCCAGGGGCTCCAATGGGAACTAGCCTGTACTGGGTGCAAGGACACTATTCTGGAATAAGTTTTGCTTATTTTGGGGCTTCCCTGGAGTGTGGGTGCAGTATTCCAGAATAGCTTGTTTTGGAACAGTAACTCCAGAATAACACTGTAGAGTAGATGGGCCCAAGGGGAGCTGTGAGCGGAGACGCACCTGGACAGCTGCATCGGTTGCATTTACAGAGCACCTGCCTATTCTGTCCCGGGCTTTAGTCAGTTCTATTCATCCACCACTTTCCTCAGCACCGAGCTCCATCGATTTCGACAAAGAGAAAAGCCCATCCGGGGAAAGGCAGATGGATTCACCATCCGCTGGACTGAGCCCTACCCTGAGGTGGGAAGGCGGTGCTGGCAGGACACCCTACCTGAAGGCCTTGCGGCTGCAGGTCTCCAGATCTGTGTGAACATGCTGCCAAGCCCACCTCTTCCTGTGGGGCAGGGGTGGAAGAGAGGCAGTGCCAGAAGGGATCAGACCCAGGGCGTGTCTCATCCTGTCTCTGCCAACACCTGCTGTCCAGAGGAAGACCCCTGCGGTAAGAGGCTGTGGGACAATATCCCCCAAGGCAGACTCTTCTGGCCCCCAGTCGTTAGCAGCTGGAGTACGTCCTGAAATAGCAGGGCTTGGATGGGACTCTGGATAGCTAGAGATGGCTGTTGGGCTTACCCGGGGTACTCCCCCCAACAGCGTTAGGCGCAGGGCAGGAGGCGATACGCTCTGGGCCCAGAAGGGGAACTTGCCAATGTGCTTTTAAGAAGTGGAAATAGAAGCAAGTGCAGATGAAAGGCCAGAGAGTCACTCTGGTGATGAGCAAGCAACAGCAGCCAGTCCAGATGTGTTAACAGCTGGGCGCTTCCAGCAGCGCACACAGCTCTGCGAGGGAGGAGGACGACAAGAAGCGACTGGGTCTGATTAGCCTCCTGCCTGGGGAGTCTGTTCCAAGCTGCACCATGTACCCCGATAAGCCACCCGGTGTCTCACACACACACACAGCTGGTCAGCTTGGATGGCAACAAACACGCGTTACCTCCCAAGAAAAGCTTTGCTGTGCTTCTCGCCCGGGGTGGTGCTTCTCTCACATGGTGCCAGACCAGCCGCATCCCTCAGTCGCCGGCCCCCAAGTTTCTGGGCACTCATGTAGGGGCAGCCATTCCCATCGGCCCCGCCCATGGAAAGGACGGGGTGAGGTGCAAAGCACCACACGTGGTAGCCTAGGTGCTAACCAGCCTGTATTCTGCACTACCCACCTTCCTGTGCCTCCTCCACCTGCCCAGGCTTTGAGCAAGATGCGGCTCCTGGCAGGGAGTCTCCTAGGGAACAGACGTTTGGGATCTCTGAATAACACAGATTTTACGATGTCTGTGTAACCCACACACCTAGGCTTGGGACACTGTCCCGTGCAGTGGCACCTAGGCCACTCAGAGAGAACGAGTCACCCTTTAAGACGGCTGGCTCTTAGCTCAAGCTGTAGAGGCTCATGCAGTGAGCTTCAGAGGTCCCAGGTTCCAGCATGCGGTGGGTGGTTACATTAGCATCCGTTTCCAGGCCTGCCAAAAAACTCAAAGCGGGACCTGCTGCCACCCCTCATCACGTTCCTCTGTGTCACTGGACTGAATCTGGCCCGGGGCATTAAGCAACTGGACGTTGCCGTTTTCAGGGGTGGTTCTAGCAGCATCCCAGTGGGAGAGGGACCCACACCAGAAACCCCCAGCGGCAACGGGTGGGGTTTTGCCAGCCTCACCAGCACTGGCCGTCCCCGTGCCAGGCGGAACTTGCCGACGCCGCGGAGAGCAGGTTATGAATCCGGCACGTTCCTCCCTCAGAGCAGAAAGCCAGCTCACCATGCTGTGCCGCTGGCTCCCAGCCTGAAGGCTGCGTGGGATCACCCCGCCGCCGGGCATGGGGGCGGTTGCTGGCTCCCTCGGGCGGGGGGTGCCGGAGGAGGGATGTGGCTCAGACATGCAGCCCTGAGCTCCAGGTGCTCTTCCTTGAAATCAGAGCAGCAATGGGCCAGGATGAACAGGAAGGGAAGCGGGTAGCTGGCAAGCGAGGCTGATTGAAGGAGGCCGGCATGAGAGCTCAAGCCTGCAGCTGAACAGGAACCTCCTGACCTCTCCTCAGGCGGGCCGCAGCAGACGCCAGCAGCCAGCCCGCGTATCGGAAGCAACTGCTCCTCGGCGGAGAGAGAGACCAGTGCAAGCCGAATGGGAAGGGCTGGCTGGAGCGCAGATCTCTCTCGCAGTCGGCCGAGGCAATGCACCTGCGCAAATCCCCTCGCCGGCTCTGTGTCCCCCCCTGTTCTCAGTGCCTCCCCTGTCATCTGTCCCCCCAGCCCCTCTCAGGCTGCAGCGACAACTCCCTCCCTGCCCCGTCCCCACCAAGCCCTGCCGGTGGGGATTCGGTGGGACGTAACCCTTTCCCCATCAGCAGAGGCAATCCACAGCGCTGCAGCATGCCAGCCCTCTCGCTTCTGCTGTCAACAAGCCATGATAGAGTCTCCATGGCTGCCAGAGCCCTCCAGTTACCAGAGAGATTAAAGAGAGTGGGACCTTTCTGCTTAGAAAAAGGGAGACTAAGGAGGGGATATGATTGAGGCCTGTACAATCGTGACAGGCGCAGACAGAGTGAATAAGGAAAAGTTATTTACTTGTTCCCATAACAAAAGAACAAGAAAATTAACGGGTAGCTGGTTTAAACCAAAAGGAAGGTTTTCTTCACACAGCTGCTTCCCCTCATGGTTGCCCTGGGGGACTCCTTGACTGAAGATGTTGTGAAGACCAGGACTTTAACAGGGTTTGCAGAAGTTTGCAGAGGATACCAAGCTGGGAAGGGTGGCAACTGCTTTGGAGGACAGCCTCAGAATTCAAAATGACCTGGACAAACAGGATGAAGCTTAAGAAGGACAAATGGAAAGTGCTCCACCTAGGAAGGAACAATCAGCTTCACACATACAGAATGGGAAGTGACTGTCTAGGGAGGAGTACCACAGAAAGGGAATTAGGGGTCATAGTGGACCACAAGCTAAATATGAGTCAGTGCGATGCTGTTGCAAAAAAAAGCAAACATGACTCTGGGCTGCATTAACAGGACAGTTGTGAGCAAGACATGAGAAGTCCTTCTCCCGCTCTACACAGCGCTCATTAGGGCTCAGCTGGGGGACTGGGTCCAAGTCTCGGCATCACATTTCAAGGAAGATGTGAAGAACCTGGAGAAGGTCCGGAGAAGAGCAACAGGAATGATTAAAGGTCTAGCGAACACGAGCTCTGAGGGAAGCCTGAAAAAACTGGGCTTGTCTGGTTTAGAAAAAAGACAGAGGAGACTTGATAGTGGTTTTCAAGAACTACAAAGAGGGTTACAAGGAGGAGGCAGGAAAATTGTTCTCCTTGGCCTCTGAGGGTAGGACAAGGAGCAATGGGCTTAAACTGCAGCAAGGGAGGTTTAGATTAGACATTAGGAAAAACTTGCTAACTGTCAGGGTGGTTAAACACTGGAATAAATTACCCAGGGAGGATGTGGAATTTCTCTCACTGGAGATATTTAAGAAGAGGTTAGACAGATACCTATCAGGGATGGTCTAGATGGTGTTTGGTCCTGCCAACAGGGCAGGGAACTGGACTCTGTGACCTCCTGAGGTCCCTTCCAGTTCTTGGTGTTCTATGAATCTATAAAAAGAACTAGGTAAATTCAAGGATGGCTATTTGTGTCCCTGCTTCTGTTTGTCAAAGGCTGACAATGGAGGACAGGAGAGGGACTACTCCATAATGACCTGCTCTGTTCACTCCTTCTGGAGCATCTGACATTGGCCACTGTCAGAAGACAAGACACTTGCTAGATGACCTTTGGTCTGACCCAGTGTGGTCCTTCTTATCAATTCACCGACCGCCCAGACTTACACTCACCATGAACCTCCTCTGCAACCCCAGAGGCAACCTCCCAGGTGACAGCGTAATTGCCCAGAGGCGGACTCCAAGCTGGGACCTCTGGAGCGCAGTGCAGGAGCTCTACAGTTGGAGCTAAAAGCCAGCCGGCTCTCAGCTGAAGCTGCAGAGGGGACACATTCCTCCTCTGTGGAAGTGGCCTCGGTGCCACTTTATGGGACAGTCAACCACACCCCTAGGTGTGTAGGTTACAACAGCGCCTCCATTCTCTGCTTATCGCCTCTCCTGCTTCTTCTGCAGGACTCCCAGCTTCTTTCACTATGAAGACAACGGCCCTACCCTGACTCGATGGGCAAGGCGGTGGGCTTCCAGTTCATACATCCTGGCAAATGCAGTCTGCAGGCCCCACACACTCCCATTGCCAGGGCTTCTATTTTACTCAGAAGCAATCCTCAAGCCTGGACCTCACCTGTCCTTTCCCCGCTACCAATCACCAGTCCTTGCCTCCCAGCAGCAGCCTAGCTCAGGGCCCCACGTGGTACTAGGCACTTTGAGATCACAGACAGCCCCTGCCCCAAAGAGCTTCCCATCAAGACAGACAAGACAGTCAAAGGGAGAAGGAATACTCCCATTTTACAGACGAGAAACTAAGGAATGGAGTAATTAAGTGATTGGCCCAAAGTCACGCAGGCTTTGTTTACTCTGTCTCTGTGAAACACGCCCATTATTTTGAATGCTGCTTCCACTAATGCCAGCAAAATAACTGTGCAAATGAGGCAGCAGAGACCAGCAGTATGGAGCACAGCCATACAGCCCCGACGGGAGAGCCCAGTTTTTCCCCTGAGCTCAGACAGTACCAAACCCTGCTATCACCATCTTCTTTCGGGGTGGGGGGGGGAGGGAGGTAGACCAACGCTGCCTTGTTATTCCTGTCCCCTAGACAACGCTGCAGCAGGCAGACCACTGAACAGACAGGGGAAAGCTTAAGACTCTCTGTTCATGGGGCTGGGCATCTCAGGCCCTCAGCCAAAAATCCCTGAAGTCACTGGAAATCTCTCCATGGGCATCACTGGATGCGAGCCCACTGTCTCTCCCTCTGGATCCCACATCACACTCCTAAAGGACAGAAAAGCAAAGGCTTTGGGAGCAGGGTGAAGAACAGTGTGTGTAAAAGTTAACAAGCCTATATGCAGTGAGTGGGGGGTTATGAACACGTCCCCTCCCTCCCCCATGTCCAGTTTCTCTCCCTTCCTCCCTGCTGTGCTGCATGTGCAGGGCATGATGGGAGAATCCAAGGCACCCTGGGAGCTGTAGTTCCTTGGTCTGCTCTCTGCCTAGACAGCTGGCCCTGGAGCAGGGAAGGGACTACATTTCCCAGCATGTCCTTAGCTGCTAACAGGAAACTAACTATGAATATGTCTTTGACGCTGCTGTGAACTGAGATTGTAGGTAAAAGTATTTCATGATTACTAACCTATACCTTGTATTAACTGAAAAACTCAAAAGGATGAAGTCTGGAATATTGTTTTTCACTTACAGGCTACGTCTATACTAGCCCAAATCTTCAAAATGGCCATGCAAATTGCGATTTTGAAAATTACTAATGAGGCGCTGAAATACATATTCAGCGGCTCATTAGCACACCAGCAGCCACAGCACTTTGAAATTGCCGTGGCTTGCTGCCGCGTGGCTCGTCCAGACGGAGATCCTTTTCGAAAGGACACCGGGAACTTCAAAATCCCCTTATTCCGATCAGCAGAATAGATAGGAATAAGGGCATTTCGAAGCTGGTGGAGTCCTTTTGAAAAGGAGCCTCGTCTGGACGAGCCGCGCGGCAGCAAAATGCGGCAATTTCGAAGTGCCGCGGCCGCCGGCGTGCTAATGAAGCTCTGAATATGTATTTCAGCGCCTCATTAGCAATGTTTGAAATGGCCATTTACATGGCTATTTCAAAGATTTGGGCTAGTGTAGACATAGCCACAATGTTACAAGGCAATTTCAGTAAAACCCCTATTAGTCTCTCTCTCTGCATTTTTAGTATGTTATAACAAACTCATTTTAGCCATCCCTGTTTCCATTAGTCTCGTCCATCTCTCTTACGCACACGCATCACACAAATATCCTGAATACCTTTATGCTTAAAAATATTGCAGTCCACAATTACAAAAAACTCCTGTGTGTGTGTGTGTGGGGGGGGGCTGATTAAAAAACAACCACACCTTTTACAGCTGTCCTCCTCCTCCTCCTCTAGCGACCCCTCAGCCTCGCCCCTCCCTTTGCTATCATTACAGCCTTTGAGACCCGGCCTGTGACTCTTGACTGCTGTGTGTAACCGTACTAATAAGAGCCCTGTGCCCTGCTATTGCTGTAGCTGAGCCCATTCTACATGGCGTCCTGCGCCTCTCCCCCTTCCTCACACACATTGGAGCAGTGGTGGGTTGTGACCCCCTTGGGGATCGTGGATGCCTTTCTGGGGATTGCTGGCAGCTCACCGCACCCCAGGGCTCCATGCTCCAGCCACTAGGGCCAGCCGGGGCTCCATGCTCCAGCCGCTGGGGCCCCAGGGCTGGCCGGGGCACTCTGCCTTAGCCACCAGCTCCACACTCCAAGCACCGGGGCTCCATGCTCCAGCCGCTGGGGCCCCAGGGCTGGCTGGGGCACTCTGCCTTAGCCACCAGCTCCACTATGCAAACACTGGGGCTCCATGCCTCAGCCACTGGGGCTGACTACTGGGGAGCTGGCTCAGGGCAGCCAGCAGCCCACCCCAGCCAGCTGGGACTCCCCTCTCATGGCCAGCTGGGGCTCTGCACCCTGGGGCCTATGGCAGCTCGAGACCTGGCTTCAGCCAAGGCTCTGCACCCTGGGACCACTGGGGGCTGCCCACCTGGGACAACTAGGGCTCCATGCTCTGGCCACCCAGACTCTTCTGCCCAGGCCTGCCCTGGGAACCCCTCTGTGGCAACCCGCATCCTGCTGCCTGCCACCGGGAGCCAGCTGCCATCATTTCAAAAGGGGCCCAGGCAGCTCCCTCCCCCATCTCCTGCTTCACGATCCCCCAGACAGTAAGCAAGAAATTTCTCAAATTATCTTGTGGGGGGAGTGTTATGACACAAGCGCAATAAAATATGGGGTTGTGGTTGAAAAAAGGTTGTGCATTAGAGGGTGGAAAACACACACACACGTACCTATCACAGTCACAGCTCTGTTACTTCCCGCAGAGTAATCCACAGATCTCCCACGCTCTTTTGCTAAGCAGAGCTCTCTATTGCCTCAACCTCCAAAACAGCTACACCAGGTATAGATCACTGTGTTTGTTCTTTGCATACACCAACTGCTCTCTTAACCCTACTCCTGAAAGGGACTCACACATCTCCTCCTATCACAAGCACGCCTTTGCCTAACCGTGCCAGCTACTGCCTTCACCACTTACTACAGATACAACTAACTCCTACTCTGCCTGGTGAATACCCAATTAATTACCATCGGCTACTGCCACCTCCAGGAGAACAGAGGGAAGGTGTTAGAGTACATGCTTATTTTTCTCTTTAATAGCGTTAGATGGAATCCCCCAGGTGAGCAGAAGTGAGTTGTAAAAGGAGCTGAACTGGAGAGCTAGCAAAGTAAAGGTATGTGTGTTAATAAGGCATAAGGGGCCACAGGTAAATGAGGGCAGAGTTAAGGATATATGGACCACCTTAACTCTGCCTTTCCTGGTTTTCAGAGGTTTGAGTTGAGCTCAGCATTCTGCAGAGGAACAACACATCACCAAGCAATTTTAACTCAGCATTAACCAACTTTTTTTTTTTAACCACTGAATAGGGAAAAACAGGACTTCTTGTTGTTTTTGCAGATACAGACTAACATGGCTACCCCTCTGACAATTACCCAGGAAGTCAGTACCATTATCACCCCCCCCAGAGAAACTGAGGCACAGGATGGGAAGCAGCTTGCCCAAGGTCAAAGCAAACCAATGAGAGCCCTGGGAATAGAACCCAGGATTTTACAGCCCCAAGTCAGAGTTCTGAGCACACTGCCTCTGCATTTAAGTGCATTTACACCTCTCAGTCAAGGCCAGTTTTTTCAGCCTTGAGCTCTGCTAGGGAACGAATGGAGGAGGTTTTCTTTTTATTTCCAATCTTTTAAAAAAAATGCTCCTATTTATTTTTAGGAGCGAGTGATTGGGTATTCCAGCTGGGAGCCCAGTGTAGTCAAGCCAGCATTCTCCAAACGCCTCTTGGATCTAAAGAGGACACTTGATAATTTATTGGGGAAGTTTTGTAATGAAATGATTGCATTTTAACCACAGGCAAAAAAAATATCCAAGGTCGCTGATCATCCCCAGTGTTGCTCTTGGCAGGCGATAACGGCTAGCTTTTGGAATTCCCCCACCCCGAAATCTTCAATCAGCTCTGTTTGCTTTGCACCCTTCTGGATGGCTTGAGCCCGGGGGGCACTCAGTCCACCCTCTCCGTGTGAAACGGACAATCCAATTTCCTAAATAATGGGGTTTGCTGGGCCAAAGAAAACGAGCAACACAGTCATTTAACCATTCCTATGGCTTCAGCGGAGCCTGTCATTCCAGAGGCTGGATAAATCATTCCAGGGAGAGCTTCAACCAGGAGCAGAAAAAACCCCACCAACTCTGCCAGCCTCCTTGCGGCTGATTGATTGCCTCCCCGCCACCAAACAAAAACAATCTCCAGCAGACATGACAGGAGATTGTGTCCAGTCTGATGCTGGACTTCAACCTCCCTGTAGCTGGGAGGAAAGCGGAGGTTGTGCCCTTATGGCTGCTGGGATGAGATGCTGCAGAGATATCACCATGAATGCAGGGCCTTATACAAGGATTATATCTAGGTCAACATTTGATCTCCTGCAACCTCCTTAACTGCTCAAACACACATTGTCCTTTCACAGTGGGTCTCCCAATAAAAATTACTACAGGTTGAACCTCTCTAGTTCAGTGCTCTTGTCTATAACATCATCCGTAATCCGGCATGATTTTAATTGGCCGGACAACCACTTATCATGGGTGTGGCCAAGTTTCCCATGGTCCCATGAAGTTTTACAACCACCAGCCCTGGCTCTCAGTGTTCTGTGCTGTTATTTAGCTTTAATTTACTCCAAATGTCTTCTAAGAGCCCCGTAAGCAGTGGAAGGGTTGGTAATGTGCTAGACAACATGAACCTCTTGTGTGCCAGCAAATTCTCTCGTTTGGCACCGGTCAGGTTCCAAGGGTGCTGGACTGGAAAGGTTCAACCAGTAATGTTCCCTGTAAACTGAGCGCTTGGGCAGCCACCCCGGAGAGAGTCAAATGCCACCCAGCTGATCAGCAGAGGGCCCACAGCTGGCAGCCTGTGTTTCTACCGGTGGTGCACCTCCACACAACATGGTGTGCATAAAATTTATTCTGTGCATTGATTGGAAAAAAATTAACAGGAACACTGCTTAGAACCCCAGTTTAAATTGCCTGTACCCATCAGAGGGCCGTCTCCCCCTCCAAATGAGGATTATGCACCATGGGAGTAGCATTCCCTCCATTTTTTTTCCATCTGGGGGTGAAATAAACTTTATGTGCAGCAAGACGTGGGCTGATGTTCACCACCATAGACACAAACGTTCGTGTCTCTGGCCACGCTGGTAATCAGATCTGCAGCACCTCAGGTCTCTCCTGAGTGGCCACCCAAGAGCTCAGCTTACAGGGAACACTTAAAAATCACCCGTATTTCTTATTGCAAACATGCAAGCTGTAACAAACAGCTGGCATTTTGCTAGCCTCTGCTCCCATGGGAACCCAGGTATTCTGCACATGGACCATTTCATTCAATTCTCACTACAATGCAACCACCTCTGGGGAGGGACATGGCAGCTATGTGACAGCGCTCAGCAACACTGCCCAATAGTTTGGAACCTATGGATGAAACTGCTGAAGTTCAACAGAAAAAAGTGGGATGGAGAGTAAGAGAGAGAATATCTTATTTCCGCTACATAAATTCACAGTACACCCACATCTTGAATACCGCCTACAAATGTGGTTGCCTCATCTCAAAAAAGTTATATTGGCATTAGGAAAGGCTCAAAAATGCCAACAAAAATGGGTGTCATATGAAGAAAGATTAAAATGACTGGGACGTTTCAACTTAGAAAAGAGGAGACTCAGTGGGGAGATGATAGAGGTCTATAAAATCATGACTGGTGTGAGAAAAAGCGAATAAGGAAAAGTTATTTGTTCCCATAACCTAAGAACTCAGGGCCCCAAATGAAATTGATGTGTAGTAGGTTTAAAAACAAACAAAGGGAAGTTTGCCTTCATGCAGCACAGAGTCAACCTGTGGAACTCCTTGCCAGAGGATGTTTATGAAGACCAGCACTTCAACAGGGTTCAAAAAAGGACTAGATAAATACATGGAGGTTAGGTTCATCAATATTTATTCGCCAAAATGGACAGGAACGACATCCCTAGCCTCGGTTTGTCACAGGCTGGAAATGGAGGTTGGAGAGGAATCACTCAATGTTTACTGGTTCTGTTCTCTCCCGCAGGGGTACCTGGCATTGGCCAATGTTGGAAGACAGGACACTGGGCTGGATGGACCTTTTGTCTCATCTGATATGGCTGTTCTTAAATGACCTCCCAGACCTGCTATCAAATACTTATATTAACCCACACAATTTCCTTGAGGATTATATTCCAGCAGTAGAATTCTAAAGCCTGAAGACCGTGCAAAGGCTGTCATGCCCTGTCAAATTCAGGAGGAGTTGCCCACACAGGTTTAAGGTCCTAATTCAGCAGTGCTTATGTGTTTGCTGAACTGGGGGCTGAAAATGAATACTGTCCTGGGTTTGCTTCATTCTTGCGCTCCTCCAGTCCAATCCTATGCTACGTGGAGAGTTCAAAGGGGCTCAACCTGAATTTAAGACAGTGGCATATCAGACCCAGTTTATGCAATGAAATGACACCATTGAGGAACGTACTATGTTATCACTCTTGGGGGAATTAGACCAGCCCATGAGATCCCTACAAAAGGTACCAGAGTATCCTGACTGGCCTGTGCCTCAGTGTCCTCTGTCTGAAAAAGGAACACCCAGCAGGCACCTCTAATGCTGTGCCAGAGGGACTGGCTCCTGAGGGTCTTGGATTCTGACACTGAAATGTTTGCCCCTGAAGATGGTAACAATATAGCTCTCCTGATGAATTCACTGGGACTGCAGGTATGGTAAATGGCATCTAAAAGTGTTTGCAGAATCAAAGCCTCAGAGCGCGGTGTTGTGACCTCTTTTCCTTCCTCTGGATAACACCCCACCCAAACCCCAGTGGGTCTGCCCAGGTCTGCGTCTACATGACGTCTTACAAGGTCACGGGCAGTGTTCCCTGGAAGCTGAGCTATTTTGCTGATGAAATGGATGATAAAGAGATTCCATTTACCTGCATGTTCCCCTTACAAAACTCCCTTCGACCCAGTCAAAGGCTTTCTCTGCAATACGCCAGACATATACTTAGCTGGGCTGGTTGGATTCGCTGCACTCCTTCTTTCTTACAGTGTCGGTCTGGTCTCAAGCAACCCGCCATGCAGCAGTGAGTTTAACTTATTAGCAAGTCCCTTGGCAATTTTTCTGGCATCACTGGTTAGCAAGCCTCTCCACCTGAAGAGGCACAATCAGATTTTATCTTTGTTGGGTTTCAAAGTCAATAAGCAATGGGTTTCCCCCCATTGATTCTGGAATTTATGAGAATTCTAGGAAACTAATAAACTACATTACAACGCCTCAGCTGAAGCTTTATATAGTCCACATGGGAATCCATCAGGCAACGGGCAACTTGCCCGCCGTTGTTGGTTTAATTACAATATGTACCCTTGGCATCAACAAGTCTATCAGCAACAGCTTTCATCACAGAGACGGTAAATAAGCACTTGCCATATCTGGCCTGTGTGTCTCTGGCTTTCATTTGGGTAACACAAGGTATGAAAACTGCAGCTGGTGGAAATTTTCCAAATTCTGGCAAAATTTTGAAATTCAAGTAGGAAAAAAACTCACACACACCAGGGAAAATTAAAAAATTTCCATAAACTCTGCACCCCTATTTTTGTCATGGAGCTGAAAAACATCTTAACCTTTCCAATTTGAGCAGAGACAAATTTTTAGTTTCAAAAATATTTTCTGTCTTTCCTTCCCCTCCCCACCGATAACTGAGCACCTCACCTATTTCTTTCACTCCTTTGCTAGGGCCTGGGCTACACTCCAGGTGTAGGCTGACATAAGCTGCCTTGAGTTGTCCTAGCCGTGGAAGTGTCTTCACTCAAAATTTACTCCTGCCAACCTAAATGACTCTCTACGCTGATTTAACAACACCATCCCCGAACCAGCATAGAGTCACAGTTGGTATGATTAGGTCCATGCAGCTTCAGTATAGACGGCATTGTTCACATTGACCGTTACTGGCTTTGAGGAGGCACCCCTCACGGTCCAACACTGACAATACAATAGAGATAGGCATCCCTGAGGAGGGCATACACAGTCGACAGAGGGAGCCAAGTGGGCAAACACACAAGCAATTTAACAACTGTGGTGGCTGTGTGTTGACCTAATTCAGGTTGACGTGACTATGTCATCTAGATATAGCCTAAACCCGGCTTTCCCATCCCTTACTAAGCATGCCCTTTTGCCATGCCTCTATTTATGTGTTGGCGCTAAAGGGGAAATAAAACACTAAAGCCGCGTGTACACTAGCCGGCTATTTCAAAATAGCCGGACCAACTTTGAAATAGCGTGCGGCGCATCTACTTGCACTGTGCATTATTTCAATGTTGAAATCGACGTAAGGCGTTGATACATCGAAATCGCTATCCCCATCAGAAGATGGGAATCGTGCCCTACTTCGATGTCCAACATCGAAGTAGGGCATGTGTAGACAATCCACGACCCGCTATGCTGAAATAGCGGGGTCCTCCATGGCAGCCATCAGCTGAAGGGTTGAGAGATGCTCTGTCCAGCCCCTGTGGAGCTCTATGGTTGCCACGTGCAGCAGCTCTCAGCCCAGGCTTCTGGCTGCTGCTGCTGCAGCTGGGGGTCCATGCTGCATGCAGAGGGTCTGCAACCGGTTGTTGGCTCTGCGGACCTTGTGCTGTGCAGGCCAAGTGTGTCTGGGAAGGGCCCTTTAAGTGAGTGGCTTGCTGTTGCCCCAGAAGGGCTAGTCCGCCCTGTGACCCTGACTGCAGGCTTTCCTAGCCCCCTTATTCCAATCGGGGCTGCTTCTGTGTGTAGACGCTCCCCTGAGGGGCCCATTTTGATGTAGCGCTTTCCTACGTCACTGTTGAACGTCAACAGCACCAGCCCCGGAGGATGTGTGGACGCTACGCGTCGAAATAGCTTATTTTGATTCCGCTATGTCGAAATAAGCTATTTCGACATAGTGCCCCAGTGTAGACATAGCCTAAGGGTAGGTCCACACAGCAAAGTTATTTTGCAATAACTAAACTAGCGTCTACATGACGCAACTGCTATTTTGAAATACCTTCAAAATCGCGGCTGTCTGACTTGGAAATTGGTAAACCTCATTGCATGGAGAATGGGGCCTATTTCGACAAAGGGGCTATGTAGACAGGGAACAAAACCTCTTTCAAAATAAGCCATCACGCGTGCAATGGCACTATTTCAAAATTGGCGCCATGCCTTGGGACAAAGTATTTCCAACTAGCTAAATGCTATTTCGAATTGCATTTGTGTGTGTGGCAGTGCTATTTCGAACTACGACTGCTGTGCAGACATACCCTAACAGTGCATCCGCCAGCAGAGAGCTCTCCACATTTTATCCAGCAGTCTTAGGTTGTGCCCTGAGCGTTGCCAGATGTGGGAGTCTGAGCCAGAGGAAGTATGGTGGTAGTGTCTGGAGTGACGAAGGAAGTGGACAGGACTGGGGAGAAGCAACAGGGAGCTCAGTTTCAGCCACACTATGTGGCAGTACCAAAAGTCCCAAGCAAGGGCCCATGCACAGTTAGGATGACTGGGAGGAATGAGATGGTGATGATCTGTCCCTGGTTCCTACCTTCTTCCAGGAGGATGTAGTACCCAGAGGTACCGAGACCCCCTCTGGGGTGAGCGAAGTCTCTGCTCTACAGGCGCAGCTAAGAGCCAGCTGGCCTTTAGCTCACATGGTAGAGTGCAGGGCTTTAGCCCCTATGCTCACAGGTTCTATCCGTGGTGCTGGCAACCGGGGTCTGTTGGCATTACAAGGACATCACCTGTCCCAGCCCAGTTTGTAGGGCAGATTGCTCTACCATGAAGCTCTAGGCAATGCAGCTCTGCCCATGCCACACACAGAGAGAAAAAGTGACAGCCGTACGCAGCTGCTCTTCCCTCTGTGCTGTCTGTGTTAGAGTAATGACAGCCAGGCTGTTCTGGGACCCTGTGTCACTCCCTGGCCCTTCCTCTCCTTTGGGAACAGTCATGTGCTGGTTGCATATCTGGCTTAGGAATTTGAGGTGTGCTGTCTGCAAACACTGGTGCCAGTACAATCCTCTCTCTAATGGTGCAAAAAAGGAACTCAAAGTGAGTTCCAAACATAGCCACAAAGCAAATTCATGGAAACGTTCAAATATTGATTCAGGGTCAGGGTTTTCAGTGTCTGCACGGGTGCCGGGTAACAGAATCCGGGGCAAGTGTCACTGGGAAGTTCTTTTGCCTTCGTGGACTTCCTGTGGGGAAGAACGTTGAATCCCCAGCCCCAGGAGCTGAATGGTCCGGCATAAGGGCAGCAGCCAGAAAATCTCCACACCATGAACAGGTCTCAGAACCCTGCTGGGGGTGCCTCACCGGCAGAACTGCCCTGTTCTTGATAAGGTTCCACAAGAAGTTCTGGGGCACAGTTCAGCTGCCAGCATAGCTCAGGCTAGTCGTGCCTGGCACCAGAAAACTGTAGCTAAGTGCAAGAAGCGAAAGTTGTCCCAGTCCAGATTGCCTGGCCCACTTTCACATTGCTCTACATCTGTAGTTCAGCCATGCGCAGCTGAACACGTGATTGTCAGAACGTTTTTTCTAGCGTAGGCCACGCAGCCATCCTGTCGGCCTCTGTTTAGGCTGCAAGCTATGGGGCTGGTTTACGAGATATGGGCATTTGTCCTCTAGGAACTGGCCTAAGATCCATCAAGTTATCGCTCACCAGATCACAGCTTCTGGTCTCTTCTTCCAGCTGGCAACCAGGAGCTGAAAAAGTTCCATGCTCACATCCTCACCCTCTTTGCATGACACTGAAAGCCACTGGTGTCTGGCTAAACAGTGACAAACCAGGATGTGGGGATGTTTGCTAAGCATTAGCTGCTGCTAGTGGCTGCCCTTGCCTTCCTCCCCCCACCAGCACCCACTCCGAGGGGGGAATCTCTTAGAACAGCATGCGAACACCTAAGCTGGCCGTGCGTCTGCAGCAAATCAAAGCCAGTTTATGGACAACTCTGGCACTGGGTTGTAATAACTCCTCGCAAATGCTTTTAATCAGGATCAGACAAGAACAAGGCAGAGAGCGAACAACTTTCCTGGCAGGCTGTTTCGGTTAATCACCACTACAATGAAGGAGACAAGCAACATGCCCCAAAAAGCCTTCTAAACTCCAGTCAGGCAGGTAACGAGCTGGCTTGGGGAGCTGCTGGACCCGTGGAAAGTTTCTCATGCAAAATCACTCCAGAGAGCTTTGCTTTTCGAGGCTTTTGTTGGCTGCGAGTGGATTATTAAAAGGATGCCACTGACCCGACATGCCTTTTCTAACCATTTCAAACCTGGAGCAGGCAGCACGGAACGGTGCTGAATTGACATCACAGGAGAAGTCTTCTCACCCAGGGTGAAATTCACCTCTGGGCAGAGAATAGGGCAAAAGCCATGGCTAACACTGGAGTCCTCCTGGTCCTTGGCCTTGTCCCGCTCCCAGAACTGGGACAGCATGCGGAGCCAAGGTGCAAGCTACTTCCGTGCTGCTCTGCCAATGTTCTCTTCTCTTATGATGAGGCGCTAGCACTGGGATTCCACATTGGGCCCTACAGTCCACCACTCCCCAACAGGCCTCTTGTGCACTGGGGCATCGGTGCCCACACTTACTGCTCCTCCCTCTCCCCTCTAGCACCTTCAGAGCACATGAATCACCTGATTCATGCACCTGACCCCAGAGCTGGAATTCTGTCAATCAGCTGTTCGTGGCGTTCCAGCTCTGGAGTGTCCCTTCCAGTCCTGGTATTCTATGATTCCATGAAGATGATCTGTTGCCTTTCAGTGGCAGCGGGGACCTCCTCATTTTTGTATTATGAGACAAGCTAAAACAGAAGCAGCTCATTCTCTCCTCTGTCAGCATCCATTGTCTTGCATACCTCCACCACGTCCTCTCTCTACCCTTAACCCAGACTCTTCCCAAGATTTCCGCCTTAATCCCTACTCCTTTCCCTCCATACCCAAAACCCACCAACCCAAGTTTGGAGGGGCCTTGAAACCCTGCTGAGGGTGTGGACTAGAAACTAAGATCCTCTTTCACTTGCGTGGAACCTGCCTGCTTCGCAGTGAGGACATTTGAGTGTGGATAGTCCTCCAATGCCCTTCCCACAGTTCTCACTGAAGAGCAAACAAGCTCTCCAGCAGCTGGCGCAACAGAACAGGAAAGAATCCTAGAGCTTCACCGCATGAAGAACCCTGATTAAGTCCACAAACACACCTAGGTACAGCAGCAGTGAGCACACAGTCCCATCGGTGGTTGGGTTTGCAGAGTGGCAGCCAAGCCCTTGTGTGATTCCTCTTTAAACACAGCCATTCCAACCTTCCCAATCCCTTTTCCCAAGAAAGTCTTCCAAGGTTCAGGTCCTGCTTGCTGCCCGTTGCTCAACCCCTCTATTTCTGCTAGACCTTTGCCCAGAGAGGGTGAGCAAATCAGAACCCAGTATTCCAAACAGAGGCGTATCATTGATTAATTTGGTGACATGACGATGGTTTCATTATTTTTTCCTTACCCTAAAATCTACCTGTCCAAAGGCTTTGCTTTTTTGACCATTAGTGCACCCGGAACAGAGCTTTTAATTGCGCTGCCATGGTGATACAAACATCTTCTGGAGTGGAAACAAGTAATTTAAAATAACATAAGAACGGCCACACTGGGTCAGACCAGAAGTCCATCCAGCCCAGTATCCTGTCCTCAGACAGTGGCTAATGCCAGATGTCCCAGAGGGAGTGATCAGAGCAGATAATCAAGTGATCAATTCTCTGTCATCCATTTCCAGCCTCTGACATACATACACCATTCCTGCCTAATCGCCATTGAAAGACCTAACCTCTAGGAATGTATCTAGTTCTTTTTGAACCCTATTAAAGTCCTGGTCTTCATAACATCCTCTGGCGAGGAGTTCCACAGGTTGACTGTGTGCTGTGTGAAGAAATACATCCTTTTGTTTGTTTTAAACCTGCTACGTATTAATTTTGTTTGGTGAGTCTAGTTCATATGGGAACAAATACCTAATTTTTCCTTTTTCACTTTTGCCACATCAGTCATGATTTTATAGACCTCCATCATGTCCCCGTTAGCCTCCTCTTTCCCGAGATGAGGAGTCCCAGTCTTTTAAATCTCTCTTCATGCAGCACCTGTAACAAACCCCTAATTATTTTTGTTGCCCTTTTCTGAATTTTTCCCAGCAGTGGGTGCAAATGGAACCTCTATGTTTGTTGACACTGATATTTATTCATACTAACATTTTTAGCCCTTTTTGACTTCCTCAGAGTTTATGCTAATCTCTGCATCACTTAAAATGTTGCAGATTCAAAAATAAAGCAGGAAGGATTTGGGCGCAGCAGATCTTACGGATGAGAGTTGAGACATTCTGGAAACAATCCTATCAAAGGAAACAATGGGGGTAAAAAAAATTCTTATTTGGCTTCAAGACTGAGCTTAAGAGATGATGGTACGATGAGACTGCCTACGATGGCAGGTAGTTGATCTGCCATCGCTAGCAGCAAATACGTCGAACCAATGGAGATGGGGAGATCTGAGTGACCACAAAGAATTCTTCCCCAAGCACCTGGCTGGCCCACCTGCTGAGAGTCAGGGTTCAGCAAGAACTTTCCCTGGGGTCAGATTGGCAAAGAGCCTGGAGTTTTACTCCCCTGCCCAGCTTCTTCTGCAGCACTGGGCCCAGGTCATTTGCAGCTCTGACGGAGAGTAAATGGTGGATTCCCTGTAACTTTACTCTCACAGGAGGCGGTGAGGTGCTGTGGCCTGTAATGTACAGGTTAGGCTAGACTGAGGCACGGGCTGTGCGGAGTCCCAGCGTTCCCTGTAAGCCGAGCACTCGGGCAGCTGCTCAGGAGAGAGTCAGGTGCTGCCCATCTGATTAGCAGAGTGCCCGCAGCCAGCAGCAGGAGTTTCCATGGGTGGTGCACAGCTACACATGCCTTGGCGCACATAAAATTTATTCCACCCCAGATGGACAAAGATTAGCGGTTACTTTGGTAACAGGAAGTGGGAGGGTGGGCATGTGGCTTATACACAAACCCCCCTGCCAAGCAGCAGCAGCTTGTGTTAATATCCAGTCTGGCACCTTACCCCAGAGTACAGAGATACACGCTGCACGCACACCGGCTGAAATTTGTTAACATCCAGGAGGAAGCTTTCCCACTGGCATCTGGCAGGTTCTCTTGGTTCTTTAATGTACACCTAGCTGTGCTGGTGAGCAGAGTGTGCCACTTGGGAAGGTCCCAGTTTCATCAATATTTTCAGTGGGAAATTATCAAAACTTTTCATTTTGACAGTCTAATTTCAACATCTACATTTAGTGCTCACCTGTCTCTGTCAGGCACTGGCCTCTGGTCAGTTTCCCAGGGTCACTCCCTACCTCAGCCCACCCCACACTCAGCCACTGCCTTTCCCAGGGGAACCTCACCTTCTGTGAGTCCAGCCCCCATCTCAGCCACCAGGTTCTGTCAATCCTCTGCTCCCCAGCTTGGGGTGGGTTCAACCCTGGAGCTCCCTGGACACATCCTGCTCCCTGCCTTGCCAGCCCCCAGAATGAGCTGGCAAGCTGGCTGGCTGGCTGGCTTTTAAACCCCGCCTCCAACCTGAGCATGCTCAGTCGGGGCTGGGGGGCGGAACCTCCTTTGCCCAGAGCTGCTTCTTAACCCCACCTGCCCCGCGAAGGGTTTCTCCACCCTGTCACTCTTCCAGTCCTAATGCACGATGCCCACGATATTCAAAATATAGGTGCACCATGCATTTACATAGCGGCATTATGATATTTTGTGGCTTTCCAAATGGTTCCTAGCATTCGCTTAGCTTTTTTAAATGCCACGGAGGAGATGTTTTCAGAGAATTATCCACGTCGCCAAGATCTTGAGTGATAACCACTAAATTAGACCCCAGCCTTTTTGTCTGTAGAGTTGGGATTATTTTTCCTAATGGGAATTACTTCGCATTTATCAACACTGAACTTCATTTGCCTTTTCATTGCCCATGCTGGAGTCAATGACCAAGCATCAGTGGAACGGGGCCAATTTATACCAGCCAAAAAGCGCGGCCTCTTTTATGTCAGATAGATCCTTTCTCCTCAAACACTGTTGCTGAACAAGAAACAATTCAGACACACACTGAATCGTGGCCACCTCTGAGGGACCGCGCACGGCGGGACAGCCTACAGCAATGCTGCCCAGCCGCCAAGAACAGGACATGAACCGTGTGAAACCGTACAAGGAATTTTGGTTGGCAGAATTACTGCCCGCACTGCCATTTAACCGGGACACAAGATTTATGTTCCTGGCTCTGGGGAAAATGCTCTGGAATCTGTAGTGGCCTCAGACGACTGCAGCCTCAGGTCCAGGTGCAACCCGGGCGAGCGCTTGGAAAGCAAGGGGAAAGTGGAAAGATTGAGAGGATGTCATTGTTGCCTGGGCCACGGCAGTGGCAGAGGGACGGGTCGGGACAGGGAGCTGTAACACAACCCCCGTTACGTTGCTCAGATGGCAGCTGGGGCAGGGGAGGGGATGTATGACAGACAGCTCTTCCATCTTCCCCTAGTACTTCCTCAGCCCGTCTACATTAAGGCCAGGAAGGCTCAGAGAGCTTAGAAAGGAAAATCGACAGCGAGCATGTGGGCTCTTTTAGTCACTCACCCCACACCCATCAACCCTTCGCTGCCTGTCCCGCCCCCCAATTCCACACTGCCTCTTGTCTATGCACCCACTGCCTTCCTCCCACGCAGCTGGGCTCATTTCCGAGCTCCGGCCACCCTCAGCGTCCTCTTTGGTCTTCCTTCTGCAGAGGGGGTCAAACCAAAACTCACCAGACCCCAGCGTTTGGCCACTCCAACTGGCCACCAAGCCCCAGCTCGCTGTTGGCCGGTTACTTGGCTTCCCTCGCCTTGCAAGCACCTCTGTGCCCACCCTGCGGCCCCCCCAGCTGCAAACTCCCAAGGAAGACTGAGTGTGTAACCACCACTGGCTGAGCTCCAAGTCCTCCAGAACTTTATGGGGAGGCACGTCGCAGACCCCAGATGTTCACTTTACACCTCCTCCCACCGCCCTCCCAGGGTGCAGCTGTGCCTTTTTGCTGTGGCTTTGCTTGTTGACTTTGCCCGTGGCCTCCCTTCGCCCAACCAGCGGCACAGGCTGCCTGACTTCCAGAGGTCTCAGCTATCTCCAAGAGGGGCACCATCTGCCTGTGTAACCCACTGACCTCAGGGGGTGGTTCTCTCTCTCATGTTGTGGCACCAGGACCACCGCCACAGGGAACGAAGGCATGTCCCCTTTGCCCTCAGCTGAGAGCCAGCTGGATCCTAGGGCAAACTGTCGCGGCGCCTGCACTAAGCTCCTGAGGCCCCAGGTTGGAGCCTGCCTGTGGGTGGGTGGGTGCCTCTCAGAAGGCAGTAGGTAGCGCCCCACTAGCAGGCTGTCCCAGTGCTCTCTGTGCAAGGGGGCTGGCCTGGCACAAACAGGCTTGTCTCTGTCCCTAGTGAGCCCACTGGGGACAGGTTTGGCACAAATACCCTTCCAAGTTTCACAAGTGGTGTGATGAACTGGACGCCCAGACCCCACAAGGGGCTGATTGCCAGAGTGCAGATGCTCAGCAAAGTTCTGTCTCCTTTAGGGGGTATCCACCCAAACCCAATGGGCACGTTTGCAAACACGGTCATTCGGATGCAAGGCTGGGTTCTCCCCCTCCTGCCAAGTCAGTGACCCCATGATGTGCAGCTGATGATCGCATTTTTCACCCCTTTCGCACAGCTGTGACTAACAAAAGCAAGGGCAGAGAGCCGAGAACCAGGCCCCCAACCAGCCTTCCACCTCGGAGAGATTCAGGTGCTTCCCAGCAGGCTGACAGAACCCCCACTGCCGGCAGCCTGTGTCACTATTGGTGGTGCACTTCCGCACGTGCCTTGGTGCACATCCAATTTATTCCACACAGGGAAGGAAAAAATCAGAGGAACGCAACCCCCTACACACTGTCCAGTTCCCTGCCCTGGCAGACGGCCCAGGCACCATCTAAACCCTCCCTGACAGGCGTGTGTCTAACCTGCTCTTCAAAATCTCTAACGAGGGAGATTCCACAACCTCCCTAGGCAACTTATCCCAGCGTTTAACCCCCCGAGCAGCGACGAAGTCTTTCCTGATGTTCGAAGGAGGAGCTGCAACTCCTCAGGACTTTAAAGCTCTGTACAGATGCCAGGAATCATGTGACTAAATCCCATAACCTGGAAAGAGCTGGGGTGGTCCCCCTGGAACGCCCAGTCCCCTGGCTAGAGGGATGAGCAAATCCAACTCCTATGGCTCTCTGGGGGCGGCAGGGGGACTGTAGCCTGCAAACTGTAGCAGGTGACACCTCTCATGCACCTCCCAGCGCTGAGTGCAATGGTGGAGCTGCAGGTCAGGGCTCCGGTGCACTTGAAGCGAGCATGGACCAGGAGTCCCGGGGAGCCCAGCACGGAACGAGCAGGGGGATTGCCTTACCTGTGCTCAGCAGAACTGCACAGGAGCCTACGCCGCCCCCTTGCCTACCTGTGGGGCGAGTCAGGGTCGAAGCAGGTCCTCCGGACGTCGGCCACCTGGGGGTCGCAGCAGTCACCGTCGTCGAAGTCATCCAGCACGTTGTTGCACTCCGGGTGGCAGACGCCGTCCCGCCTCTTCCAGGAGTAGCAGCGCCCCTGAAGCTGGCAGTCTCCCCCGTCGTAGCCGGTCAGCGGGTGCTCGCACTCGGGGTCGCAGTGGTCGTTGCCGACCTTGCTGGGCTCGCAGTTGACCAGGACAGCACGGTGGCGCAGGGAGGAGTTGTAGACCTCATGCAGGCTCAGCTGCCAGCTGATGTTGTAGCGGGCGAAGGCCTCGTTCAGAGCCTGGTGCTGCCGGGCCACCTGCTCCTGGCTGACGGTGGGGTGAAGCCCCCGGTCGTCGTAGAGGTTGACCACCCGGTAGCGCACCACCTTCTCGCTGCGCAGCGGCCAGTGCCGGTTGTAGGAGGAGATGAGCTCCACGTTGTCACAGGTCATCTGCCCGCAGGCTGGAGGTGCCAGCGGAGACAGCAGCTCAGGCTCCGGCAGGGGGAGGCTCTCCAGCAGTGGGTATCCCCCGTCCTTGAACGCCACCCACAGCTCCTCCAGGCGGACAAAGCCAGCCCCGAGCACCAGAGTGGCCTCCCCACCTTCGCCCGTCCGTAGGAAGCCCCGCTGCAGCCGGGCCTGGGGCAGCGCTGCGTCCCACAGCGCCAGAGCCGCCAAGCTCCCGCGGAAGTTGTGCCCGTCCTCTGAGCTGTCCCCTCCCACGATCAGGCTGCGGCAGGAGGCCATGAAGGGGCTGTGCAAGGGGCCCGCCTGCCCGCCACTGCTGCCCGCCCGCACCCCGTCCAGGTAGAGCGCCATGCGCCGCCCGTCGTAGCTGGCGGCCACGTGCGTCCAGGTGCCGAGCTGATAGCGGCGGTAGCCGAACACCACGGTGGCGCTCTGCGTCCGGTCCGTGCGGAGCGAGAAGAAGAAGCGGGCGTCATTCTTCCCTCGGCGTTGCCACGTACGAATGCCCAGAGCCCAGCCCTTGTCGCTGGCCGCGTGGGAGCAGTTGTCGAACACACCTGCAGGGGGCGGAAGGACAAAGCAGAGCAGAGACTTGTGAAACGGAGCCCTCGGCAAGCGGGACGGGGCAGGCGCGTTCATGGCTAAGGCGGGCTCCTTCCCGAGGCCGACCCAGGCTTTCCCCCCTCCCTGGCCACCCGGGCACGACCCCTGGCTGCAGAGTGCACTTCCAAGGGCCACGCGTGATGGTCTGCACAGGGGGCAGAGTGCAAGCCCTGCCCCTGGCGCTGTCACAGAGCCGCTGGCGGGAATGTCACACCGCTAGGGCCGTGTCATGGTGCCTGGGGGTCCCCCGCCCTGCACCCGTCCTCAGTCAGATGTGGCTTTCACTCAGCAGGGAGAACGGACGGTTATTAGGTGACGGGGACACAGCGTAGAACAGGCTCATCAGCACAGAAACCAGAAGCTGTCAGTACGATCCATCCTGGGAAGAGGGGCCCCAGAGGGGGTCCCCGAGCCAGCCCCTGGCCCCCCTTCCTCCCTTTCCAGCCAGACCAGATGGCCCCACTCAACAGCCCAGTTCCAATTCAAACCAGTCAGGCCCCTCCTGTGTCCTGTTTCCCAGGGAAGAAGGCGTCACCTGGTTGCCTAGGTTACAAAGAACAGGGAGGGCCATTGCCTATGGGGGAGAAGTCGTCACCTAAACACTCCACACCCACTATGCACTGGTGCTGTGCCTGGGGAAACTGAGGCACCCCCTCGAGTTACTACAGGACACGCATCCTAACCAGGGGAATGAAGTCCTCACACCTTGCCCCCACTTCCTCATAGGCTGCAGCTTGCAAGGGTGGAGCACCATGGGCCAAAATCACGCCCCCCTGCAGAGCCTGCCTGGCCAGCCCATGAAGACACTGCCCTAAGGGCCATTCGCTGACGCTCAGCGCTGCCACTGGGCTCTGGGAACCTCCATCAGCGGGGCGGCTAGAGAACCTCCCTGTGGGGGAACCCTCTGGCACTCGCTGGCCGGAGCGGTGGCTCTCGTAGGCCAGCAGACGCTCAGTCCAACCCGACGGCCAGGCATGGTGTCGCCCGTCTCTGCCCCGAGGCCCTGCCACTGGGCCCTCTACGGTTTTCCATCCCTGGGCAGAACACATTTTATGGGTGCTAAGAAGTGCACCCCCATAGGGACACCTGCTGCCGGCTCTCAGTGCTGAGCTAGTCAGCTGGGCGGCCCCTGAATCTCTCCTGGGCAGCCACCCAGGTCCTGAGCTTACAGGGAACCCTGCCTGTCCTCGCTCACCTTCTCCCCCAAAGCCAGCCGGGAACAGGGGCTGGGGCTACAGAGGGGGGGCTGGATTTGGGGCAGCTGGGGCCGAGCTCCTCTGGCCATGGTGGGGAGCACAGGGCTCCGGCAGGGAAAGGAAGCAGGAGGGATGGAACCGGGAGACCCGCCTCCCTGGACAAGTGGCTCACACCCCACTCCCGTTCCCGAGCCCTTCACCACCCCAGCAAGCACTGCTGCCTCTGGGTTGGAGGAGGTATTTAAGGCAACGAGTCGGTGAGAAGAACGGCAGCAGCAGCAGTAACTCAAACCACATGTCCTCTGTTTTTCTGCGGGGGGAAGGGGCAGGGAGAGGGAATCTTGGCCGGCGAAAACACCAGCGTAAGTGAACCTGATCTGAGGCGGGAGAAAGGCCGGCGGGTGCTGCTCCACTGGGGGCCAGCCCTGTCTGCAGAAGCCATTAGCAGGTGGAGGGGCGGCACGGGGCTGGGAGAAGAGGCCGGAGAAGGGAGGGAGGCAGGGAAGCGTGAGAGGCCAAAGAGCGAGGCTGAAGCAAACGAGGTGTTTGGGAGCCTGGCTCTGGCCAGCTCTCCTCTGGGACGGGATTAGAGGCTGCGCTTTTCATCTGCAGGCCAAAGCTTTTAAGGATTAGAACACGGCAACCCCCAGCAAAACAGCCTCCTCCAGGAACTCTTTCCCTAACAGCTTCTAGATGGATTTATAGCTCCCCCTGAAGCTCTACTCTCCTTCTCAGTCGTGCGCTCAGCCTGGTGGGGCAAGGGGCAGGTGGAGGGGAAGGATGGAGGCTCATTTTCCCTCCCCCTACCTAGGACAGCACAGACAAGTGTGGTCCCAGCTGCCTGTGCATGGCGCCAGGACAGCCCAGCCCAGCCAAGGGACAATGGGGCCAGCAGGGCTGGGGAGCCTCCTAATCTCACATTTTCCGCAGCAGAATTCATTTCCAGTGGGTTTACACAAGTGAGGGGGTTGACTTTAGGTCCCTCTGAATGACCCTCACATGCACTTTGGGGGGGGTAGGTTTTAAAAGTGCCTAAGTGACTGAGGCTTTTGCTGCCATTGAGAATTAGGCTCCTAAGGACGGTCGTCCCTTTTGGAATTGGGTTCCTAAGTCACTCAGGGCCAGATTTTTAAAGGCAAGTAGGCGCCGCGTGAAATTTTCAAACGCCTCTGGCCTCCTGACACTGGCAGAAATCAGTAGATGTCTGCAAAAACTCAAGCTATGAGCCTAAATCCCTTCAGATGGCCAGCCTTTCAGCCCTTTGGAAACGTGACACTCATGAGCTAAACTGGGGCAGCTTTCTCCTGCAGATAGGGGAGTCAGTCCATATTTGAGGAGGTTTAGCCAAATCCCTGCAAAGCCCTGCGTGGACATGTTTGGTTCTGTACTAACCAGGCCAATGTCAGTACAGATTAAACCATTTCCTAGTCTGTCTAACAGGTGGGTTTACATCCCTCCCCAACCCAGGCGTATGACAGCATTAACTGACTTGAGCCATACTGTCATTAGCTTGGCCTACACAACCCTCAGTGTGTCTGCATGCCCCTTTTGCACCGGTTTAACCAAATCTATTTAAAAATCGCCCCTTGGATTGAAGCCACTTTAGCAGGTAGACAAGTTTGGCAGAGAGCTTCCAAAGTGGCTATGGCCTCGGAGGGCTTCAAGGTTTTGGGCAAGCCCCTTGGAACATGTGGTCCCATTTTGAGGGTCGCTAACTGGGCCCCTAGAACCTGGTTCCTTGCCCAAGCCCTGCAGCGCTTGCCAGAAAAATGGCATTCAAATTGCCCTGAACGCCCAGCAAAGAAAACATCCGCTGAGCCCCCGACCCCTGTCTGGGAATGATGAGAGATTACGCTTCAACACATCTCCTTCCTGATTGTCAGAGCCCCTGGCCCTCCCGTTTACCACTGCTAGATGTGGTGGTTCCCACGCAGAGATGGCCGACCCCACTAAGAGCACCTGCCGTACGTTATACGATGCACGTCTCTCTCCCACGCCGCTCTTCCTCACTCACAACTCCAAAGTGCCCTTCGCTCAAACGCCACTTCTGAGTTTGTCCTCAGATCACACCTGAGGCTCTCCTTTTCCCGTTATCCTCTCACAACACACCTTCTGCTCCTAGGCTGTAGAGCGGCTCCCTACTGGCAAAGGTCTTGCCCTGGTTTAACTCCTATCAGTTTGGCAATAGAGCCAGGACTGGTCTGCACGAGGAAACTAGGTCGGTATAACTTCTGGAGTAACCCAGTTAAACCAAGCCAACCCCAGGTGTAGCCACCACTAGACGGACAAGACAATTCTCCTGTTGACCCAGCGGCAGCCTCTCTGGAATGTGGATTCCCTACGCCAGCTGGTGGAAGAGCTTTCATGAACGAGCTGCAGCTGATGTAGAGCTGCCGTGATGGTTTGTGTTTGGACGAACCTTGATTTAAACTAATGTAAACCTCTGTGCTGCTATTCGCTTGAATCTATTTCCCTTTTCCTTGTCGTTTACATTTAATTAACTGTAATTTGTAGGTGCTGCCCAAATCAATCCAAGCCAGGTTGAAACTGATTTAAGAGCGTCCACACACAAGAGTGCATGGGTTCAGCTAAATTGGTTTGTAGACCCCACCTGAGACTTACAAACAGCATTCCCTGTGAGCTGAGGAGAGACTCAGGGGCCGCCCACCCGATTAGCAGAGCCCCCTCAGCCGACAGCCTGTGTTTCTATAGGTGGTGCACATCTGTACATGCCTCAGTGCACATAAAATTTATTCTGCCCGGGATGGAAAAAAAGCTAGAAGGAACACCGCTTACAATCCAAACCATGTTTTTCTATACACAGAGCAATGCCTGTTCTTTGCACAGCATCCGTTCCCGTCCTGTCTTTCTGTCCTCTGTCCCACCTGGCCATCACCGCAGTAGCTAGGAATTATGTACACAAACAAAGGAGCAGCGGGGCCTGGAAAGCAAACCCTTAGTACCGTCACACTTTTCCTCTGGCTTATGTTCCCCAGGGAAATCACAGCTGGGCATGGTGGGGTCATCTTTATTTCAGGGAGGCCTGTGCAGAGTGGTGTGGAGGAGGAGGAGGAGGAGCTATTCATCCTGACCCTTTGGAAGGCATCCAAGGAAAACAGGCAGAACCAGGTTAACGTGACTCCACATTCCCATCAAGTCTCATAAACAAGCCAGCCCTGCGGTCAGCTGCGCCAAAGGCAGCTCATAGATCACATGGACGACGTCAGCGTGGCTGGGTTCTTGCCTGTGCAGGTCACCCCCGCCGTGCTAAACCCAGGCATTCCGCCACGGCGCTTTAAGCCTGACCTATAATACCTCAGGATTATCCAGCTCGTGCAGCGCTGCCCTTATGCAGGGACCTTCCGGGATTGCGGCAAAGGCAGGGCCAAGCTCTGGAGGAACAGCGACCCAAGTTTGGGAGGTGATGACATGGAGAATTACAGCTTAGAAAACAATCCCCAGCAGCTGCCTGTTGGGATGTTTTCCAGAACCGATTCAGTAAGAGAGGGCGGGAAAGGGGAACAGAACAGAAGGTGCTATTTGCAGAGCTGACAGCCCAGGCTAAGAGCAGACACATGGCCCAGCGGGAACAGGGGTTAGGATGAGACAAGTGTACCCAGCTATTCCACAGCACAAGGTGACGAGGTGAAGCAGCGATGCCTTGGGCAGGCAGGAAAAGAGAGCCCAGCCAAGAGAGCAGGGTGCTGGGGACACTGCAAAGACAGGCTAATTAATTAATTAAGAGCAATAATGGAGAGAGATCCAGGAAGTGGGGAGAGAGACCCAGGCTGCAGCTTCAGCTCTCAGAGGAGGGTCCTCTCAACTGGAGGGAGGCCGGAATGCCTAACACAGCAGGAGTAGGCAGAAAACTGCATCTGCTCCTGACAGGTGTCTACAGTTGGGAGGCAGTGAGAGAGCAGCAGGGCCTGGTGGAGGTGCTGGGCTTGCATGGAAGGACAAGGCACTGGAATTCAACCGTGAGGATGAAATCTTTCCCGGCTGTAGAGGTTAGAATGTAGCAGGCCCATGAGCTCAGGGAGGGCAGCTGGGTTCATGGGGGCAGTGGGGAATCAACAAGCTGGCACCAGCATCCTGAAACCAGAGCAGAACAGCAAGTGAGAGCCGGCGGGACCTTCTACACCCATCTTTGCTGGCGGTGAGTATGGATTTGGGCCGCCCCTTGGTGAGGGTCCAGCAACTGACTCCCTCCCTGGCCACGAGTGAGTGGTGTCAGCCTGGGACTGAGACGAAGGGGTGTAGGAGTACTGGAACAGGGACCTGCCAGGTGCAAGGACGTGGTCAGAGGAGGGCTTAGACGGTGGAAGGAGGCAGAGGAGAAGTTTGCAGGGGCCACCGGCGGGGTTTGATGTATGCCATGGGAGCAGCAGGAGGGTGAGGTGGGATGTGAAGGAGAATGCGGACAGAAGGAAAACATTCATCTCTGGGTCTCAGCATGCTCCATGAGGGGGCGGAGCCTTATCCTCCCCCTGTGGCAGAGAGCACCCAGCTACTTCAAAATAGCCCATCTGGACATCTAGCGCTGCTTCGCACCAGTGCCATTGGGCACCAAGACACTTATTTCAAAAGAGGCGCTATTCTCCTGCACGGAGGGTTACCGAGTTTGAAGCAGCGCACCTGCCATTTCGAATTTATGTCAAATTAGCGCGTGTGTAGCCTAGATGCTAGAAAAGTTATTTCCAAAGAACAGCCCTTGTTGCAAAATAACTGTAGTGGGGACGTAGCCTAGCTGTGGTGCAAAAATAAAGGCCTTGATGTCTCTGAGGTGGGTGGGTCCCCCCAGGGTGCGTGGGTGGGTGAGTCCCCCCCCGAGGAATCTTTACTTCTCAGGTCCCCCCAGTCACATCTCTCAGGCTGGTGAGCAAGGCCAGGCCTAGAGGGAAGACTGAGCCCTGCACAGGTGCAAGCAGGAGAGCTCACCCTGGCTGGAGACCAGCCGTAATCCCAGCCAGAATGGTCTGGCTACCTTCGTGCGCAGCAAGAGTGCCACCCTGTGGCCAGCAGGCACGTATTTCCTGCAGCCGGATCTCCCAGGGGGTTTGCCTGACAAAGACCAGGAGGAACTTGGCCGCTACATCCTGCTGAAGGGAACCACACCAAGGAGCCCTGCCAAGTGAGGCTGGAAAGTGACCAAGTAGCAGTGGCTAACTCAAGTGGGAGAAATGGGAACCCCCCCTCCCCAGAACAGGTACTGAGAGGGTTAAAGGAGCCTTGTGAACCGAAGTTACAGCCCCGTCCACGCCACCCAAGAAGCCTTTCCATTGCTCTTTGTCTCGCCCAAACCCAAATGATGAAAGGAACCACAGAAACTAGATAATAACTTGTCTGTGGTCCAGATTTGGGTCTCAACTTCCCCAGAACTCGGTGGCGTTTGGGGCAAGAGGGAGGTTGTTTCAGACACATCTCTAAAGACGGCACACGGGTATTTCACTCCATCAAACCCAGTGACTGGGTTCGATTAACCAGAGGTGCCACCCGCCACAGCCCAGACACAAAACAGCAGCACAGAGAGGTGGAAATTAGGTGAGATTCATTTCCTAGCAATATGTTTTCTTCCTCTTCACATGCTCCAAAAGGGCACCCATTTTTTTTTCCAGTAATAACAAGAGTTATAAGGCCAGAGGAGAGCACAAGAGAGGTCAACTTGGTCTGGATTTAACAGAGACAATTGGACCAGTTTGATGCCAATGACGATGGATCCCACCCTTCACCCAAAACTGCTCAGCTGCTCAGAAGAACCCGTCAGTCCCAGTTTGGTTAACTGTTTGATTAACTTCCACTTCTCTGAGCCTCCCATCTGCTTTCCACTTTCCAAAGCACCAGGAAAAAGGTCAGTCTTACACGCACTGTGCGTCTGGGCTGACCGGATGTGAGAATCTACCCAAATCTCCCAAGAGACATTGAGATTTCTCAACGAACGTTGCAGACTCAAGAGGTTGCCCAGTTCCTGCAAGGGCCAGAGACATGTCCAACCCTTTTGGAACTGCATTTGAACTCCAAACCATTTAGGGTTACCTGCCATTTAAAATTAGGGACAGGTCTCAGGTATCTGAGGGGCATCTCAGCTCCGCATGTTCTCAGTGGCTCCTTGATGGGAAAGATTAATAACTTCGTTCCCTTTTTCAAGGTAGCATAGTGTCCAGCTGGTATCCGCCAGGTGTTTATCCCTCCTCTGATCAGTCCCAGATGGTGTTCTCTATGGACTACCAGTGCCGGGGCACTTAAACAATTTTCGGATCTGTCTTCCCCCATCAGGGGCTCCTCCAGGAAAGCTGCCAGACCACACAGAGTTACCATCTGGAGCTAAAGCTCTGAGTTGGCAAAGGTGAGGCCCAGCCTCCCCCAGGCTTACGCCAGCGCAAAACAGTAAAGCGCTCGCCACTCAGAAGGTTCCACAGCCGCTTGGCGCAGGGGGTGGACCAATGGGGACTCGGTCTGTACTCTGCACCGTTTGCTTCAGGGGTTCTGCTGGAGAGTCCTGGCCAGGCTCAGGCTGAGTGGGTCACGTTTGTGGCCTGCATGGCAACCGGGGGCCTCTTTGCCAGCTACGTCTAGCACCGGCTGTGTGGTCTGGAGGCACAAGGCCATTTGTGGCTGGCCGGGTGGGGGGAAAGGTCACCAAGGGGCAGCCTGGGGCAGGTGAAGAGACGTCTTTGTTCACCTCGGGGTCCCACCACTCCGGGCCCGGTGCTGTGACTGGACCTAGCTTGAGTCTGGACATCTGGCCCCCTCTCTGCTCCCAGGCACCAGGGCTCAGAGCCACCAGCCTGGGTCTAGCCCACCCTAGCTTTGTGCGGCTCTGCCTGAGCCTGGCACTGGGCCCCCCTCCCTTCCTGGGGCCGCATCTCCCCGCGCCCTCTCTTGGGGGCTGGCACACGCCCGGCCGCCCACCTCCCCCTGCCCACACGCCCGCAGGGTTACCTGCGATGATGGCCGGGTTGCTTTGTCCTCCCTCGGGCTTCACCCAGACCTCCATGGTGAACTGCCCCCTGGGCACCTCGGGCAGCACCTCGGGCCGCACCAGCAGCTGCTCGCGGCTCCCGGAGAAGTAGAGGGCGGAGAGGCCGCCGGGAGGCGGGGAGCTGGGCCCTGCCCAGCCCGAACCGCAGCGCCGTCGGGGCCGGGCCCTCGGCCGAGCGCGCTGGTGCCCGCTCTCAGCCGCTCCCCGCGGCAGCTCCGCGCTCCGGGCGGGTCGGAGCCGCTCCCCCGCCGGCCCCTCGCCGGGGCTCCGCAGCCCGGCCGCCGCGGCCGGGGCTCCGGCGCTGGGCGCGCCCCTGGCGGGGGAAAGCGCCCGGGGGCGGCGCTGCGGGCTGGCCCTGGCGCGGCGCAGCTTGAGCCCCTGCCAGCATCTTTCCCCCTCCAGGGAGCGCCGGCCCGGCTCCCGCCCGAGCGCCCCGCCGGGCTCGGGCAGCGCAGCGCCGAGCACGCAGGTCGCCAGCAGCAGCGGCGCGGCCAGCAGCATGCTAGGCCCGGCTGGGGGCGGGCTGGCGCGGCTCACACCTGCCGCGGGGCTCCGAGCCCCTCGCTCAGCCGCTCATGGTCCCCGGCTGCGCGCCCGCCCTGGCGGCGCTTTGGGGAGCCCGGCCAGGCGCCTCGCCCGCGCCCCCGGGCACCTGCGGGCGAGCGGCGCGTGCCGGCCCCCTTCGTCCGCCGCTTGCAGCCGGCCGGGCCGGTGGGGGGGCGGCTCCCCTCGCTCGCTGCCCCGGGGGCAGGTGCTGCCCGCGGCCGGGCTCCGCGCGGCTCCGGCGAGGGACGGGAGCGGAGGCACCGCTCGGGCAGCCCGGCTCTGCCCCGCGCCTCCGCCGCTCTGCGCGCCGAGGATGCTGCGGAGCGATGCCCGAGCCAACCTCCTCCCCCGCCCGCCCCTTCTGCGCCGCTTCACCCCCTCGCCAGGGCAGGGCCCCCTGCGGCCGATCGATCCCCGCCCCGGGGGAGACGCCCTGCGCGCCCCGGCGCTCCAGACACTCCCAGCGCAGCCGCGGGGGCGCACGGGCTGGGGAGCCGGTGCCCGAGCGCCGCGGCTCCGGGCTGCCCGGAGGTGGCTGCGCCCAGGGGCGAAGGCGGCGGCCCGGCTCGGGGCAGGGGGGAAGCGGGGAAGGAGCCTGTGGCCGGGCGCTGGGTCCCAGGCGGCGCCTCCTCGCGTCACCTGTTCCCGCGGGGCGGCTCCGGGGCGCTGGCCGGGGGAGCCCCCACCCCTCGGCCCAGCCAAGGGGTCTCCCCGGGAGGGAGGGCCCCGCCCCGCCCCGCTGCTGGTGGCCAGCCCCGAGCGGCCGGGCGCAGGCGGGGAGGGAGACACTCACCACACCCGGCCGGGCTCGGGGGCAGGGGGCTGGAGAGGGGCCCGGCCGGCGGGCGGAGGAGAGACCCAGGTGCGCGCCGCCTCCTTCGCTGGCCGGCCGGAGGCGGGCGCCGGGCTGGCCCCGGGGGAAGCGGGAGCTGGCAGTGCCGGTGAGGAGGGAGCCCGGCTCCTCCTGCCCCCCCGCAGCTCCCCCCCACCCCCCCGCTGCCCGCTCCCCTGCCAGAGGCAGCCCGCAAAGTTGTGTGGGTGTGGGTGTAGGTGTGTCGGTGTGGGTGTGTGTGTAGGGATGTAGATGTGTGGGTGTGTAGGTGTGGGGGGATGAGGGGTGTAGGTATGGTGGTGCGTGTGTGTGTGGGTATGTGGGTGTGTGTAGGTGTTGGGGTGTGTAGCTGTTGGGGTGTGTGGGGATGTGTAGGTCTGTGGGGATGTGTGTGGGGTGTGTAGGTGTGTGGGGGGTGTGGGCATGTTGGCGTGTGTGGGGGTGTATAGATGAGTGTAGGTGTGTGGGGGTGTGTAGGTGTGGGGGTGTACAGATGTATGTGTAGGTGTGGGGGTGCATAGGTGTGTGTGTGTGTATATATGTGTAGGTGTGGGGGTGTACAGGTGTGTGGGGGTGTGGGGGTGTATAGTTGTGTGTGGGGTGTATATGTGTATAGGTGTGGGGGTGTGGGGGGTGTATATGGGTGTAGGTGTGGGGGTGTATAGGTGTGTGCGGGGGGGTGTGGGGTGTATAGGTGTGTGTGTAGGTGTGGGGTGTATGTGTGTGTAGATATGGGGGTTTATAGGTGTGTGTGTAGGTGTGGGAGTGTATATGTGTGTAGGCGTGGGGGTGTATAGTTGTGTGTGGGGTGTATGTGTGTATAGGTGTGGAGGTATATAGGTGTGTGTGTAGGGGCATGTATATGTGTGTAGGTGTGGGGTGTGTAGGTGTGTGGAGGCGTGTATATGTGTGAGGGTGTGGGGGTGTATAGGTGTGTGGGGGTGTATATGTGTGTAGGTGTGGGGGTGTATAGGGGTGTGTGTAGGTGTGGGGGTGTATATATGTGTGTGTGGGGGGTGGGGGGTGTATATGTGTGTAGGTGTGGGGGTTTATAGGTGTGTGTGTAGGTGTGGGGGTGTATAGGTGTGTAGGTGTGGGTGTGTATAGGTGTGTGTGTGTAGGTGTGGGGGTGTATAGGTGTGTGGGGGTGTATATGTGTGTAGGTGTGGAGGGTGTATAGGGGTGTGCGTAGGTGGGGGTGTATATGTGTGTAGGTGTGGGGGTGTATAGGTGTGGGGGGGTGTGGGGGTGTATATGTGTGTAGGTGTGGGGTGTATAGGTGTGTGTGTAGGTGTGGGGGTGTATAGTTGTGTGGGGGTGTATATGTGTGTAGGTGTGGGGGTGTATAGGTGTGTGTGTAGGTGTGGGGGTGTATAGGTGTGTGGGGGCATGTATATGTGTGTAAGTGTGCGGGTGTATAGGTGTGTGGGGGTGTGTATAGGTGCGGGGGTGTATAGTTGTGTGGGGGTGTATATGTGTGTAGGTGTGGGGGTGTATAGGTGTGGGGGATGCGGGGGGCATTGCTTAAATCGGCCCGTGGCTGTTTTCCTCCTTGTGCAAGCTGGGTGGTGACATCAGAGCTGTGCCCGCCCCGCCCCACCCCTCCAGCCCACCCCTCACCTTGGGCTGGGGCCGAGCAGCCCACCCCGCCCCCCCGCCGCCACGCTCGGGTCAGTTTCAGAGGGTGAAATTGGCTCAGGCCGCCCCGCGACTCCTGCAGCGACCTGAGCGCCCGAGACACGCGTGGAGCCGAGATGTGCATGGGTGGCCCCGGGGCGGGGGAACCACAGCCATAGACTCCCCACCCCAACAACCAATGAACGATTTCCTCCCGCACCACGGCGCGTGGGGCGGAGAGACTCGCCCCCTGAGAGACCCACACCAGCCCCGACCCGCCGCCGGAGGGAAAGACACAGAAGATGCCCGGACCCACCCCCAACTCTTCAGAACAGCCCCGCTCCCACCCACGGGCGCCCGGCTCTCCAGGGGGCTGCGCGCTGTTCCCCTCCTCCCCCTTCAGGCCTCTGTGACCATCCACCCGGGCAGCCAACAAAACCCGGGAGGCCCCTATCAGGGTCCCGGCTTCTGAACCAGCACAGCGGGAGGAGGTGGAGTTCAGGGTGCACGAAAGGAGTTGGACCATCTTCCAGACCAAACGCTTTACCCAGGAAAGCTCCTGACCTCGTAAATAACATTGTTAGGCTGGGAGGTGCTCCAGGCCGGCTCCTGGTGTTTTGTGAAGCTGCAGAGTAACACAGCCACCCCTCTGAGACTCAAGCAGGGGGCGACTGCTAGAAAGGCAGCACTTTTTGCCTCGGAGGACTGCTTAAGAAGTGGCTGGCCAGCAGATAAATGCATAAGGGGAAGCATCAGCAGCCAGAGAGGACACACTCATGGGCATAGCAAACAAGGGCAGGTGGAGTATTCAGACAGAAAATTAACAAGGTGGCTCAGAATCTGGGAAACAAGAAGGGATCTGGGCACCTACAAACCAGATAGATTAGTGGAGAAAGAGAGAGATTTTCCAGTCATCAGGCAAATACAAAATCTTGCAAATCTCCTTGTGAGAGCTTTCAGCTAGTGCAAACTATATAATGTTACCTGCTTGGCTTTTGCTTTAGCATTATACTTTGTGTCTGCCAAATGAGCTGCCTGCAGTATGCACAAGACGGGTGCGAGCAGTTATTGTCTAACGGGTGTGCAGTTTGTATCCACTTAGTTCAATCCTAGAGGTAGTGGAGCCCCACACATGCAAAGCCCCCTTAGCTTAGATCGGTGGCAGTGGGACGATTAATTATTATTCACCATTGTGCCTCACAAAACCCTACAGATTATCCCGCCACCTGGATTTCCGAGTCCAGGGAAGCTGAGAGACCCTTAAAATGGTGGTTTCTGATCGCTGAGATTCTGAATCAAAACTGGACTCCTTAGAGACAGTTTACCTGGGACTAATCCAGAGATTGTAGCCATAAATGACAGCAAAACAAAGGAGCCAGTTAGAGGATTTGGAGTTGCCTTAGCCACCTACTTGGAAAAATTTATACCTACACCGACTGGTTTATTTATACCTGGCCCTGCAGATTTCCAAGACCAGCATCTGATGAAGTGAGTCTGTGCTCATGAAAGCTCATGCTCAAAACTTTTCTGTTAGTCTATAAAGTGCCACAGGACCCTTCGTTGCTGTTACAGATCCAGACTAACACGGCTACCCCGCCGATACTTGACCACTTGGAAATATGACACCTGGACAGAAATGTTTCTGCAGTGCCATTTATTGGGAGCATACTCAGCCAGCATTGGCTGGAAGCAGAAAAATCTCATGCAGGGTCTCCTTTCCTGGGGAGAGATGGATTTATTGGCCCCCTGTCTTGCCTTTGTTGCGTACACTGAACAGAGAGTGATTTCTCCATCTTTTTGCACAGTGCCTTAGCACAAAACTAATGGCGGTTGTGTGTGTGTGTGTGTGCGTGTGTGTGCGCGCGCGCACGCCAGAACATGGCAGAGTTAATACAATCGTAGTTGAACGAAAAAGCATTTGGTTTTACACGGACATTCACACCATCATTTCCAGATATTATCAAGTGCCTGACAAAGCAGCGAGTAGACAGCAGGGCACAAATCCAGTCAATCCGGTCCTCGTACAAGCCTCCCTGAATGCAACTGACCTCAGTAAAGGTGGCTTGGTCGGCCACGCAGCTGCTGTTGTGTGTCCAGCAACAGCTTGCACACAGCTACGGAACAGGACAGCATGCTGAGCTGTCAGGAAAGCAATGGACTTCAATGGCAGCAAGAGAGGTTTAAGTTGGACATGAGGAAAAACTTCCTAACTGTCAGGCTGGTTAAACACTGGAGTAAGTTGCCCAGGGAGGATGTGGAATCTCCATGATTGGAGATATTTAAGAGCAGGTTAGATAGACCTCCACTGGGGATGGTCTAGCCAGTGCTTGGTCCTGCCATGAGAGCGGGGGACTGGACTTGATGACCTCTTGAGGTCCATTCCACTTTCAGTGTTCTAGGATTCTCTGATTATCCTCTGCAGATTTTAGCCGGTGCCATGGAGTTTTTCACTTTCAACTCCAGAGGTAGGCACAAGAGATGGTGGCTTAATGGCTCGACCCAATGAGGACTCCACCCCTCAGCTCTCCAGCACCAAAATACCCCATAATGCGTGGGTATAAGGCTGAGGCCAAGCCCTGGGCAGCCTTGAACCCAACAGCCTGGATCTGGAACACAGAAATGAAACAACCTCAGCTGAACCCAACAAACATTATATATCAACATGTGCTACTCTTGGGCGCTCTCCACCAACACCACCAACAAAGAGTAAGTCCGGGCTGAAATCATGACCCAGGCTCCTGGGCCCTATTCTTCAGGTGAAAAGATCTGAGTAACTCCCACTGGCGGCAGCAGAACAGCAGATGTCAGGAGTCCTCCAATCTGTAGAAGATCCCCAGGTGAGAAATGCTGTGGTAGTGAGTGTCAAGTATTACGAAAACCTGCCTGAAAAGAAATTCATAAACAAGAAGTGCAGCCAGTTTTCACTGGCATTTGAATGGTTTGACATGGTCTGGAGTTCAGAGGCAGGTAGCAACCGTACTCAGGAATGACTAAGGTGTGATGAATGCCTGAGAATACGTTCACCTACCTGCGTGTCATGACATCCAGCAAACTGCAAACAATAGGGTAGCGAGATCTTAGGCCTGATTCTCCACCACCCTTCTCCTGGGCAGTCATTTATATTAGTGCAAGGCTGGTGAAAAGGTGAGTGAAGCAGAATGGGAGCGCCTTGCACAAATGTGCAGGGCGACAGCAAATCAGAAGCCTTTTTTTTTCCAAAGTGGTGACATCTCTTTTTGACATCATTGATATTGCTGCTTCTTCTCACTGAGGCTCAAAACACTGGCAAAACAATGCTTCACATTGCAGGCAATTGACACGTTCCGTGCACAAGACCGATGGACCGGGTTATCAGCAGGAAGGAATGAACCTGCGACCTTAGCCGCTAAAGCCATGTGCTCTATCGCATGAGCTAAAAGCCAGCTGGCTCACATCTCAGGCTCCTGGGCAGAGGCTTCTTTCTCCCTTGTCGGTGGTCTCTGAGCCACTGGGGTTACACTCACATATCGCCACCAGATGATGGGGAATAGATGTTGATGGAGTCTGATAGCACACTTCAGCTGTCTCGCTTTCCAATTGTCCTATACTCGCATACCCAACAAACAGCAGGGCAGCCTAACTGTGAGTCACACAACGATACCCACCAAATGGCACCTGTAGCAGGCCACTGCTCCTGGTGACCACCTATGTGCAAACTGATCAGATCCTGTTACAGCCCCCAGTCCCTCCGTGTCCTGAGCTTGGGGAACGAGGCAGACCGGCTTCTTCTGTGGGTTATATCCATCATCTGGAGAGGGAAAGCTCATTGCGGGCTTTTGAGACCCAAAGGTGTGAAGAACAGGCAAGCTGACACGGCCACAATGTTTGTAGGCTTTCCATACACCAGGAACTGAACTTAGCCCAGGAGACAATACAAAAAGTAAAGCACGACTAGGGCAGGTCACAAGTCTTGTCCCCAAAGGGCTAGAAGCCGGTTTGAATGACGAGAACCCCTTGAAGAGCTCTCTTGGCCTAGCAAGAAGTTTTCTTAGGAGCTTGCTGGGGCTTCCTGCTTTTAGTTGGCCTGTGGATACCATAAGGGCAGCTGCTTGCATTGTGCATCAGCATTTCCCAGACCGACCCAGCATGAACCTACATGCGCAGAAAATACTGCACCTTAAATAGCAGTGAAAAATAATAAGAATGACCACACTGGGTCCGACCAAAGGTCCATCCAACTCAGTGTCCTGTCTTCTGACAGTGGCCAGGGCCAAGTGTCCCAAAGGGAGTGAACAGAACAGGGAATCACCAAGTGATCCCTCCGAGGGGCACCATTCCTTATCCATCCTGGCTGAGAGCCAGTGATGGACCTAACCTCCAGGAACTTATCTAATTCTTTTTCAAACTTGGTTATAGTCTTAGACGTCACAACACCCTCTGGAAGGTAACTGCGTGTTGCGTGAAGAAGTACCTCCTTGTGTCTATTTTATCCTGGCTACCTATCCATTTCACCTGGTGATCCTGAGTTATGCAAAGGAGTAAATAACTCTTCTTGATTCATTTATCCGCACCAGGCACGATTTTACACACAACTATCACATTAGTTGTCTCTGCTACAAGTCTCCGTCTTATTAATCTCTCCTCATATGGCAGCTGTTCCATTTCCGAATAATTTTTGTTGCTCTTTTCTGGATTTTTTTCCAATGCCAAGATATCTTTTTGAGATGAGGTGACCACATCTGTGCACAGTATTCAAGATGTGGGCATATCATGGAGTTATACAGAGGCAATAAGATATTCTCTGTCCCTTTCCTAACGATTCCTAACATCCTGTTTCCTTTTTGACTGCTGCTGCACCTGGAGGGAACGTTTTCAGAGAACTATCCACGGTGGCTCTAAAATCGCTTTCTTGAATGCTAACAGCTAAGTTAGCTGCCATCATTGTATATGTATAGCTGGATTACGTTTTCCAATGTGCATTACTTTGTCAAACATTTATGAACATTAAAATTCATCTGCCATTTTGTTACCCAATCACCCAGGTTTGTGAGATCTGCGTGAAGTCCTTCACGGCCAGCTTTGGACTTAACTGTCTTGAGCGGTTTGGTATCGTCTGCAAGTGTTGCCACATCCCTCTTGTGCCCCTTTCTCCTGATGATTTATAAATATGTTGAGTAGGGTTGGTCCAAGATGGACCCTGGGGGACACCACTAGTTACCACTCTCTCCATTCTGAAACTGACCATTTATCCCCACCCTTTGTTTCCTACCTTTTAACCAGTTATCAGCCCAGGAGGTGACCTTCCCTCTTATCTCACGACAGCGTACTTTGCTTAAAAGCCTTTGGTTAGGGAACTAGTCAAAGGCTTTCTGGAAAGCTGAGTATACGATATTCACGGGATCTCCCTTATCAACAAGCTTGTTGATCCTTTCAAAAAATTCTAGCAGATTGGGGAGGCAGAATTTCCCTTTACAGAAGCCGTGTTGACTTTTTCCCAACAAATTATGCCCATCTATTTATCTGACAATTTTATTCTTTCCTATAGTTTCCACTAATTTGCCCAGTGCTGAAATCAAACTTACCAGCCTGTCATTGCCAGGATAACTGCACTGATTTCAAGAAACATGCCTTTACCAGCTGCTGTCTTCGCAGCCATTCCTGCCTGGAAAACCAATTACTGGAATAATCTCAGAAAACAATGCAGGCAGAGAGAATTTCTTTTAGATGTAGAATGAGTATTTGCAGAGTCTTTCAACAAATTACCCCATCTAGGGTGATTAAAGATGGGTTTTACAAAAGCAGCCACTAGATGCTTTTGAAAATCCCATCCTGATACTGTGTCTCTCCAGCCAAAAGCATCGACTCAGAAAACAGCTGCTTTGGAGATGAGTCCAACAGCAATCCAGGCAGGTAGATTGCCCATTGATGAGGTTAAGGATTTATACATATGCAATTTGTTCCTGCTGTTTCCAAGATGGAGCAATATTTTACCCTGCCTGGCACTGTGACTTAGACGTGAATCCACCACAATGCTCCAGATATGTACGTGTAGTGCCGGGATGTCTTGCGTCCTACTATTCATCCAGTTCTGTAAGACCTCTTTATGGTTTGGCACTGAACAACGCAAGAGCGATGTGAAAAGTTCAGTCTCAGTTTGTATTTAATCCTAACCAGCTCATTTATTTTTTGTGAAAACCCGTATCACAGATTTATCAAGAGACATCCAACCTGACTAGCAACTCACAAATCTGCATCTATCCCTCACTGAACAATAACTGATCTCTCTCTCTCTCCCCCTGCCTTTTGGGATTTACAAAAGTATAGATCAAGATGCACCGCTGATGTCCCAAACTCGACTGCTCAGTCATGTCAGGAAGTGCAGCATCTACAGAAATACAGACAAAATTGAATCTGGCATTCACACAGCTACGTTGTTCAGCTAATCTGGGTCTCATCTTCTGAGCAGATTGTAGCTGTGTACTTGACTCGCACAAACATTGAAAATAATGGAGATGGAGGTTGCATTTTAAGAAGGGACAATATATTGCCCATCGCACAGTATATTGTACAAAGGTAAAAAAATAGCAACTGATGAGTTAGGAGGTAGGAGTGGGTCATCTCCAGGCAGACTGCCTGATAAGAGACATATAGATGGGGCTAGCAGCTCTGCTTATTACTGAGGTTGCCTGAGCCTTCCCATTCAAAGGGCCTTTATTCATAATTGCTTATAAGTTTGTTAATCTTGAATGGCTTGAGCTGAAATTTCCCATGCTAGGTGTCTGCCTCAGGTAGAATATTCATGGAAAATTCCATCCAAAACCAAAACAAATAAGCAGTCCTGTTGCACTTTAAAGGCTAACACAATAATTTATTAGGTGATGAGCTTCCATGGGACAGACCCACTTCTTCAGATCTGGAAATTCTGAAGATCTGAAGAAGTGGGTCTGTCAGAGGAGAGTTGATCACCTAATAAATTATTGTGTTAGTCTTTAAAGTGCTACAGGACTGCTTATTTGTTTTGTGAAGATATAAAATAAGACAGCTCCCTTTCTGTGACTATTGATCTAAAAATAGTTCAGCTGCTTCAGAGAATGAGGCTAAGGAAGGACACTTCATTTTGCTCATGTTTAAAAAAAAAAAATCCATCAACCTTTGCTTTAGAAAGCTCGGACATTCCCAGGCTTTGGCCTGGGGCCTTTAAATGAAAAGATGTGCCCTTGGTTGTCCCGTTGAAAAAAATGCCCGTAATGCAACTTGTTAAAGTTTGTATTTAGGATCTAGATGCCTGGGGAATATGACAGTCAGGGTTCTCGGAGGGCTGTGAAGGTATGTTTCCCAGATGATTAAGGGGTGCAGTGAAATGTCTCTAAAAGGCTGGCTGGCTAAATGGATTTTAGTTTATTATTAATGGTGTGTCTGGGTGCCTGCAGCCTTTGATAGGCGTTTTATTACGTATGTTTAAATCTAAATACATAAATAGAGGTTGAACTTCTCTAATCTGGAGCGCTCTCGTCCAGCAACATCCGTAACCTGGCATGATTTTAGTTAGCCGGACAACCACTTATCATGGGTGCGGCCAAGTTTCCTGTGGTCTTGTAAAGTTTGTTTCCAGCCACCAGTCCTGGCTGTCAGTGTTCAGTGTTGTTATTAGCTGTAATCTACCCCTCCATGTCTTCTAAGAGCCCATTGAGCAGTGGAAGTGTTGGTAATGCGTTAGACAACATTGACCTCCCGTGGTCTCGCAAATTCTCTCCTCCGGCACTGGTCAGGTCCCGAGGGTGCCAGCCTGGAGAGGTTCAACCTGTATTAGTATTTGTTGTGGTTTCTTAGGATTGGGGCCAATTGAAAATTGGGCCTCATTGCAACAGGTGCTGTACACACGTAGAATCAGAGACAATTCCTTGTCCCCAATGAGTTGTATCATCTGAATTACAGAACTTTCCTTTGTGGTTTGAGCCTGGGGACTGGTCATATGAGAGACAGAGAAAAAAGCACTACACTGCAGGGGCCCCCGTTGAATGGTTCCCTCCTGAAAACCAATCCCCACTGTTTCCACAGTTAAGCCTATTTTAGCAAGAGGCTGGAACCTATTAGCAGGAGGAAAAAATCTTTGAGTGTAACAACCCCAAATACCTTGCCAGAGGAGGCTGTGAAGGCCAGCACTCTAACAGAGTTTAAAAAAGAGCTTGATAAGTTTTTGGAGGCTAGATCCATAAATGGCTATTAGCCAAAGGTAAAGTATGGTGCCCCTAGCCTTTAGTCAAAGGCTGGAGACAGATGGCAGGGGACAAATCGCTTGATCATTGTCTTCAGTTCACCTCCTCCGGGGCACCTGGCACTAGCCACTGTCGGCAGACAGGGTACTGGGCTGGATGGACCTTTGGTCTGACCCAGTATGGCCGTTCTTATGTTCTTACGTACTTCATGTCCAGCTCCTGTGCCTACAATGGTTTGACCCACAAGCTGAACACACCTTTATTTTGGGGGGATGTTAGTTATCTGGATGCTCAAAGCCAAAGAAGGTCTCCAGTTGTCTATCTCCACCTTTTGGAATTCTGAGCACCTGTTCATTTCTTGGGGTGATACCAGAAATGAAATTCAGTTTGGGCTCATTTGTTATTCTTTCTCCTCTCCCCCTCTTGTTGTTCTGATCCACAATGTGGAATTTTGAGGCTTTATCTCATTTCTCTGGCTTTCCATGGAAAAAAAAAAGTTTCCAGGGCCTGTATGAAGTCATGTTGGTCGGTTCCATAGCCAGTTCCTTATTAGTTCATCAAGTGCTTGGAACTACTCCAGCCTTGCTGGTAATATTTCTGCTGGCATTAGGGAAGGGATTAAAGGAGAAAAGCGCTGAAGAAATACGGCACAGTGGGCAGAAAAAAAAAAAAAACTTGGCACAGGGAGAAAGGATGGAGCCGTTCTGCATTGCCATTACTATACAGCTTGTATGGAACGTGACCACTGTTCTTGGAGTTACGAAAGCTTCTAGTGATGGATTAACATGCAATTTGGGTTTAATCCACCCTGAAAACAACCCTTCTTATACGGGCTTGGCCTTGACCACATAGGTCACTCAATTCTGAACTCTGGATTTGGCATCTTGGTGGACTCTCAGGTGGTCGTTCACTGCACAAATCCTAGTGGAGACAAAGCAAGGGAAGTTTTGAATTGGAAGTAGCAAGCTGAGGTCAGAATGGCACCTATCCATCTAGGGTTGACCTAAGTAGCAACACGGAGGTGAAAACTACAGAGCTTCAGCCCATCAGATAGTTCTTGTGTTCGCAAATCCTGAATTGATTTTGCCTGAAGACAAAGCCGAATAAGAGGGACTGAGTTTACGCTCCGGCTGGGTCCACGCCCTCTTACCTATTCCACATGCAGCAAAATCTCCTGTCACCTGCAGACACTGTCTCAGTTTGGAACTTTAGCATCTCCTGATCATATACAAATAAGCACCAGTTCAATCCCTACAACCTGACTCTCTGGTCTGTCAAAATCTGTGGTCTGGCAAGGCTGTGGATGTTCCAGGACCAGAGAGCCACAGAGACCTGGCAGTTGGGGGCTGGGAGACAGCAGCCTCTGGGCACGGCACCCTGGCTCTGCTGTGGGCCACCCCATCCCTAGCCCCAGCTGTAGGGCAGGGCTCCTTGGCCCCACTATGGTCTGCTGCTCTCTGGCCCTGGCCTCAGTCCACCACTCTCTGGCTTTAGTGGGATCAGAGAGCTACAGCTTGTGGAAGAACTGGAGAGCTGTAGCCTACGGCTGGGGCTGGAGAGCAACATCTGACGGTGGGGCCAAGGAGCCACAGACCATGGCAGGACCTGGGAAACATAACACGAGGTGAGCTGCGGCCGGGGCTGGGGAGACGCAGCTAGAGCTGGTGCTGGGAGCAGGGACCAGGGCCAGGCAGTGCCTGGCAGCTAGAAGGGGATCCTGGGATCAGGGCTGGAGGCTGGCAGGGGATTGACCTCCCCCGGTCTGGGATCATTCAGGTCCTGAGGGTGCCGGACCAGGGAGGTGGAACCTGTATATTAACAGGCTGTTGGGTTCGCAAAGTGCAGCTGTCTCTTGAGTCTGGAAATTCCAAAGCTGAAGGTGTATGCGCACCCTCAGCTCTGCCTCCCGTGGGTGTGCCCACCCACGCGTTTTTGACCGACAAGATCACAAGGTGCCTTTGTCTCATGCAGCGGGAGGGATGGCAGCTTTGGGGTAGTGACTTTTCTTCTTGTTTCCTGTGTGGTGTACCGCAGGAATCCTACAGCCCCCAGCCCTGTTTTCAACATAGCCCGGCTTTGTTAGGCATCTCAACTGGATGTTGGAAGGGGCGTTAGAGGTGGGGAGGGGGGAATGTGATCATGTAGTTAAGACTGCATTGTAATGGACACATAAAAAGGGATAATCCAGTTGAATGGGGCTTGGGATCTTTTTGGTGGTATCCCCCGGACATGGTGTGGGACTTTGGCAACAAAGATGAGAAAGAGCAGCAAGACCAGAGATGGGTGCAGAGCCGGGACACGTGTCCCAGCATCACTAAGACTACAGAAACGTGCCTGATGTCCTGAACCGAACCAGCCAACGCTTGGCTTTTCACGTCGTCCCCACAGTGCAACAGCAGCTTTGTGACCAAATCTGCAACCTCCGTGGTAACATACAGGACATTTCCGGGCACGGCTAAGAGAACCAAGCCTGGGCAAATTGCTTCGATCCAGGCCTCATACAGCCCAAATTGGGCTTTTCCTCCTCTAAGGCAAACCAAACCAGCCCCAGAAATCACCTCTGCTGCCTTCCCCGCTAGCAAGGGGTTACCCCACCAAATCCCACAGACGCTCCAGCAGTTTTTATGCCCAACCCAGTAACCTTCCTTACTCAGGCGAGAGGTTATGAGAACCAATTTCACCAAATCCACACCAATTCCTCCAGGTCCCCAAAGGGACCAGCTGCATTTACAGGTCAGACTTAGCTCTTAGCTGAAACAGCACGCTGGGCCAATCCTTTAGTGTGTGAAATCCAAGGCCGCGTCGACACTCGCAGGCCCTTTCAAAAGCGAAGCCGAAAGGAGGGCCCCTTCTGAAAGAACCCGCGACGTCTCCGCACACACAACACGCTCTTCCGAAAGTAATTCCAAACGATCGCGGCGCGGCTTTCGAAATCACTCTTCCCTTCCCGTGTCAGGAAGAGCCCGGGACGTGGCTGTCTGCTCCAGGGCTGTGCCCACCAGCTGCCCCCACTACACAGCCCTCGCCCGGCTGCTGGGGCCGAGGGACGCTGCTGAGCCAGAGGTCGTGGTGGCCACAGCAGCACCAGACGCAGAGGTTCAGCTCATTCCAGGCAAGCAAGCGGGACCCTCGGACATGGACCACAGCTGGGAGCAGGACTGGTCCGAGGTCAGGGAGGGGTTCCTGGTGATTGAAATGCCCTCCAGCTCCTCCAGCAGGGATCCCACCAACCCCAAAGTCCTCGGGGGACCATCAGGTACGTGACCGGGGAATTGGACGCTCCTGACGCACCACCCATCACAGCTAGCACAGGGCCGGCCACCCGCCCCGTGCCAACGCATTGTGGCTGGCCATGGCCCACAATCTGCGGGTTGGCTCACACATAGCACTCAGCACCTCATGCCGGGGACAGCCCCACAACCCTCAAGCCCAGAGAGGAGGCCCAGGAGGGGGACCGAGCCTGCCCAGTATGTGGCCCACCCATGCAGGCACCCCCAAGTGCCCAGGATTCCTGAGGTCCCACTGGCTAGCCATGGGGGGTGGGAGACATGGCCCCTGGGGACAGAGGAAGGGGCTGACAGGTCACCCCTTCTCCTCCTGTCTCCACAGCAGCACTATCTGAGGGCCAGGTGAGCCCCGTCCAGGGCTGGGAGACCCCAACCCAAGTGCTGAGGGGGCCGGGCCATTGGGCCACCCAGAGGCCTCACCTCCGCTGCCATGGGGAGGATGAGGAAGAGGTCCCAGCAGGGCACATAGGTCCCCTCCTGCAGTCTGTGTCCCAGCCAGGAGCTGCGGAACATAAGGGCATCGTGGGCCCACCTGAACTACCCTAAGCAGATGTCCAGGAAGCAGCCCAGGGCATCCATGAGGGCCTGGAGGACCACGGACCTTGTCGGGGAGCTGAATGGCGTCCATGGGTGCCCGTGAGATATGAGGCACCTCTGGGCATGGAGTCTCCACTTCCATCTTTGCCACAGTAGATCTCAGCATGTGCAGACCAGGGCAGTTTGGGAGGGGCCCTTTGAGGGAGCTTCTGCCTGCAGGGCTCGGAAGGGCTTGTTCCCCGTTCGACCCTCATCTGCAGAGTTTCCTGACTTGCCCTTCCGAAAGGGTTCCTGGGACTGGGTGGACACTCCTGTTGGAAAGACCGGACTGGCGGATCGATCTGCTTTGGGCTGCATCCCTGCTCTTTCAAAGCCCAGTCTTTCGAAAGGTGCCTTTGGGAAGATTGCCCTTCAAAAGCACCCGGTAGTGTAGACACGGCCTCAGGGTTTATGGAGAAAGAAAGAAAGGAAGGAAGAAAGAATAGGGCGAGAGAGAAAAAATGTGAAAGTGATCAAATTACATGCTTCAGTTAAAGCTCTTGATGCAGGCCACAGCTGATGGAAAAAGCTGCAGCCTTGAAAGTCTCTGAAAATACGTTCGCTGAGGGTCAGGTCCCCAGTCCAGACAGGCTTAGCTCATAGCAGAGATGTGCTTGCAAACTGCTCCCGAGATGGACGCAGAGGACTAAGGACAAATTGGCCACTGCCAGGGCCCTCTTGATAGGCTCTTGCCACATGGAGGAAAAAAACATTTTGTTGTGTCATGTAGGCAATGGAGAAGTGCATGCCCAGGTCACCTTGTCCTTCCTGGGGCATTCATCCTTCGTCAGATTCCCAGATGACACGTCTCAGTCAAATTCCTGTGGTGTGGATTGGAGTCCGATGGGGCCGTTCCTTTGTTCAGCCCGGGTCACGTGCCTGGGAGGTGACCACATCTTTCGTTGTGAATCCCAGCACTAAAACATTTCTAATGCAGGTACAGAGCCAGTGTCTATAACTTCACATACAAACACGGTCCAGATACACAGGCAGCAGAAAGAGATTTGGTGCAAATTTCATACAGAACTGGTTAAAGAACTGCTTTTCATGTTTAATGCAAAAATTCAGGGACGTCCCACTCGGTCCCATTCCAAACATAACGGTGGCAATGGGGGTTGATTCAGCCGTTCCAGTCAAGCCAGCGAAGCGCTGCCCGTGTCAGCAAACTGTACCCACAGCGCCCCTGTCTGTCCCACCACTCACCTTTGGCGCAGTGGGGCAGCAGAGCCCTGCTCTTACCTGCACCTCTCCTCTTTCCTACAGCTGGAACGCGGCAAATCAGCTGTTCACGGAGAGAGGTGCAGGGCAGCGCGTAAATCAGGTTCTTCGCAGCTCCTCCGAAAGTGCTGGGGTGCGGGGAGAATCAGAAGTGCAGGGCTCCTGTGCCCCAGTCTGCGAGAGGTCTGTGGGGGAAGGAGATAGCCAGGGGGTCTATGAGACACAGGTGGATTCCCAGTGGCTTGTATGCAGCCTAGGGGCAGCAGGTTGCCCACCACTACTATAGACTCTTCCACAGCAGCCTGCTCCATGTCAGCTGGTCCCCCTGCCCCTGAGAACACCCCACACAGCCCCTGATGCCTCAAACTCCCGCCCCAACTTGGCAGGAATTTAGTCTGTTTAATCGTTTATAGCCCTTTCAACCTCTAGCCTCCTGGTGTGGCCCGACAGCTGATTCACCCGAGCTGCGAAAGGTACCTAACAAGCCTCGATGTTTGCTAGGAGGTCGCTTGTCCGGGACCAATGTGTTGCCTTCTTGTGTGTTCTCCGCAGCTGGACGACTGCACTCATGCAGGAATGTCTTGGGACTCCATCCCCTCATTCACCGGGTCACATACACCCTTCATAACACTGGCTTTTCCTTACCTGTTTCTGCACATGTTAAAGGGCTCATGCTGCTTGGGCTGTGCTAGCTCCATAGAATAGGCAAGTTACTATCTAACCTCCCACCCAGGCTGGAGAAAACTTAAGGATACGTCTTCCCTGGGGCGCAAGGGTGTTCAGAGTCTTGTCAGCTAACACGCCTACGGTAACAGGTGTTAGTGGGTACAGGCTGGCCGTAATGGGAAGTCAGGGGGATGACTGTTACCAGCCAGCATTGCTGGCCTGTCTCCAGTAGGGCTTCACAAATTTGTTACAAACGCTGTACAGGGAAACATTCCGGCTTAGATCTGCAGAAGTGTTGGGCACCAGCTACTCTTGTTGAACTCAGTGGAATTTATGGGTGCTCAGCCCCATGCAGGATCATGCCCCCCGAAACGAGCAAGGTGGGGGAGAGCAGAAAAACAGAGGAGATGGCAACCCCCTAGTGTCTCTAAGCCTGTAGCAGGGCAGGAGGGAGCTGGGGCTGGTTTTAGTGACCTGGATGGAGGAGACAGAGCAGTTATAAGGAGACTGCTGTTTTCCTTATTCCAATAGAGCTCCTGATTCAGTGCTAGAAGAAATTGATCCTTTCTGTGAGTTTTTGTCACTGCCCTGAGCCACGGACAGAGAAGGGGACAGTTTGCATTGAGGGTTAGGACAGATCCTAGCGCTGTCTAGAAACACCTCCCATGGAAATCTGTGGATGGTACTAAGGCAAAAGCTCAGGCATTCTGCTCTCCCTATGGTTTATTACCACCAGTCCCTGCGGTTCCCCTGGCGGCTGATAGGCACTCAGTGAAAAATGACAAGAGAAATTTTATCCAGCAGAGTCAGACAGTCTCTGGGGGCAAAGATACTGCAGGTTCCTGGTCTCAGCCTGCCAGGGCCAGGCAATGAAACTAGACAGGTACTTCCCCAGAGCCAGATCTGCAGGACAGTTCAGCCCCAGAACCTCCCTCTGCTCTCCAGGTGGAGGAGGGGTTGGATCCTCCAGAATCTTCGATGCTTCTGAAATTCAGACCCCCACTTGCAACTGTGGGAAATTCTGGCTTTCTTGATTACCCAGCTCTCCACCAGGCCTGGCGCAGCCACAGAGCTGCCAGACAAGCTATATTATATACATGAGAACTGTAAGCTGAGGGATTTGGGCTTATTCAGTTTGCAGAAGAGAAGTCTGAGGGGTGATTTGATAGCAGCCTTCAACTGCCTGAAAGGGGGCTCTAAAGAGGATGGAGAGAGACTGTTCTCACTGGTGACAGATGGCAGAACAAGGAGTGATGGTCTCAAGTTACAGAGGGAGAGGTGTAGGTTGGATATCAGGAAAAACTATTTCCCCAGGAGGGTGGTGAAGCACTGGAATGTGTTACCGAGAGAGGTGGTGGAATCTCCATCCTGAGAGGTTTTTAAGTCCCAGCTTGACAAAGTCCCGGCTGGGATGATTTAGTTGGGGTTGATCCTGCTTTGGGCAGGGGGCTGGACTAGATGACCTCCTGAGGTCCCTTCCAGCCCTAGGATTCTATGATTCAAGCAGAAGGCTGCGGCGCAAACCACCAGTGATTCATCGATCCAGACGTTCTTTCCCGTCGGTGGCCATGCAGCGCAGGGAATATGCTGGAAGTTGCCAGGGCCTTAGCTCTCCCTGCTCGGCCATTAGCAGGGTTTTAAACAACCCACTGAGAGCTGCTGCGGAGAGAGGGTACTGCTGCAAAGAGGCTAGAAAGCCTTTTGTATTAGCTCATCGGTTTCAGAAATAACCGCAGCCTCCCCATCTGTGAGGAGTAATTGCGCTCCTCGGTTTGCCAGACAATCCTGCAGCCAAGGAGACGGCACTCCGCTGACAAATGCTAGGGCGAAGCGGAGGGTCACCAGGCCACCCGGGATGTGTCTCCCGTACAGAACCATAAGACAAGGTGGGGTGGCTGCCACAGGTTCTGTGCTTTCTGTGGCCCTGTGGCGGCCACCTCAGCCATCCGATGGATGGGAGGGGGATTACCTGTGGCCAGGGGTTGTGGAGGATGACTGCAGCAGCAGCAAGGGGGGGTTGCCTGCAACCCCCAGCCCCATTGCTGAGGAAGAGGGCAAGGGGGCAGAGCCAGCAATGAGGAGAGGTGGGGGCTGGGGCACTTGTGAGGGGGTTGACCCAAGCCCTGCCCATATGACTCTGGTGAGGAGTTGCCCCAGGACCAGCTCCTGCCTCTGGGTGGCCCTGCTCTGGTGGGCTCTGTCCTTTCCTCCCTTGAATGGCCTTCTCTCCAGGCAGCAGGAAGGCTCTGTACAGATTCCTAGCTTTGCAGGCAGAGAAGGTGGCTTTGTCTGCTGGCCTGTTCTTTGAGGGCAGTGGGACCCTAACCCAGGAGTTATTGGCCACTCTCATTCTGAAGCAAAGAGAGTCATAGAGTTTGGGTCCAAACACTGATATCCTTCAAGCCCCACAGCAGACACCACCGTTTATCCTCTCCCCACTTCCTGTGCAGCTGTCGTCCTGGACTCTGGAGCCGGCCAAGCTAGTGGGGACTAGCAGATGGATGTTCCTTGTTCCCTGGTGTTCTGTAGGCTGGCTGTGTGGATCGGGGATAAGAGTACATGGTGGTGATCCTAGAACAGTGTTCGATTTGTTAGGTAGAGCCCTACCAACCTAACAGCCCATTTTGGTCAATTGCACAATCATGGAATTTTAAAAAGTGTAAATTGAATGATGTTAGCTATTTAAATCTGAAATGTCATGGTGGTATCACTGTGTGGGTCCTGACCCAAGAGGATTTGGTGAGGTAGAGTCACCAGGTTATTGTAGAGAAGAAGGTTGTGGTATTTTCACCCTTCCTTCTGTGCTGCTGCTGGCTGTGCTGCTTTCAGAGCTGGGCAGCTGGAGAGCAGCGGCTGTTGGCCAGGAGCCCAGCTCTGAAGGCAGAGCTGCTGCCCGCAGTGGTGCATAAGTAAGGGTGGCATGGTGTGGATTGCCACCCTGACTTCTGTGCTGCTGCTGGCAGGACACTGCCTTCAGATCTGGGTACCTGACCAGTAGAGCTGCTCTCCAATCTCCCAATCACGAGGACAGCATAGAACTAAGGGTATCAATAATGCAATCCCTTTAAAGTAATCTTGTGCCTTCCCTTGACCTTCTTTTGGGTGTGCATCTCCTGTTTGAGGAATGCTGGTCCCCCCTGCTAATTCTGTATAGTATTGGCTAAAAACACACAAAAGACCAACTTTCCCAGTCCAAGATGTGTTTTTCACAGTTGTGGATTTGGTAGGGCCTGAATGTTAGGGCCAGGTCCATCACTGGTGTAAAGTGTGAGTTGTGCCGTACTGGGTTACAATAGTTCAGGATCTGGTCCGTGGATCCTATATGCATCTAGATTCTGCACAGGGAAGGCCCAAAGCCACCCCTAATTCTGCTCTTTTGGGTGGAATTACAGAACTCTGCCCAAGTTCTGGTCTGCATTTCAAGTCCTGAGCCCTACACACAGCTCTGCCAGTTCACGTCCATCCCGACTGGCCATATGTCCCAATGCTCCAGCCCCAAGCTTCTCTGACTCTTGCTGGACTCGGTGTAAAGAGAGCTGCAGCCCACTGCCAACAGGCTGGGTGCACCCACGGCCTGCCGCACACTCCGGCCGGAACAGCAGTGGTCAAACGCGAACACCTAGACAACCCAGCCTGGCGGGCACCCAACCAAGTCCACTGCTTGGGAGTCTGTGGGGAAAACAGCCTGAACTGGGAGAGAAATGAGGTCTGTGGCGTTCCTGCACTTTCTCCACACTAGGTGGCAAACTGCCCATATTTCTTCAAAAGCTCCAGAACCAACCAGGAGAGCTCTGTGATTCTCATCTCTGCTTTTCCGGGACCTTGCAAAGGTGTACTCCATGTCTAGCCTCTGAGAGCTTCCAGAGAGGCAGTAGACAATGGAACTCAGCCCGCTTGGTACGGTGCGTCTCACACCCCAAGGCAGGGTCACCAGACTCCCTTAAAGGTGCATAGCAAAATAAGGAGGGGAAAAATACCCTCTTCCCAAGAGTTTTTATCAAAAGATCCCAATGGCCGATATGATCCTCTGGTCTGTAACACACCACTGATATCCCGCCTCGGGAAGAAATTTTGGTGTTACCCTTGAGAGTCTATCATTTGCCAAGAGGGTGCAGGAGTGGTGCTTGTTCCTGTTGCGTAGGCTGCCAGAATTTGATGGCCCGCCTGCTGCTCGGGCAGTGCGCAGGCCCCAGGGGGAATAAAGGGATCGGTAGGTCACATTCCTAATTGCAGTCCAGTCAACATGAGGCTGGCGTCTGAGCTCCCTACCCTGCATTTATATTAAGGTAGGGCTGGTGATTTCCTGCAAGTGGGAAGGGCAGAAAGAAGGTGACACGCTAGCCTGTGGTTCAGAAGTCTGGCTTCCAATTCCTTTGTATCCTGCTGTTGAGTTTTGAAAACCTAACCCCCTGTCTCACCCGGCCTCGATTACCCAGGTGAAAAATGGATACAGTAACTCTCCCTCCTTCCCATACAGCGTCTATTCCGATTGCAAATTCCTTGGGGTGGTACCTGGCAGAACGCAGCCCTTATCTCACGTAGAACCACATCAATGCACATCGCCAATTACAATAATAACAGACCAGCCAGCCCTTTGCAGCTCTGCTTGCAAGTGGAAGTTGGACTGGAAGCCTGCGAGCTCTTGCTAGGATGCAGGCACACCCCTCCTCCACCGCCACCCCATGGCCCTACCAGTGCGGCATCCCACAGGCTGTGCAGGGGACACTTCTCCCACCGTTCCCCACTCCCACCAGGAGAAGGATCCCCGTGTGTCTCTGCCCTGTGTCCCAGCGAGGGGGAGGAGGCAGCTGCAGAGCAGAGAGGGGAGGAGGGAGAAGGGAAGGGCTGCGATCGGGAGGAGGCGCCGGCGGGTGGCTGCAATCCCGAGCGGTGCCAGTCTGGAGCGGGCAGAGGGAGAGATGAACTTTCCGGAAAAACGTGGAACGCCCCAGAACGTGGTAGAACCCCGTGGAAATTCACAGAATGTTGTAGAAATCCCAGGCCCAGACAGACAGGCACAGCAAAAATAATGTAGCTAGACAGATCGCCAGATAGATAGATATGAGATCTCTACCCACCCCAGGTAGGGTTCAGGAGGCGGGGGGTTCTTTGCTGCTCTGGCAGGGGCTGGAGGGTTTTATGGCCAAGCCCTTCCAGGCAGGGGTCTTAATTTTTCTCTGGGACGTGTAAGGGATAAGCAAACCGTGCTTTGGGAAAAGGGAGATTCCAAAATAGATTGAGCTGAAGCAGAAGAAGGTTGGGGGGAGCGGGGGGGTGGTGACTTGATCATACTTGTCAAGTATCTACCGGAGAACCACGATCTCCCAGAGAAAGGTACAATGTGACCCACTGGCTGTTGAAAGTGAGACAAATCCAGACTGGAGACAAAGCATAAATGGTTTAACATCGTTAACTAACCCCTGGAATCTTCACCCCTGGCCGTTTTAAAACGATGATGGGATGTGTTCTGCTCCAGGAATTATTTCGGCTTGGCGGGGAGCAGTTCTCTGGCCTGTGGGTCAGATTAGATGATGGCAGTGGTCCCTTCCGGCCTGGGAATCTGTGAAAACTCGAACCCAGACTCACACAATGCGGTGGTTTGCCCCCCCTAGTGGCCAAACTCTTCTGTGAATGCTCCTGGATCTGCTACGTACAAGCAGGTAGACCCTAGCATGTAGTCCAACCTCCAGGCATGATGCTTTTAGATTCACTGGCCTCCGGTTCAGTCCCCCCAATGGAAACATGCTGTCACAAGAGAAATGTCTCCCTCAAGGGGCCCAACAGGAGATGGGCTCACACGGACGTGACTATTTTCTTTCCAATATGAAAACAGGAATATATTCCACTTCCAGACCCCCATGAACACACCTGAAACATGCACAGACACAGCTGGGGCACTGACCTTTCAAAAGCTTTTCAGCTAAGTCAGTCTCTGCCTGCAAGCCTGTGCTTTTAATGTAATTAAAGCCCGCCGTTTGGAATTCTTTGCTGATTAATATTCATGCTCCGCTCCCCCATCTGCCATTCCCGCATTGCTGTGTCTGTATGAGATTGATCATAGGGTAATTAAGCCAAGAGCCAGACAAAAGAAAGGGGGGAGCAGACGGTGGGAAAACAACCCGATCAGCTTTCGATATCAGAGTGAAATATCATGCAAAATCCAGAGGGCTGAGTAATGGATGATTTTATTTTATTACTAAGTGAAATTACCAGCCTGATGGTAGCTATAGACAGAGCTGGGGAATGCCTAGGAGCCAGACTTCCCCCACCAATTCCAGTAATCTTTCAGGGCTTTCTTTAGCTCTTAGCAAAGCAGGGAAGTAACTCGCCTCTCTGGCCCCAGACTGCAGAGGATGAACCAGAAGGTAGCAAGAATAAAACCAGGAGCTGCTGCCGATTGTTTGGTTTTCCCTGCGTGCCTTCCAAACTCCCGCCCCATTGAAACAGAAGTGGAATTCACTCCAGGAGGTCTATTTCAGAACACAAAGCCGCACAGGAGGCCCTAAGCTTCAGAGCCAGGCTCACCTGGTAGGGCAGCAGGGCAGTGAGGGCTGTCAGTAGGCGCCGAGTGAACAGACAGGGAGCGAAAGAGCCACAGGACTGCTTGAAAACCGGCTGGAGGCTTTCCATTGAGTTCAGCGGGTGCTGAATCCAGCTCTGCCTCTCAGGAGAGCCTCAGGACCAACACAAGTCCCACTGCTGGAACAGGCCCATTTGCTAGGATCCCTAGCAGGGTTCCCGCTACTATTTTCCATCTGTAGGTGGAATAAATTTTGTTGTGTGCACCAAGGCACATGCGGCTGTGCACCACCCAGATAAACACATGCTGCTGGCTGCGGGTGGCTCTGGGCACTCTGCTAATCAGCTGGGTAGCACATGAATCTCGCTTGGGCGGCCACCCAAGCACTCAGCTTACAGGGATCACTGACCCTCATCCCTAAAGCCTGGGCTGCAAGAGGAGAAGGCAGACTGCCTAGCAGACAAGTGGGCCACTCTCTCCGGTGGGGAGAGGCTGGTAGAAGAGAGCCAGGAGGTGGCCTTGGAAAAGGAAGAAGACAAGGGAGCTCTGCGAAGGACAGAGGTGTGATGCTCGAGGGCTGGCAGAGCACCAGAGATATTCCAGCACTAGCTTGTCACCAGCCCTAAGGCACAAACCCCGCGTGTGCCAGACCACAGCCTGACTTCTCCAAAACACTAGAGCGGGCACTGCGGTCCCATTGACTTCAAGGGGATTTAGCCTAGCTCGTTCGTAAGCACTTTGCTCAGGATGACAATATTTCCTTGCGCTGAACATGGGACACCCGATGAAACCACTCGTATTCAGGAGAACTCAATGGCCATCAGTCAGAATTGGACAGTGCAAACGTCCATCCAGTTGCCCAAGCCCATTAGACATAAATGCTGCCGTGCTGGATGCTTTTTTAGATACCTTCTTATCTGTACAGCCCACACGGGGAGAGGGACACACACACATATCCATACACCTCTCTCACACAGGTGGAGGGGGAGAAAGTCTGACCGACCGACCAACCGACCGACCTGCCCCTCCCCTGGCCAGCGCTCTCCACCCTCCTTGCCTGCCTGGGCCCACAGGACAGACCCACCTCTCCTGCTGCCTGCAGCTGTGACTTCCGAGGCAACCCCTGTGGGGTTGCGGGGAAGGGTCGCGCTCTGCAGAGGGGGGTGTGGAGGAGCAGCGGGGCCAAGGGGAAGAGCAGGGGGAAGCAGGGAGAGTGGGAGCATGGAAGGGACTGATGGACAGGCAGCAGAAGCAACACATACAGGTGAAAAACTCCCTGACCCGGCATTCTCTCATCCTGCAACATTCGTCCTCTGGCAGGACCGTGGATCTCGCAGGACCAGAGAACTCTGGGGCTGCGAGGAGCAGGGGCCAGCCAGACCAGCGGCAGGAGCCCTGGGCAGGGAGCTAGGGTCTGAGGCCACGAACAGCCAGGGAGCAGGGCCTGGGCTGGTAAACTGGCAGCCCATGCGAGGCAGCAGCGGCTCATCCCAGGGGCAGAGTAGAAAGCCACAGCCTGGAGAAGCTGCAGCCAGGGCTGCGTGGAAAGCCCCCGGCCAGGGAATGGTGGCTTATCCCCAGGGCCAGAAGGGAAGCTGCGGCTGGGGAGGGCTGGCTGCAGGCAGGAGCCGGTGGCTGGAGAGGGCTGCCTGCAGGCAGGAGTCAGTGAAGAGAAGTGGTGGCTGCAGGCAGGAGCCGGCGGCTGGGGAGGGCTGGCTGCAGGCAGGAGCCGGCGGCTGGGGAGGGCTGGCTGCAGGCAGGAGCCGGCGGCTGGGGAGGGCTGGCTGCAGGCAGGAGCCGGCGGCTGGGGAGGGCTGGCTGCAGGCAGGAGCCGGCGGCTGGGGAGGGCTGGCTGCAGGCAGGGAGCCCAGGAGCAGGGGCAGGGGCCAGCAGGGGGTAGAATTGACCACCCCGATACGGCAAAATCACTGGTCTGGGACAGCTCAGGTCTCAAGGCCCCTGGACCAGGGAGGTTGAACCATCCAGCACCCGCTCATGCTCACCAGCCGCCGTTGCTCACAGCCACAGTCAGTGCAGGCCAGAAACGGGAGGGAAGTAGGCCCCTACTTGCCGAGAACTGGCAGGCAGCAGGGGCTGTGCTAATGCTCAAGCAGAGGGAGTGGCGAGTCCCGTGTGCTGCAGCTTTGACCCACCACTGGCTTTGCACTCCCACCGCCGTCATTGGCCACCGGACCTCCCGATCGTCCTTGGTGAGCTGGCAAGCAGGGATCCAGCCAGCAGCAGCAGGACCTGCCAGTACCGATCGGGGGAGCCAGAAAATACGGCATAAGAAAGAGTCAGGACACCTGTAGGGGGGCTTAAATACAGCGTGATCCCCTTAAAACGGAACATCTAGTCACCCTACTGTCGCTAAACCGGGAACTTGGAAAATTCAACTTCTGAGCTGCTGAACTATCATCAAATTTTACTGTCCCCCGTGCCTAGCTCATAAGCTGGAAGGACATGCTGTGCAGAGAGACACAGCTCCATGGGACCTTTTCCTGGTGTGGTGGGGGGACATGCCAAAAGCAAAGGCCCCCACCCACCCAGTTTTCATAGCTAGGAAGGTCACTGCATCACCAACACCTGATCCTCAGACCGGACTGAAAAATTCCACCTGCCAACATTTTGCACACAAATCAGGGACCAATATTTTCACGCTCGTTTTTTCCTGCCACTTGCAGCTACCTCAGGCTGGGTGTTGTAGAGCCGTCCTGCGCTGACTGTGAGTAACCTGCTTGGTCCCAATTTCTGAGCTTTGCTGCAATCAAAGGAGGCTGTGTGAGTATCCAGTCCCCAGAATTCACTGCTGCTTTTGAGCCCAGCTCTTCTGACTTTTCAGGCATTCGGCAAGGGGCATCTTTTCTCTGGGCTGTTTGGGTAGGAGGCAGGATGAAGGTGGGAAGGTTGGCTTATGAGCAGAGCTGCTGTGAGGAAGAGGATGGTTATTTCTCTTTGGCCCTGCCATTCATCAACCTACTGTTTAGATCTTGGGTAACATCAAGGTGGCCCAAACACAGGCTGGATGCTTCTGGGTTTTTATCAATCCTAATTCATTGTAGCATTGAAAATACCAGTTTTAGGTGCCTCCAGACCACGGGGGGGTGCTTCAACTCAGACATTTAAAAGCTGAGCTGTGTCTGTATCTCCCATTAGTACAGTAACAACCAAAGCATCCTCCTCATCTGTCTAGTCTCATTGCTCCGTGACCGTCCATCCGTCATGCCTATCTAGCTGTCCTATTTAGGAGCGTAGCAATCCATCTTGCCCAAACTAATGAAGTCCAAATGACTGCATGATACATTGCTATACTTCAGGGCTCTGCCATTGTAGACGACATGGGCCCACTTTTCAGCTCTACTGAAAGATTTCCCAGGGGTGGGCTGCACCTCTGAATATCAGGCCTCATGGAGCCGGTCAGGGCCAGGATCTCAGATGATCAGCAGCCAAGATTGGGTCCTGAATTGATGAAGGAGTACAACTCCCAGCGTGAGCAGCCCTTCTGAAAACCTGCCCATGTGCCTTTTTCCTTAGACAAGAGATGCTTGGCAGTTGCCATTCTGATGTCTGAAATAATCACAGCGTGTATGCATAAACACATCCATGCCCTTTTCACCTGGGCCTCTCGCGTCTCCTAATTAAATTTTAGAGTATGAACGTTTCGGTCCTACAACAGCATGTTCTCATTTATTATTGAAAGAACATGCTGCTCTCACATCACAGATGCGCACGAGATTGTTTCCTGCCAGCTGCTTCTGTCAGTAGCCTTTGTCCAGCCTGAAGGTGCCCAGCCCAGGCCATGCTACTGGCTTGCTATTACCCAAAGCGGTGGAAGGAAAATGGTGCCAGCAGGGTTCTCAGGATGGGTGGGTGGAGTCGCAGCAGAGCTAGCCAGCTGGCTTTGCTGCTGCTCAACTGCGGCGAAGTGTTTTGTGATTCCAGGGACTAGATTGCTGGAGTAAGGATACTTGGAACCTTCCATCTCCAGATCTCAAAGGGGCTGCATTCACCCCAGGAGACCTGTACGTAGTAACACCACGGTTTCGGAGACGCAAAATGTACAGAGGTGTGAAAGGAAATCTACCACCAAGCTAGGAACAAAACTCAGGTTCCAGACCCTTCCCCGAGCTCACTCGCTCCTCTTTCCTCTCATTGGAGAGAAGGGGATAAGTCCAAGTGCCTTATCACTGCTTTGTTATTGGCCAAGAACTGGTCCCCAAGCTGCAGCTAGAAATGGAGCAATGCAAGCTGGTAGCACCTGCTGAGGAACTATTCCAGTTCTTCAGACCTCTCCAGTATTACGACCCGTTCTGACGTGCATTGCAGTCGCTCCTAGGATTGTGCAGGACATAGTGTCCAGCACGAGACAGGTCCAGTGCTGGAGAGCTTCCAGTCTAAATCATTGGTGGGCAGCCTGCATGTGGCCCACTGGGGGTGATCCTGTGAAACCCCTGGCTGCCTCTCTTCCCCACACACCTCTCATGCACCGAGGCACCAGAGCCCCGCATGTACCTGCTCCCCCTCCTCCCACCTAGCACTTTCAGAGCCTGCAGCTGGAGTGAAGTGAATGAGGGCCGCTCATGCAGCCCCCCTGCTATTTAGAGCTGCCCATTGCTGGCCCTAAATAGCCAAGGCAGGGGTGCAACAGCATCAAAGCGATTTGCCTTGAGTCAGCTCATGGCAGATCAGCCCAGATGCATCTGGCAACACTGAAGGGAGACGTTAAGTGCTGTGGTCAGGGGGTCTTTGAACCCTTCGGGTAATGCGGAGAAAGGATTCTTGCCACAGTCAAGCCTGCCTGGAACGTTTGCTACGTAAACAATTTCAGACACGTCTCTTACATCGCGGGGAACGAGCCAATCAGCCAGGGACAAAAGAGCACATGCGTAAAGATGGGTTGAAACAGCCGGAGCCTCCTCGCTGTACCAGAGCTCGCTCGTCCACCAGGTGGGTGAGCTTTTCTCTCTCGGCGTCGTTCGTTTCGTTCGCCTGACTTGAGGACGCACAAATGTTGGAATACAGAGAAAAATAAAACTCGCCTTGAGGCCGGGGCACGGCCCTGCACAGCCACCCCAGGGGGTGGGAAAGGTGGTCCCCGTGGGTTCTTCTGTCAGGTCCCAGACCCACAAAGGCACTTTGGTACCTGTGCCTCGGACTGTGGAACTGTTCCGGTCCCCCTTCCCGCCGCCACTGAACCCTGGAGGTGCCTCAAATGCCAGGGTGAAAGTGCTGGAGGTGCCTGGCTTTGGGCCACATGCCTTAGGTAGGCACCTGGTTGCCTAGCTCAAACCGAAACCCTGGCGTGGTCCTCAGACCAGGTGAAGGTAGGCGCAGCTGCACCTCTCCCACCTGCCGGGCCCGATTCCGTCGGCTTGCCCAGCGCGTGCCTTCACACAAGGCAGCAGCCAGGAGAACCGTTTGCTGGGTGGTTAGTGCGCTCGCCTGAGAGATGGGCAGAACCAGGCTCAATTCTCCTCTTCTCCCGCCTCTGGGGTGGGGGCTACGGGGGACGTGGATGCCCTGCTCTCTTCAGCGCTACTGTTGAAGTGGGGCCCCTTGGACTGGAGCAGACAGACTCGTTCTGTAGTGCAGTGGTTAGGGCAATGTGAAATCCAGTCTCCTTATCAGGTGGGGGCAACAAACAGGTTCTCCTATGTGAATGCTCCAACCACTGGGCTAAGGATGATGAGGGAACTCTTTTCCTCCCAGCTATGCTGGCAAGAATGGCTTAGGTTCCTGGCACCACGGAAGGGTTCCTGCCTGTGCATTGCAAAGGAGGATAAGGGCCGCCACCCTCGATATGGCTTCCATTAGCCAGCCTAGCTCTGCATCTGCCCCGTTGGCTTGCGTGGCTCCCCTTCTCGAGCCCGTCTCTCACCCTGCGTTGCCTTGGCGGGCTAGGCACCTCACCCAGGGTTTAGAGATTCCAGGGGATGCCATGCCTAATGCAGGCAGCCTTGAGGGTACATCTGCACTGCAAAAGGCAACCAGCCAACCCTGCAGCAGCAAATCTCAAGCCGACAGACTCAGGCTCCCACTAAGCCATTCGGAATAGCAGCTCACTAAAGGCACAGACTCCAGGGGTGCTCTTTGGCTGGAGCAAGAAGACTAAAAAATTGTGGGTGCTCAGCCCCCATCAGCCACAGCCATCTGGTGTGCGGGGAGGACGGAGTGCAAGGAACAGTTGGGGGAGGGGGCTCTGGAGGAGTGGACGGAGTTGGGGCAGGATGAGGGGATGCAAAGCCAAGACCTTTGGGGGAGGGGTCTTGGGTGGAGTGTGAGTCGAGCACCCCGGGGGAGAAATGGAAGTCAGAGCCCATGGCTTCCCAGTCAGGCGGGCCTCTGATTCCGAACTCCAGCCCCAGCAAGGGTGCAGAGGTTTCCCGCTCGGCGAGCCGAAGTCTGTAGAGCCAGGCTGTGCAACCTGCTGCTGCAGCAGTTTTCTTGCAGTGCGGAGAAATCAGGACACGGTTGGTAGCATTTTCACCCCGTTTTGCACAGATGTAAGTGACTCCTCCAGGTGTGAGGCACCAGAGAACCAGACCGGTGGTGTTTTCAGACAGGAAGCTGGGAGTAATGGAGGAAGTGTCCAGCAAGAGACGGCTCTTGAGAGATTTCCTGTTGATTTACCAGTCTTCAGAGCTGCAGGGGAGAGAAGTTATAGCCAAAGCTGTGGGACCAGAGTCACAGCATGGACTGCGTGAAAGAACTGGTGTCTGGTTTTGCTGCTGAACTGTTGGGTGATTTCCGTCCCTCAGTGACTTAATCTGTAGTATGGGGGTAATGATGCCTACCCACCTCGCTGTGGTATTGTGATACCTGCATCCTCAACACCTTGGAAGCCTGTGAGATGCTAAAAAGAAAACGGCCTTCAACCTCCTATGATTGCTCAGCAGAGGAACTGCAGCAATGCATCCGACTGGAGACCACGCTTTGTTCTGCAAAGTTTACAGACGCCAAGGAGCAACATGTTACCAGCTCTCGGCATTCAGCCCACAGAGATGGTCCCAGAACAATCCACGTACACAGACCTCTCTTGTGCGCCAAAATCGGGATTCAAGGCAGCTGTCTGAGGCTTATCTCCTGCACAAAAGTACCAGAGAGAAACAACTCAGCACTGCAGAAATTCCCCTGAGTCCCTGACCACCCCCTGAGACTTAAACACCTCCGCTCTTTGGGGTTTAGCCTTTACTCCTTAACACGGGCGTAAAACAAGCACGACGCCCGCACCCGCGAGTGCAGAATCAGCTCCCTGAGAGCTAAGCAGCCCATGGAAACCAGCCCCAGGAGAGACCCCCTGGAGCTAGTGTGAGACTCTCTCTCGTTTCCCCTTTCTCTGAAGCAGAGTGAGAAGCCAAAGCTGAAGCGAGCAAGCTCGGAAGCCAACCTGAACTCGCAGCATTCACACGTAGTATTCAGCCAGCTACTAATGCATTTTGAATGCTAACCAGTTACCTCCTGGAAATTCCTGCACGGCTTCTGCCAGAGAGATTGCCCTGGTTTGACATACTTCGATGGCTAAGCGGTGGATGGCTCAGACTGCCAGCCCTGGTGACCTCATAGCTGCTGCGAGACATAGGGGCCATGAACACTTGATTGGAATGAGGTCTCTGTGCCAAGAAGGTGCTTTGTGTGGTCAAATCGTTCTCACAGTGCTTAAATCAAGCAATGAAATATTCATGGGACACTAAGGCAGCTAACTGCTTTCTTATGGGAATATCAATACCGCTGGAGACAGCCTTAATTCAATATTCAGAAAGCTGCTTCTCTCGCGTCGCTTCAGGTTCAGAGTTCTTTTCGGAAACCTTGCTCGTGCGTTCCCGCTCCATTAGCGGAGGGGAAAACTAAGGGCTGGATGGCAGAGGTGGGGGCAGGGACAGAAGACAAGGGCTGTCTTGATATGAGGAAGTGGAGACACAACGCTCCCTGAGAAAGCTTGGCTGGCTGAGCTGTAACTATCCCACCTAAGTCACTGAAATATAAAAAACCGTGACTCACGTAGGATGGAGGGGCAGAGTCTCGGCCAGCATAAGTGGTGGCCAAGAAGGATGCAGGAAGAGAAGGCTTTCACACCAGAGCAAAGGGATCACTTTGATCCTATGTTCTCGTTAGATTCCGGGTTTTTGTTTTTAAATAGATTAATTTAGGCCTGGTGAAAGATGCCAGCTTGACAGTCCTGGAAATGGCCTCCCTATATTATCCATGAGCTAAGCAGAGCAAACTCCCTCCAAGCTGTCCTGTCGCCATGCTCCTAGCTGGAAACGTTTCCCAAAGAGGGGACAGGACTATAAAAAGTAGGGACACTGCCCGCTCCACAAAGAACCCCTCCCTCTTCCCTCTGTGCATTGATTTGCAGCACCAGAAGGATCAACAGAAGCAGCCATTACACAGGAAAAGGGGTCGTGGCCTAAGGAGTTTTGCTGGTGAGACTGCTGAGAAAGTGTGGGGAGAAAAACTTGGCCTTGAATTTAACCTCATTTGCTGAGTTACGCATGACTTGTGTTTTATCTTTATTTTTCTTGTAGCCACTTCTGAGCTGTATGGCTCACTATTTGTAGTCTCTTAAAATCCCTCTCTTGGTCGTTAATACACTTGTTTGATCTACACCTATGTGTTTCAGCTGAAGTGTTTAGGAAACTCCGCTTGAAATAACAGGATTTGTATGAAATGAACACTTTATATGGGCTTGTACTGGCTAGGAGGGGGCTGGGCAGTACAAGGTATACACACCTGGGGGAAGATTCAGGACTGGGAATGTGTTGGGGGTCACCCTGGAATATAACCAAGGCTGGTGAGACCCAAGGTGCAGCTAGCTAGCTGCAGCACACACGGAGACATGACTAGGAGCGACTTACATGCTGGGTAACAGTCCAAACTAGAGGCTTCAACAGGAGGACATTATAAAGGGCACCCCTGGGAAGAGATGGCACAACTACTCACTAATCTGTATTGTACCCTGGGCACATCAGAACACAGCCCTAACCAGCTGTCAGTGTAAAGCAGTGCTTCCCAAACTTCTTGGCATCATGACCCCCAGTTTTTTTTTAAACCATGGGCCAGCCACCCCAGAGGCCTGTCATCTGCCTGCCTGAGCCCCTTCCCATCCCCAAAGCCATACACCACCAGCCCCTCATCTAAACACCTCCTCCTCTTCAACCCCCACTCACCCACCTTTGCAGGATGCAGCTAACTCCATGGGGGCCTTCACCAGCTGCCTGCTTTGTTATTGCAGCTGTGCCAGGTCACCCATATGAAATGGCAGGGGCTGAGAGCTGGAAGCAAGGGCCAGCTTTTGATTGGAGTGGGGGAAAGTGACTGGGGGGGAAAGAAATGGGTTGCTTCACACCCCCCATGGAATTTCTTTATGCCAACCCCCCAGGGGAGGCACTCCCCCAGTTTGGGAAAGCATGCAACCATGGTGCAAATAGACAAGCCAGGGAGAACGAGAAGACAATGCAACACAGAGATATCAAGTTACTTGCCCAAGGAAGTCCGTGGCATAGCCAGAAACTAAACTGGACTCTCCCGAATCCCTTTATCTGGATCTTCAATACAAATGTGCTCTTGTATGCATGCAAGACCTGGCATACTAAAAAGTCTTCAAATCACAAGCTACAGACATTCACAACCAGATGCCTGAGTTACATCCTTCACATCAAGTGACAAGACTTGGTCACAAACGAGGAGCTTTGGAACGGAGCAGGGGAAGACCCACTTGATGTTCCAGCCAAGAAGAAAAGTGGGGATGACTAGACCACACTCTCAGAAAGCCATCATCCAGAATAGTCCATCAAGCTCTAAAATGAAACCCATGAGTGAAACGCAACAGAGGAAGACCCCAGGCAACAGGGAGATCGTCTACAGAGACTGAAGGAGAACAACTGGGGTACTCCTGGAGCCAGCTGGAAGTATTGTCCTGAGACAGAGTGAGGTGGAGGAGACTTGTGAATAACCTGTGCTCCACCTGGAGTACACAGATTTAAACAGTATGGTTCTGGATTGGGCCCACATGTGTTAATGTAGGTTATTTACCAAAGTAGAGCTTGCAAACTGATGGCGAAGGAGGCCAAAGCTAGGAGGGCCCCTGTTACATTCATTGCAGATGTTGGATAGTGTGAATTCTTGGGGTCTATGTGCACTGAAAAGCTATAGAGGTGTAAAGCAACATGCGAGTTTAAAGTGCTACTAGTATAATTCCTGGTGTGGACACACTTCCTGCAATATGAGAAGAGCCTTTTTCCAGTTTAACTTATGCCACTATGGAAGACATTTAAAGTAAGCTGAAAAGAGCTGTTCTTATTCCAGAATAAGAGCATCCACATGGGGAATTAAACCGCCATTGCTACTGTGGTATAACCATGCCATATAGCTATACTGATGTAACTGGAAACATTTCCCCTGTAGTCAAGCCATTAGTACCATGAGTACTAACACAGACCTCGGGGGGAAATAGAAAGCAAAGCCATTGAGAAAGATGTCACTCTTGTGGAAACACTGACTGTAACAGAGCAAGACATACAACATTACATAAAGTTGGAAAGTCACTGAGTTACCATCTGTGTCCCATGGGGGGAAAATTGTATCTTAAAAAAAAAAAAATTCAGGCTCACTGTTGCCTGACCCAATCCACATCCAAGTGTTTGGAAGAAGAATCTCTGATCAGAAGGAGTGGCAGGGAGATCTCGCCAACAAGCTGTGGTTTTACTGTAAAGTGTTGGCTGCTGGAAGCTGCTCAGAGGTGTGGAGTACCACAGAGTGAGAAATTTTAAGAAATAATGTAGCAGATAATTTGGCTCGAAGTCTCTAGGTGACTGGTCTGTGAGACCACCAAGATTTGCTCCTATTTGTTATTCACAGTTATTCCTAGAATAACCGGCTACTGCTTACACATGAGCAATTTGATTGGTTTTTTACTGACTAGGACCAGTATCAGAACCTGTTCTTGTTCATGACAATGCTTAAACAGGGGCATCTCTTTTAAGCACTTACGGCACTGCCTGGCTTTCAGCATGTGCTTAAGCAGACTCTGATACTGGGGCCTTCGTAAGCTTCCTTTCTCCGACTGGCGACCTGAACTCAATGAAATCTTTCCACAGACTTCAGTGGGTTCTGGATTAAATCCTCAGTGAGCACAACTGTTGCAATCAGGTTTCCCTGATCCAAATACAGGGCTTCCTATTAGGATTCCGTCAGTTGCCATCAACATCTGTAGCCGAACAGTCCCTTAAAACTCCATGTGTTGTTAATTTTCATGCCAGTAAATGACATTGCTAAGTTACTCCTGGAAAGGCCAGTCCTGGGGGAATTCTGCAATTTTACTATGGCTCCAAATGCAACAATTGCAGAACTCCCCCAGGACTAAAAGGCAAAAGGCCTGAGTCCAGTCCCCATTAAAAGGAATTTGTTTACAAATGGGAATGAATGTTAATGGGCTGATCCTTTGCAGAAACAGCCCTGCTCTGCTTAGAAGAGCTCACAAGGACAGCTTTGTGGGCAGAGTGCAGGTGAAGAAATCAAAGCACACAAGCACTCAGCAACCTCTGAGGCCTCGGAGCAGCCTGTCCAGCCGCCCGCCAGTTATCCACTAACACTTGCAGACTTTCGCAGGCCTGCTGTTTCCTAAGGAGCCAGGCAATGCATCAGGAGGAGCAGAGGTGTGAAGAATTGCATGTCTCTCCACACACCACAGGGCCCAGAGCCATTAAATGGTTCAGGGTAACCACGCTGGGTCCCACTGTTTGGAGGGCCCCCTCAGGGCCCAGGGCAGCCTGGGGGCGGGAAGAGTGGCAGGAATGGCTCTAGCAGCAGGGGTCAGGCCCGGTCCCAGGCTCACCGATGGAGGGCAGCAGAGGGGACGTGGCGGGAGCCAGGGAAGTAGAGTGGGACCTGTCACTCTGCTTTTCACATGCCAACAGCAAGTGTGGGAGCAGGCCCAGCCTCTACCGCCAGGGGTTCTGCTAGGCCCCTGGGCCACCGTGCTTGGTGGGAGGAGTGGAATGGGAGCAGGGTGGGGATGGGAAGATGTGCGGCCTGTGGGGAAAGGAGTGGGGTTGTCCCAGGTGCCGCAGCCTCCTAGGGCCAGCCCTTCCCTGGGCTAGGGGTGGCACAGAGAGGAGTCATATGTGGGGCAGTCACATGGCCAGTGCCATCCCCCTTGTTTCTCCCCAGCAGTTGCCAATCGAAAGGGCCTGAATCTTACAAGCTGGTGAGCTCTGTCCAGGCCCCCAACCTGCTTAACACCACAGCACTTTGCGGCAGGGTGGGGATAACACAAATAAGTTTCCCTTCGGACTCCAGTCCCTGGGGCAAGAATGCTGGAGGCATATGGATACACGTCAAACAAAAACCTAACTCGCTTTCTAGTCACCAAACCGAACAAACAGGTCGACCTCCTGGCTGAAGAGCTTCTTTCGCCCCAGATTCACTTCAGCGTTTTCAACCAAGACTGACTGAGGCCCATTCTCCCCGAAGGAAAACACCCCAGTCCTATTGTTTCCTCAAAGAGGGGTGCCTTCTCCATTCTCTTACCGCAGACAGGCAAACATCTGAAATGCACTCACTGGATGGGGTTCTCGCCCCACACCTTTGCTTTTCTCTTCCAGAGAGCTTTTTTTCCACTGAAGTCCTCACAGTCCCTCATTTGCATTCAGTTGAGACTGCTGACCCACTGTAAACATGACAATAATCAATATACATGGTAATGAAGATGAATAGACATCTCCTGTCTGGCCAAAAAAAACCCACTGTTTTTCCACCTTCGCTTATGACTGTTGCTATGTTTTCAAGTATCAGAAATGGACATAAATCAGACATCAGGAATGGTAATGTACAGAAGCCTGTGGGAGAACACTTCAATCTCCCTGGACGCTCAGTGGCAGATTTAAGGGTGACAGTTCTGAAACAAAAAAAAAAAAATTTAAAAAATGAAATGGAGAGAGAATCTCTGAGCTGCAACTTATTTGCAAATTTGACTCCATTAAGCATGGATTACACAGAGACTGGGAGTGGCTTGCAGCTTACAAAGACAGTTTCTCTGCTCTGTGTGCTAACCCCATTAGACTCTGACAAAGGCTCACATCCCTCTGTCTGATCTAACTTGTTTTTTCCTCTTTTGATAAGTCCTGTTGATACTGGGCCATTTCCCCCTTGCTGGATAGACCTTGTCAGCTCTGGCCCTCCCTCTTACTGGGACCCCACTCTTTAAATACCCCTCTGAAACCACCCCCCACCCCATGCATCTGACGAAGCGGATCTTTGCCCACGAAAGCTTATGCTCCAAAATAGCTGTTAGTCTTTAAGGTGCCACAAGACTTCTTGTTGTTCACTATGTTTTCAGAATACAGACCCTTAACACCTTACATCACATCTGTACAAACATTTCACAGTGATACTAACAACCTGTGTGACTTCAGCTTTCGTTTGAGACCTCCCATGACGTTCTCTGGGGAACCCAAATGTACACCTCAGAATTGGGAATTTCCTGGAACCCCATTGCCACTTGGCATAAAGATGTTGTAGGATCACCCAGCAGATTCAAACTGAAGTCAGGGAGGGTGGGATTTGCAGAGGTGCTTAGCCGAAGTCTGTTCCCACCGAAGTCACCCTCTGTTTTACCAAGATTTCAATAAAAGCCAGGATCAGCCAGTGTTTGGACTTCCCACGTCGAGATCTTCAATTCACCGGCATTTGTTGAGTCTGTAATGAGCCACTTTCCTCCTGGCTGCCAGTTTGTTCAGCTCATAATGCAAATCCATCAGCGAAGGCACAAGCTGATGCACCCGGTGTGGTGGTCTTTCTTGCTTTGGTCTTCAGTTTGGAGAAGCGTTTGTCCCCGCACACAACTTCCCTGAGTTCTCAACTGAGACTTTCCACCTGTGTTCCCTGCCAGCTGAGAGGTTGGGTGGCCACCCTGGAAAGACCCAAATGCCACCCAGCGGATTAGCAGAGCTCCCACAGCCAGCAGCATGTTTCTATTCATGGTGCACATTTGCACATGCCTCGGTGCACACAACAAAATTTATTCCACTCATTGCTGTCCACTATTTATGCCTGGCATTGGCAAGAATATGGGGAAGTGAATTGCCATGGAGTGAGAGGTGCTACTTGGGAGCTTTTTCAAACACTATTCTTTGCTGAATAGTAACAGAGAGGAAGCCGTGCTAGTCTATACACTATCAAATCAAAAAGCAGTCAAGTAGCACTTTAAAGACTAGCAAAATAGTTTATTTGGTGAGCTTTCGTGGGACGGACCAGAAGTGGGTCTGTCCCACGAAAGCTCACCGAATAAACTATTTTGCTAGTCTTTAAAGTGCTACTTGACTGCTTTTTGTTTTGATATTCTGTGCTGATAATTTGCCTGCCCTTTTTAAAATGATCTGCAACAGCAGCCAGGATTTAAAAAAAAACAAAAAAACCCCCACACATCTTACTGCTGAGAGATCAACATATTACTGACATGTAAATGACTTTTCTTTAGCACCTCACCAAAATCAGAACCCTCTTGTGCTAGGCACCGTGTGTAAACAGAGTAAGAGGCAGCCCCTACCTCTATGCAAACCCAAACAGCTAACCATGTGAATTGAAGAGACTGTAAGCATTAGTGTCCTTATTTTACAGGGAGGAACTGAGGCACAGAAGGATTGACAGACTTGGCCAAGGTCCCACCAGGAATTATCTTGGAGCAGCTCTATGGTCTGGATCATTCAGGAGGTCAGTTTAGATGATCACTGTGGTCCCTTATGGCCTTTGAATCAATGAATAAGGTCCATGCAGGGAGGGTAGAGGAGGCCCTGTTGCCCCCCTGTGCCCCCTCTCATGGTGGAGAGAAGGGCTGCTGCGGTCTCCTCAGTTTCCCCACATAATGAGGACACTTAGCAGTCAACAAGAAGCCAGACGCTCTACTTTACAGCTGTGATAGACCATCTGCAAGGAGCAGTCATACAAGAGCGGAAAGACTCTTACCTCTGAGCCGAGATAAATCCAGCCTTGAAAGTCCTGAAACGAAAGCTCTTGATTCCAGCAGCAGCTGCTTCTACCGTAAAGCCACAGGCCTGGACAACTCTGTGGTCTTCTCCCTGCTTGACCAGGGTCCCTCTATGTGGATTTTGCGGAGCTCAGGCTCTTATGAAGCATTTCTGCTCTTTTTTTTCTCCTAAGGAGCATTTATTTTTTGAGGGAGACCTCTTAAGCCTTGTGTTAGATCCAGGTACTCCTGGCTCAATTAACAGCCTTCCAGCTATGTAGGTTGTTAGCTGTCCCCAGGTGGGCCCGGTCTGGTTCATTCTCTTCAGACCAGCCTCTCATGTTGCCTGGGCAACCAACTCCCAAACAGGAGCAAGCCTATGTCACGGGGATGTGTGTTTCAGAGCAATAAATGAGCCCCAGACATTAAGGGGTGGGATAGCTCAATGACTTTGAGCATTGCCTAGCTAAGCCAATCGTTCTGAGCTCAGTCCTTGAGGAGGCCCTTTAGGGAAGGGGGCAAATAGACGTTGCGTTGGTGCTTGGTCTGCCTAAGAAGGCAGTAAACTAGATGACCTCCCAAGGTCCCCCCACAGCTCTACAAGGGGTGTGCGAATGTTTCCTTAAAAAACCTCTATTCCACTGAGCTCTACCTACACATTTTATGTAGCTGCAATGGCATGCAAGAGAGGCTACAAGACTCAGAAAGGCATAGCCACCTGAGGAATAATCTCCCCAGGGAAGCTGTGGTACCCCAATTACGTTAGGGTAGTGAAGATTTGGCCATGCAAACCATCAGCCAACATTGTTTAGTATTGATTGTATAGCTCCTAAAAGAGCGGCAGGTGCTTCTGAGAGCACACGCAGACAGTAGGGAAAGATACTAATCAGAGAACAGCTGTGCCCCTCTCTGACATGTCTTTATTCCATGAGACAAAGCTCTGCATTTAAGTTTTGGCCCTTTTATTAGGGGGAATCAGACGTCAGTGCCAATCTCTCTGTGCATCTTGAAACACAGATGTCGTCCAACTCCATAACTCAGTGGCCAACATTTCAATAGGGGAGCCTACTGTGGAAAATTTCCCTCAGGGCCTAAACATAACGGCCATACTTCTCGGGTGTATTGCAGGGGCGCTCGCATTGTGGTTACTGCCAAAGGGGCCTGGAGGCATCCTTGTTGCCACTTCTTGCAGAGCCTAGCCCTATAAAGAAGGGTGCAGTAACACAAGGACAAGAAACAAGAGACTGTGATAGTTAAACGGATACAGGTGCAGTTTTAAAAAATCTCTAAACAATAAATTAGACCTACATCTAGATCCCACCAGTGGGGTTAACCAACTACCAAATAAGGAAGCAAATGAATATGTAATACTACATGACTGTGTAATGCTATAGTGAACCGTATAAGGAAAGTAAGGGAGGAACAGAGTGGAAAGTTCCAGAAGTGGGCGGAGCAAAGGGATGGCAAACTATAAATACAAACGGTGGGAAGAAATCGACGAGGATCTCCCGGAGACTGGAGAAGACCGAATCCCGTCTGCAGCAGCGAGGACTGATCACCCTCGCCCGCTCCTCCCGCCTGCCCCGAAAACCTTTGGACAGGTTGCGAAAGACTCAGAAAACGGTACCATATAGCTAGAATAAAGAAGAAAGTGTCTGGTTAGGTAGCTAGCACCTCGCAAGGACGATGTTTGTTGGTTTTGTAACCCTGTATATATCTTCACCTACTGTAAGTATCTGTTAAATACATTACCTGTTCTGCTTTGAATAGTTCAGTTGTAGAAGGTTAGCAAGCTGAAGTGTAATAAAAAGAGATTAATTAATACCCCGTAAGTTGTGCAGGTCAAACAAATTCTGGGGAAATCGCGGCTCCTTTAGCTCAGGAGGCACCCTCGCTCCAACCTTATTATAGAATACTTGAAGCGACTTCTCAGTCGTCTTCCGCACCTACAACAGGCCTGCCGATAGGAGGCGCAAAGGGGGAAGTTGCCCCAGGGCCTGGCATTTCAAAGGGGCCCAGAGCGCCAGCCCTCATGCCAACTGACCTCCAGGACCCTCCGAAGTGCCATGGCAGCACTGATTTGCCCTCCGCATGGCTCTGAGGGTGGGGTAGTGCTGAGTGCTTTAGGCCCTGCCCCTTGTGGCGGCACAGTCAGGGCCCCCTCCCACCAGGCCCCTAAATCCACCTTTAGGCACTCAGAAAATCAGAGCCTGCTTCTCGGAAGGGCTGAACACTCACAAATCCCAGTGAAGGGGTTCTCAGCACCTGTGAATGACAGGTCACTTTGATCTAGGAGCCTGGCCTTTAGGAACCCATGCTTGTGGGATGTGTTTGTGAAAGTGTGAAATGTCATGCAGGTGGAAAGGAGAGCTAAGTGTTTATTTGATGGATGTTGCTTCTTTTTTTCTCTTTGTAAATTGTCCGTGACTGGCCTATAATTTTCTCCAGTTTAGCCATTATTCCAAATTATTCATCGAATCCTTTCTGTTAATAGTTCCTGGTCTGTGAACTGAGCATAAACAATTAATTGGTATTTGAAATTCAAAACGAGCTGGGTTGGTTAGTTTTGATTGGACGTAAATTACCCTGTTTGCTTCTGTGTGCTGATTATACAGGAGTAACTAATGGAATCAAGCTTCTGGCTCAACTACCCAGTTAGTGAAAATTCACTAAAAATTAGCTGTTTCCATTAACACTCACGCCTGTTTGTGGAAAGTGGATACAAAGAAGCGAACTCTGCAGAGGCAAAATTTTATTTTAAAATGTGAAAGATTTTTGTTGCAGTTAATATAATATTTATTTTGTCAAGTCTATTTTGCAGGTACCTGCGGACAAGGTGAAACCTGAAAAATAAATATTCATTGCAATAAATAAATAAATACAATTTTTTGCATCAAATCACCAAAGACACATGCTACTTATGACAGACAAGTAGTTGCAAGAAGGACACACCCCAGATTTCACTTTTACCATGGAATAAAACTGTGAATATATTTTTAATGTTTTTGATAGATATCTCCCCGCCCCACTCCAAAACCAGAGGCTCATACTGCAATTTAAGAATCAATGCAGGCAAAATTGGTACACAGCAAAATGCTACTTGGGTTATTTTATGTCACTCCAAATGCAAAGTTCATTTGGCTATCTGCCATTCAGAGAATGAAATACGGCTTGATTCCACATTCAAAATAGAGAGGAGAAAAGATGGATGTATAATACATATGCAGGAAAATGGCATGTAATAACCATGTGAATAACCATCCCTGAAAGTAAATGAAGCCACCATCTCCAATTTCTTAAGTGCAGATATTTGTCACTCGGCTGAGAGGTTAATACGTCAGTTAGGACAATTTAGGATGAAGTGAGTCTGTGCTCACAAAAGCTCATGCTCAAAACTTTTATGTTAGTCTATAAGGTGCCACAGGACCCTTTCTTGATGTGACAATTTAGGAGTAGCTGCAAAATCAAATGTTTAATACAGGACCTACTTGGTGGTTGTCCTTGCCTCCTGTTAGGCGAGCACTGTTGACAAAACAAAAAAGCAGTCATGTAGCACTATAAAGCTAACAAAATAATTTATTAGGTGATGAGCTTTTGTGGGCCAGACCCACTTCTTCAGATCACAGCCTTACCAGAACAGACTCAATATATAAAACACAGAGGTCCAAAAATTGTTATCAAGGTTGACAAATCAGAAAAATTGTTATCAAGGTTGGCAAATCAGAAGAACAGAGGGGTGGTGGGAGGGGAGTGTGGGGTGGAGGAGTTAACAGTTAGATAAAACATTAAACTATGTAAAAGAGTCCTTATAATGGGCCAGGTAATTGCTTTTCCAGTTCAAACCATGTGTTAATATGTGGAATTTGAATATAAATGGCAGTTCTGAGCATTCCCTCTGTAGATGGTAGCTAAAATTCCTTTTCAGTAAAACACAGCCCTTCAGGTCATTAACAGAATGGCCCTCTCCATTAAAGTGCTGGCTGACAGGTTTGTGTGTTTGGATTTTTTTGATGCCTGTTTTGCATCCATTCATTCTTTGTTGAAGAGTGTTCACCGTCTGTCCTATATACATGGTGTGTGGACATTGTTGGCACGTGATGGCATATATGACGTTAGCTGAGGAACAGGAGAATGTGCCTGTGATTCTGTGATTAACATGGTTAGGTCCAGTGACGGTATCTCCAGAATAGACATGTGGACAAATTTGGCAACGGGGCTGGTTGCAAGGAAAAGTTCCAGGATTAGTATTATTTTGGTATAGCCTGTGGTTGCTAGTGAGAATCCTCATAAGGCTGGGAGGTTGTCTATAGGAGAGAACAGCCCTGTCACCTAGGGTCTTCTGGACTGTGGTATCCTGATTTAGGATAGATTGTAGGTCTACAATGATGTATTGCAGTGGTTTGAGTTGGGGGCTGTAGATAATAACCAATGGTGCTCTGTTATTGGCTGTTTTGGGCTTATCTTGGAGTAATTGGCTTCTGGGTATTTGTCTGGCCCCAGTGATTTGTTTCTTTTACTTCTCACGGTGGGTAATTCAGGTGTATGATTGTTTGATAGAGATCTTGTAGTTTTTGGTCTCTGTCAGTAGGATCAGAGCAGATGCAATTGTATCTAAGGGGTTGACTGCAAACGACGGATTGTGTTGTGTGTGCAGGATGGAAGCTAGAAGCATGTAGGTAAGTATAGCAGTCAGTGGGTTTCCAGTGGTGTGTGGTACTGATCAGGACATCCTTGATTTGTACTGTAGCGTCCAGGAAATGCCTGTCTTGTGTGGAGTGGTCAAGGCATAAGTTGATGGTGGGGTGCAGATTGTTAAAGTCTCTGTGGAATTCTTCCAGAGTCTCTATACCATGGGTCCAAATGATAAAGATGTTATCGATGTATTGTCAGTAAAGGAGGGGTAATAGGGGCCAAGAGTTGAGGAATCATTGTTCCAAGTTAGCCATAAATATATTAGCATATTGTGGGGCCATGAAGATGGACTATGAGCAATCAGGAATATCATCCCTGACATTACCACAGCTAATCTGGTGTCTGATCTCTGTAACTTTGTTCTCACCCACCATTATTTCTGATCTGGGGACAACTTATACCTCCAGATTAGTGGCACTGCTGTGAGCACCCATGTGAGCTAGAACACCTAGCCCATGGATCTTGTGATGCCAAGTATTAATATTTGTGTATCAATATTTTTAAAGAGCTTCAAGCTCCTTAAATGACAAACAAAGGTTAGTAACTTTAGCTTCCCACTAAGTCTTATTAAAAATATCATCATAATCACCATCATCATCAACAACAACAACCATGCGCTCAGCACCCATTGGTGTCCAATGCCTCCCTCACTATTTCCTTCCATCTTTCCCTGTCCAACACGGAGTGGCTTAGTTTATGTAGATGAGCTCTGCACCAATTTACTATATCATCTACCCATTCTCTGTGGGGTCTGCCTCTCCTATTCAAACCGTCGATTATGCCAAATACCAGGGTCCTGATTTTTCATTCGTCATTCATTCTGCAGATATGTCCAAACAGCTGTAACTTCCATTGTGTGACCTTCTGCATTAGGTTTTCTTTCAGCTGTATCTTCCTATATAATTCTTCATTGGTGACCTTCTGCATCCATCCTGTTCTCAGAATCTTTCTATAACAACTCCCCTCAAATGCCAATATCCTTCTCTTTGAATCTTTCATTATCACCCATTTCTCATATCCCTACAACATGCTGCTGAAAACACATGTTTTCAAGATGCTCAGCTTTTTTCCTAAGCTAAGTGCTTTGCTTTTCCAGATCTTAACCATCGCCTTCAAATTCGTTCTTGCTTTCACTATTCTAGTCGCTATTTCCTTCTTACAGTCTAGATCATACATTATGTTGCTTCCCAGATAGGTGAACTTTTCTACATTCTCTAGTTTGATCCCGTCTACACTGATTTTCCTTCCTATCTCCTTATCTCCAAATATCATTCTTTTTGTTTTATCAGTGTTCACAATCACTCTGTACCGCTTCCCTTCCTTGTTTAGCACCTGCACCATCCTCGCTAGCTTCTCTTCATCTTCTTCAATGATAACTATATCACCTGCAAAACTCAGGTTGTTGATTCTCATCCCGTGCACAGATATCCCTTCTACCTCTTCCTTGATCTCGTCCATTGCTCTCTCTAGGTGCATGATGAAGATACTCAGCAATATCAGATCTCCTGGTCTCATACGTTTGCTTGTTCTAAACCAACTTCACAGCTCTCCTCATGTTCTCACTGCAGCCTCTGCATTGTTGTTGGTATCCTTCAATAACCGTCTCAGTCTGCTATCCACTTCGTACAACTCCAACACTACTCAAGTCACTTTCTGATCTCTATTGTCAAATGCCTTCTAAAAATTGCCGAAGAAAATTTAGATGTTCTTGTTCTTTCGTCGAGCTTTCTCTGCTATCGATCTTAGTGCCAATATCTGCTGTATGGTATTTCTATCTTTCCTGAATCCCACTTGCTCATCCCAGATGTTCTTCTATTTGTGATCTTAGTCTCTCCATCAGTATCATCATCAGCACCTTGCCAAGATGACGCGTTAGGCCAATCGTTCCGTAGTTCTTGCACTCCAATGCACTTCTTTTATTGTGTATTGTCACTAGCACAGATCTTGTTCATTCCTGAGGTGCCTTCCCTTCTTTCCATGCTATATTACATAGTCGGTGTGTTTCCTGAATCATATTAAAAATATGAAATCTAATGATGAGGGGATGTGCAGGGTTGGGGAGGAGAGAGGGACATAAGTATTTGGACTGTTAAAAGAAGGTTCTGAAAGGGAAAAGCACATGAAACCATGATCTTCAGTGGTGCATTGTTGAAGTAGTCTGACTCAGCTGTGTCTGAATTGCACAATTTGGGCCGCGTCTACACTTGCACGCTACTTTAAAGTAGCGGCGCCAACTTCGAAATAGCGCCCGTCACGGCTATACGTGTTGGGTGCTATTTCGAAGTTGAAATCGACATTAGGCGGAGAGACATCGAAGTCGCTAACCCCATGAGGGGATGGGAATAGCACCCTACTTCGAAGCTGAACGTCGAAGTAGGGCACGTGTAGACAATCCGCGTCCCACAACATCGAAATAGCGGGGTCCGCCATGGCGGCCATCAGCTGAGGGGTTGAGAGACGCTCTGTCTCCAGCCCCTGCGGGGCTCTATGGTCAGCGTGTGCAGCAGCCCTTAGCCCAGGGTTTCTGGCTGCTGCTGCTGCAGCTGGGGATCCATGCTGCATGCACAGGGTCTGCAACCAGTTGTCGGCTCTGTGGATCTTGTGTTGTTTAGTGCAACTGTGTCTGGGAGGGGCCCTTTAAGGGCGTGGCTTGCTGTTGAGTCCGCCCTGTGACCCTGTCTGCAGCTGTGCCTGGCACCCTTATTTCGATGTGTGCTACTTTGGTGTGTAGACGTTCCCTCGCAGCGCCCATTTCGATGTGGTGCTGCCCAACATCGAAGTTGAACGTCGACGTTGCCAGCCCTGGAGGACGTGTAGACGTTATTCATCGAAATAGCCTATTTCGATGTAGCGTGCACGTGTAGACGTAGCCTTGAAGTGCAGGAGCAAATCTAGGGGTGTCTGTGTTGGAAAATCCCTTGCCGTTTGAGATGCTCCAGTGTGTTCCATAGGCAAAATATTTGTTCTTTGGAAATGTGGGGCTAAAAGCCGGCCTTGGCAATGCAGCACTGTGCCAGAGAACCCCCACCCTGTTCTTTCTGAAGCTCGCTTTGGGTCTATCTGTGCTTGAATTGGTGGTGGAGGGCTCTTGCTCATCCAAGCCCTCTAGACTCCATCCTCTGACACAGGATCTGAGAAGCTGCAGGTTGACTGAACTCCTGCACAGTGTGTGAGGTATTGTCTGTTTTCTCTTGGGCTAAGTTTGCCCTCTGGTGGTTAATGCTGGTGCTGAGATTCAGTTGTCTTCTCCAGATTCACTTCTCTCTGTTGTTCTACTGTGAGGTTGCCACAGCTTTTCCATAGGAAGGCCAGGTTGCAAGTACAACAGTTTCATGAGGTGCCTACAGATGCTAACCCAGTCAGAGCCTCTTCAGACTATCACACCCCTTTATGTTGCGGAAATGGACATGAAGCAACATCCTTTGCTGCAGGGGGTGCCAGGCATGGCTCAGCCTCCCTGTGTGAGGAAGGAGGATCAGAAGCCAAGTCCAGGGGCAGAAGCTGCAATACAGAGTGCTGTGGGAAAGAATCTTTGTCCACGAAAACTTATGCTCCAAAATATCTGTCAGGCTATAGGGTGCCACAGAACTTCTTGTTGTTTTTGAAGAGACAGACTAACTCGGCTATCTCTCTGTTTCTTACCACAGTGCAGCGAAAGAAAAAATAACAACCCTCAGCAACAGAGAGAAAACTGATGTAATAGTAAGTATAACTTGGCAACACATTCATGCTTGTGCAGTAGTAAAAAGACTTATGGCCTTCTGTCTTCTGGAAGTAGTCGAGGGTGTTATGATCTCAATCTCTCTGATCCTTTGGAGATGTCGGATCTGTACCTGGTGCGGAAGATTTATGCTTTTTCTATACTACACAACATTTAGTGGGACAGCTCTGTGTGACACAACCCTGTCCCTAGAAATTGGGCCGTGTAAATACTGCTTGTCTGCACTTTTGTTGACAAAAAACTCCCAACCCACAGCAGCACCATTTGCTTTGCTGGTTGTCTACATGAACTGTAACCACAAAGTTTTGTCATTCAGACACTGGGTGGGATGGGATTTAAGCATCTGTGAATGACAAAAGGTTTCTTGCTCAATTGCCAGGGCAAACACAGTTAAAGGCAAAGGAAAATTGCTCATCTCTTTGCTGTTTGAACTTTCAAAGGGCCAGAGCCATCAGAATGAAGCCAGAGATTCCAAGGGGCTACCTCCTGAGTCCATCCTAAAAGACTCTGAATTGACAGTCTTGAAGGTGTAGCTCTGCTAGTCCATAATTTCACAAAAAACAAGCAACCCTGCAGCAGGGGCCAAGATCACTTCATGTGGGAGATATCAGAGAGGTGGCCGTGTCAGTCTATCTTTGAGAATAACAAGAAGTCCTGTGGCACCTTGTAGACTAACAGATATTTTGGAGCATAAACTTTCGTGGGCAAAGACCCGCTTTATCAGATGCCTGAGTCTGATGCAAAATATCTGTTAGTCTATAAGGTGCCACAGGACGACTTCTTGTTCTCATGTGGGAGAGTTCAAGCCCAGCCTTAGGGCAAGGCAAAGGAAGGTGTTTGATGTGGGCTCTGCACCATCAGGGTCCTGGGCTCCAATTGACTATGACAGGGGTCAGCACCCACAACAGCAAAAAGAGCCATTTTTTTTTTTACATTTGGTGAAAAACTCAATAAATCAAGAGACCCAATGCAAGTGAACATGAGATGATCCTTAATAAATAATATCAAACCATGCTTTTTGCAACCCCCGTTGTAAGAACAGTGCACACAATGATTTGTAATGTGATATGTGTTTACTGCAGGAGGTTCACAACCTTTTTACATATTTACACGTGTACATGTACCACTGTCTTCCTGCCTTTCACTCCCAAACCCACTTTATGACAATTTTCCTTCACGTTTAATTTTTTTCTTTTGTAAAACACATGTTGCCCTTCACAGCAGAAATGCCACAGGCTTCCTTTTCCTTTCCCAAGTCAAGTTTTTATTAGCAACACAATCAAAACACAGATCCCAGTGTCACATCACACAATGCACTGTACATATTAAAGGAGGAGTTACCCAACTTTTTGAGAAGACATATTGTTTGCTATTGAGAGAGAAGTTGTTCGTTGTTGGGCTTTTAGACGTTCACTGTTAATTGAAAATAATCAGGAGTATTTTTTGTTTGTTTGTTTGTTTTTTACTTTGCAATTATAGTGTCGGGAGCCACAAAGAAGTTCTTAAAGAGCTGCATGCGAGCCGCAGGTTGCAGACCCCTGGACTGTAACATTCGCTGCCCACAGGCTAGGCCCTGCTATCAGCATGCTACCTTCAGCCCAGCTGTGCCAGCTCTGGGGGAATGGGCGACACTAAGGATGCATCTACACTATGAGGTAAATTCGAGTTTATTTATATTGATTTTCTAATTCTAGAATTTATATGATTGATTTTGCCCATCCTCACTTCCATCGCACTAGAGTCATTGCTGCCGCACACAAATTGGCTAACACCGACTGTTGAAGTAGTGCATTGTGGGAAGCTATCCCACAGTTCCCTCATCCCTCTAGCATTCTGGGTATACTCACTGGTCTTGACACCATCTTTCCCCATTGCATTTTCCTCATTTTTCTCCCGATCCTTGAAAATGTGCCGATTCCTGGAAATGATGCAGAGACCCTCAAAGTTAGAAGAAAGAGAATAGAAAAGTGCAGGAAAAAGGATTTTTGGTTTCCCCCATATTACATTGCCAACACAGGTGCAGCGACTGTATTCGCAATTAGCCATCCGCTTATCCCACTTCCCACCAATGGGTGCATGTGATCCCTCAAACGAATGCAGGGGCCCAGACTGTTTTTTTAAAGGGAGGATAGAAAAGTGTAGGAAGAAAGAAATGTTGGTTTCCCCATTCATTATGTTGGTATTGGAAAGGGTATTTGCCTTTCCAGTGCACTATAAGGCTTCCATGTAATGACTGTGCTCTGAACAAGACACCCACTGAGTGTCCCACCTCCCATCCTTGCATGCATGTGATCCCTGAAAATAATGCAGGGTCCTGGACTGTTTTTTAAAGTGAGAAGAAAGAGGAAAGAAAAGGGCAGGAAAAAAGAATTTTTGGTTTCCCCCTGGCAACGGCAAGCCCTGGTATGGGTGAAGGGAGGGGAGGTGCAGTGGGGGGCCAATTGAAGTGGTCCTTCTCCACAGCAGCAGCCAAGCCCCGAATTTCTTAGCCACCGAGGGAGACTTTTCCTCGTGGCAGCAAGCCCTGGTATGGGCCAAGTGGGGAGGGGGGGTGGTTCAGTGGCAGGCCAATTTAGGTGGTTCTTCCCCAGTGCAGCAGCAAAGCCCCCAGTATCTTAGCCACTGGGGGGAGACTTCCCCACAGCAGCAGCAAAGCCCATAATTTCTTTCCCGCCGTTGGAGCCCAAAACACGTGACTGGCAGCATGGTCAGCACCGAACGGCAGGCACAGCCTTATATGGAGTTGGGTTGGGGGCTACCCACCTGATGTGGCTGAGCATGGGAAAGACCCGGACTGTGTGGCGCCTGTGGGGGAGCGAAGCGGGTTCACACACAAATGTAAACTGCTGAGAAGTTTCTCGGTGTGTTATGCAAACACGACCCCCAGCACAGCCTTGTTGGCACATGGTGTGGTGGGGCAGGGGCTGGCACCAGGCAGAGCAGAAAAAATAGCATGTGTACAGAGAGAGCCACGAACTCTCTTCAGGGGCTATTTGAATGGGTAGATATGTTCACAGTGCTAATAGCATAGAAAGAAAGAAAGACATTTCTCAGGCTCTCATACTAGCATGAGCCCACTGCTAAAGACTTGTTGCTCCTCCTTGTAACACTCTTCCTGTTACTGGAGAACAGCGGCCAGATCAGAGCACTGAGAGGGGCATTATGGGTCACATGTGGGACACCTCTGGAGGCTAATAAATTTGCTTTTAAGATGTGGTGCTTCCGCACTTGCCTTTAATTGAAATTCTGAATTTGAGGTTGACGCTAGACCCGTCAGGTAACTGTGATTTTGTAATCTTGAGATAAGTGCTCCCTAAATTGAACTAATGGTATTTACAGTGAAGACAGTCATGTGGTAATATTAAGATAGCTGAATTAAATTCAAATATTTCTCATACAGATGTCTCATGTTCAGTTCTGAGCACCATGTGTCGGGAAAGATGTGGATAAATTGGAAACAGTGTAGAGAAGAACAACAAAAAAGATTAAAGGTCTAGAAAATAAGACCACAGAGGGAAAATGGTAAAAATTAAATTTCTTTAGTCTTGAAAAGAGAAGACTGATTGGGGACATGAAAACAATTTTCAAATACCTAAAAGGTTGTACAATGGCAAGGGAAGGAAATGATGATGATGATGATATTTAGTAAGGAAGATTAATGAGTGCAAAAGTGCAGAAACATGTATTTCTATTGTTTCCTTCCTTCCTATATTAAGATGCATCAGTAATATGTGACTATGACAGACTATCTCTTTTTGGTTTAGAATGTATCCTTAGGACATCACCTTGTGAACAGGGCAATAACTGCAAAAGTAACCTTGCCATTATAATACTGTGGAGACTGGAATATGGAATATTGTGACTGTGGCAGACAGGGCAAATTTGCAAGAGGCAGAAATACAGGTATGTTCCTGCAAAGGTGCACTCTCAATTGGGTATGCATTTACTGCAGTTGTGTATACAATGCAAATGATTACACATGCCAGCATGGAGTTTGGAGGGTAAATTTGTTATATACAATAACCATAAAGGCATGTGAAGTACTCTGGTGTAATGAATTTGATCATAGCGCCCTCTGGAGGGTGGTCCCAGTGACCACACAATCCACTACTACCTCACAGGTAGAGAAACTAGGCAGACAAGTAACAGAGAGATAGCCATACTAGTCTATATACTATCAAAACAAAAAAGCAGTCCAGTAGCACTTTAAAGACTAACAAAATAATTTATTAGGTGATGAGCTATCATGGGACAGACCCACTTCTTCAGATCATAGCCAGACCAGAACAGACTCAATATTTAAGGCACAGAGAACCAAAAATACTAATCAAGGTTGACAAATCAGAAGGATATTATCAAGGTGAGCAGATCACAGGGCAGAGGGGCAGAAGTGGGGAGAGGAGTCAAGAATTAGATAAAGCCAAGTATGCAAAAGAGCCCCTATAATGAGCTAGAAAATTCCCATTCTGGTTCAAACCACGTGTTAACTTGTCGAATTCAAATATAAAAGAGAGTTCGGCGGCCTCTTTTTCCAAACTGCTGTGAAAATTCTTCTTCAGTAAAATGCAGACTTTCAGGTCATTAAGAGAATGGCCCACTCCATTAAAGCGCTGGCTGACAGGTTTGTGAATCAGGAGTGTTTTTATGTCTGTTTTATGCCCATTAATTCTTTGTCTAAGAGAGTTTGAAGTCTGTCCAATATACAAAGCATCTGGGCGTTGTTGGCACATGATTGCATATATGATGTTAGCTGATGAACACGAGAATGTGCCCATGATTCTGTGAATAACCTGGTTAGGTCCAGTGATGGCATCTCCAGAAGAGATATGTGGACAAAGTTGGCAACGGGACTTGTTGCAAGGAAAAGTTCCAGGATTGGTGTTCCTGCGGTGTAGACTGTGGTTGTTAAAGAGAATCCTCATAAGGGTGGGAGGTTGTCTGTAGGAGAGAGCAGGCCTGTCAGCTATGGCCTTCCGGAGTGTGGTATCCTGATTAAGGATAGGCTGGAGGTCTTTCATAATGTGTTGCAGTGGTTTGAGTTGGGGGCTGTAGGTAATGACCAGTGGTGTTCTGTTTTTGGCTTTTTGGGGCCTATCTTGGAGTAGCTGGTCTTTGGGTATTCATCTGGCCCTATTGATTTTTTTTTTATTTTATTTCTCCTGGTGGATAATTCAGGTTTATGAATATTTGGTAGCGATCCTGTAGTTTTTGGTCTCTGTCAGTAGCATCAGAGCAAATGTGATTGTAAGGGCTCTAAGGGCTTGACTGTAAACAATGGATCTAGTTGTGTGTGCAGGGTGGAAGCTAGAAGCATGTAGGTAAGTATAGCAATCAGTAAGTTTCCGGTAGAGTGTGGTACCAATCAGGCCATCTTTGATTTGTACTGTAGTGTCCAGGAAATGTATCTCTTGCATGAGGTAGTCAAGGCATAAGTTGGTGGTGCGGTTCAGATTGTTAAAGTCTCTGTGGAATTCCTCTAGAGTCTCTATACCATGGGTCCAAATGATAACGATATCTTGTAAATAGAGGAGGGGTAATAAGGGACGAGAGCTGTGGATGAGGTAATATCTTTTATTGGATCAACTTCTGTCAGTGACAGAGACAAGCCTTGGAGTCGCACTGGGCTCCTCAAATCTGGGCTCTCTTCAGCTTCAAATTTGTCTCTCACACCAACAGAATTTAATTCAATAAAAGTCATTACCTCGTTCATCTGGACAAACTAAAAGTGCAGGGCATAGATAGAGAAAATCTTAAACTCAAATGCCAGAGACTTGCTTTTTTGATGCTGACAGTGCTGGATTCAATCTTTACTAACAAACATGGTATTTATATGCATACGTTGCAAATGATCAGTAATGAGTGGAATTCCACAAATGCATTGTCTTGGATTGGTTTATTTCACTGCAATAACATTCTTGAAAGGTACAATTTTGTTTTTAATCTCTGTAATTTTCTGGAGTCAGTGCAAATATCTACCAGTTATTCATACAAACGTTGGGAGCAAAATAGGTTACAGACGTTCCACTAGATGATATCGACTTGTAAATTTTGATTCTGTGTCTTGCTCTTCAGTTTTGCAGCAGTAAATGGTACTGTTCGAGTATACCTGTCTTTTCCCCCTCATTCCCCACTTCACATAAAACCTTTTTAATGCAGTTTTGTTATTTTAGTTCTTTCCTCATTTGCTCTTCCTTAGTGCTTTTCCCCCTCTTTGCTGGGTTTGCAATATACAAGGCATGCAGAAGGAAAATGGTATTATTTCATAGTATCGATTTATTTTCACATGTAGCTGGCTGCAGAAGTAAACAAAGTGCAACGGATAATTCTAGTCAGTTTCTCCTTGCAGCTTGCTATCTGTGTTAAACTACTAGATGTACAGAGAAACTGAATTACCCTGGTTAGTTTATTTTCACGAGGTAGAACTGTAGCCAGGTCACATCTACACTAATCTGGTGTGCTTCAGTTTTGGGTGTCCAAACTGAGACACCTTGTGCTAGATTCTCTCCGATGGTGTTGAACAGAACAGGGTCTTGGTGAAGGTACTAGTGGGAGGGTAAACCTGACAATGTCAGAGAGGGGCAGGAGAAGCAGTCAGGGAAAATACATGGGAATGTGGGATGCAAGAAAGAAAATGGTAGCAATTAATGGGATAGTAACTCCAAAAATGCTAAGAGGAGCAAGGAATAAGGAAACAGAGATGGAGAAGTGTGTGTGTATGTGGGCCAGGGGTGGGGAGTGGAATATAGAACAAAATCTATGGGACAGCATGGAGGGAGAGAGACCAGGATGGACATAGCAGCTGAGAAGAAAGGGAAGAGATGGTAGTAAGGAAACAGAGGCAGTGCAGTGATAAGGGAGGAGGAGCAGGTTGCAGAAATTTACCATAGCAGAACTTAAACAGAGGATGAGTGAAATCCCCATTCAAGCAGCCAGGGTGGGAGGAACCATTTTTGCGTGCATTTAATGGTGAATTTTGAACATAAACACAAATATCATAGGAGTTTGCAGCTTCTCTCTAAAAGTTCAAAAATCCTCTGGAAGGCCACGATGTGTTTTTAAAAATCTGAGGACTCGAAATGAACTACATGATTTGTGTGTGTATAGCGGGAGGGGTGAGGGGCTCGAGTCAGGCACAGGATTTTAGAATGCATTTTAATAAACCTAGTATTGGAGGCTGCACATTTTGGTAATGTACCTTAATCCTAATTAAGGTATATTGGATTAGGCAGAAATTTAGGAGAGTTCAGGGATGATTATGAAAACAGAAGCTCTTTTTGCTATAGTAACAGTAGGTAAACCACAGGGGGTTCCCCCCACCCCCAGGGCACCTTTCACTGATGAATTGCAAAGTGGTTTACAAAGGTTAACTATTGAGTATTTGCAACAACCCTGACAGGCAGTGAAGGGTATCACGCCCTCTGACTGATGAGGAAGTGGAAGAATGGATCGGTCAATGGCTTGATTGGAGCATCCATTGTGCCATCTGAAATGAATCAACAAGTGCTCAGCATCTCTGAGAACCAGGCTCTAAGATATTTGCTCAAAGTTGCACAGCAAGGTGGGTACAGAACCCAAGAGTCCTAGGATTGCCATTGGCCCCATCAACATGTGAATAAGGCAGTAGCGGGCCCGATTGTTGAGAAAACCGCGCTAACACCGCACACTGTGATTTTCACAAACACCACACATCTGAGTGGCGTCGTGATACCTTGTGCCTAGATACAATGCCGCTCACTTGACTTTGCTCTCCACCAGCCCGGCCACCGCTCCCTCAGGATGGTGGCTGGAAATCTGAGGAAGTGGCGTTGCAACCTGCTGCACGGGATCACACCGGTGTGGCCCTGCTGCTCTTTGCTGGGGCCACGGCAGATGGGGAGGAGCTGGGTGGGTCGGGCTCCCTGAGGGGCTCGCCCCACATGGGTGCTGAGCGCCGCCTGCACCGGACCCGGCTGGCGCTGGCTTTGCCCTGGGGGCAGTTCCCCCTTGGCTGGGTGGCACAGGCCTGTTAATACCTGGGCCTCCCCGGCTGCTGGCCAGACTGTGGGGCAGGCATGGGGGCAGCCCCACAAGTGGGGACTAAACCTGGTGCCACGTCTCGGGCAGGGGCAGGAAGACCCTCACCCAGGACCACCTGAGCTGGCTGGGGCCTGATGTGGGGGGTCGAGTGGGGGAGGGGAAAGCACCCAGCCCCACCTCCAAAGGGCCCTTCAGCCAACCCCACCCCCTCTGCCCTCCCCTCTGCTATCTGCGCATGCGCCGCCCCGCCCCGCCCCGCCCGCCATCGCCGGCCGCAGGCCTGCGCAGTGGTCGCTGAGCGTCCGAGCCTGCGCCTGGCCCGCTGTCTCCCGCGGAGCTGTGGAGTGTCAATAAAGCTTGAACAAGAGGCGCGGGGGGAGGGGGTGGCCGCCGCCGGAAGCGGCCGAGGGAGCTGCGCGCGCGCGGCCGCGGCCCGCCGGGGTGGGCGTCACTGGCTTTCAACAAAACTTTATTGTTCCCCCTGGCGGCGGCGGCGCGCAGGATGCGCTGAGGCTCCCCCCGGCCGGCCTCGGCATGTCAAGCAGCCGGCAGCAGCCGCCGCAGCACCCCCCGGCCGGGCAGGGCGCCGCGGCCTCCGCCGTCACGTCGGCTTCCTCCTCCTCCTCCTCGTCGGCCGCGGCGCCGGGCTCTTGCTCCTCGTCCGCGGGGCTGGGGGCCCCCGCGCGGCCTGTGCTGGTGGCGGCCGCCGTCTCGGGCACCGGGGCCGCGGCCTCGGCCTCGGGGCTGGCCCGGCTGGCGGGGGCGGCCAGGCCCGGCGGGGGCGGCGGCGGCGGCTCCTCGTCGGGCGGCGGGAGCAGGAAGAGGCCGCTGCTGACCCCGCTCTGCAACGGGCTCCTGAACTCGTACGAGGACAAGAGCAACGACTTCGTGTGGTGAGTGAGTGAGTGGGCGGGGGAGGGGGTCGAGCGGCACGTGGGGGGGGGCTGTGGGGGGCAGCTGGGGTTTGGCGGGGGGGGGGGGCGTTTCTGTATCTCGCTTGCCCTGGGCACGCCCGGGAGACCCGCCAGAGGAGCTCCCCCTTCCCGTGGGGCGCCGCCTCTGCAGGCGCCCGCTTGGAGCACACACGCAGGGATCCCATGGCCTGTTCCCCTGGCGCTGGGGGCTCTGCCAGGAGCAGGTCTCACGGGTGGTGAAAGGTCACGAGGGTTTCCTTTGGGTAAGGGGCTGCAGTCTCACAAACCGATCTTTATCGTTGGCGATTAGGGACAGAGTGCTGCGTTGTTCCCTAGAGCCAGTCCGCGTGTGTGGATGCGAATCATGGACTATCAGTAAATAAGCGGTCGAAGCCACAGGAATGTGGTTTTTAAGAAGGATGTTGTGCATTTCATGGATGAGCAAAAGGACGAATGAGTCTGTCTTAAATGAAGCCAACAGCAAAAGAACACTTAAGTTGGATAAGAGCAAGGCAGGCAAAATTTATAGGCCGTATAATTAGAAAGTCTGCGCTTGAAAATTTAACGATGGCAGGAAACTGCAATGGAAAGTGAGGATGAGGTAGACAACGTGAGAAAATATTGGATAGTATCACTTCATGGTTGCATTGCCACAATACTGTGGAGATGCTCCATGATACTCGTAATAGACAGGGGTGGAGGGCCATGATCGCCTACACTAATCAGCATGGCACAAATGAATGAAGGGAGTAGCATCCAGGAGTTCAGTCCAGTAGGTGGCCTCTAAGAGACCTAGCTGGCCATAGTTCTGGTTAGGGCCCTACCTAATTCGTGATGATTCTGGTCCATTTCACTTCCTAGGAGTTTAAAAATTGTAGGTTTCATTATCTTCCTTATTTAAGTCTGAAATTGTAGTGTTATTCTATGCATCCCGACCTGGACAGGGGTTATGTGTCAAAGGGATGAGACAAGTTTATTGCAGTGGGGTTTGCAAAACTACTACCATTACTTTTGCACTGCTACCGTTGGCAGCATTGCCTTCAGAGCTGGAGAGCGGTGGCTGCTGGCTGGGATCCCAGCTCTGAAGCCAGAGACACTGCCAGCAGTGTCAGAAAAGTAAGGATGGTGTGATATGATTGTCACCTTTACTTATGCACTGCTAATGGCAGGGGACTGCCTTCAGAGCTGGGCATCTGGTCAACAGCCAAGTCTATAGATTATTTACAGGTGTAGTCCAGTCTTCTGGCTAACAAACTAGTATCCATTATAAGGCATTGAGAATCGGTTGTAAGTGGCAGTAGAATCTAAGTCTATCTGAGACAAGTGTTTTGCCTCACTGAAGTTTCAAGGTGCTTAAGTACAGCATGTTTAAATAGCAAGGTGTGAAGTTATAATGCAGAAGTGACTGGTTGAGATCTACGTCTGGAAAAAAATGGCTTTTGGCAAACTTTAGTAGGAAAAAAATAAATGCCCAACTGCTACCTAAGCACCGAGAAAGAGCAATAGAGCCCTTTTCACTACAAAAATGTGAAACCTGTTGGCAAAGTCTACTGTATATCTATAGCAACTCTTGTCCAGTGCCTACATTCTTCCCCTTATGTATTTAGCATTATTTTCTTTGTACCTTTTAGTCATTTATAGCTAGTTAACTATCCTTCTGAATTGAGAGCGCTTCGGAACAGCAGCATCTGCATGTATTCAAAAGGAGCGAGATCTCTGAGCATCTTCTAATGCTCATGTTGTCAATAAAAATGACATTCTAAGTATGCATAAGCATTGACTGGGAAGAGTGAAAATACAGAACTCCATTAAGGAGGTGATTTTTGCAGAAGAGCAAGCTGTCTTTGTCATCTTTTAGCACCTCTTGATGGAGCCCTGTGTGGATATAAAATTTTGTATCTGCATCCTGTCTGTGAGCTGCAAAATTAGTCCACAGATATCCATACTTGTTTGTAGATTTGTGAGGTTTTATCTCTCGAACAAGGAAAAACCCATTGAAAGGCTTTCCTGTCTACTGTTCAGAAATTCTGAAGGTGAATGAACAATCTGTTGGTCACTGTTATTGAAGGCTACTGCTAGAACTTGGGTGGGAAAAAAATGTTGACTTGTCTGTTTCTTCAAAAGTCCATAGCAATTGTGTGCGCATCAGACCAAAACTTAAAACCAGATCAGTAGGAAATTTTGAGCAGTGGTGAGAGAGCTACCTTTAGTTCTCCAAAACTTGTAGATTAATTTGTAGTAACAGGTTAGGTTTTAACAATTGATGGTGTCTTGAAGTGGGTCTTTGCTGTCAGTGGTGGCAGTCTACCCCCCCCCTTTTTTTTTTTTTAAAAAGGCACTAATAATTCCTGTCATTAATAGACTGAAAAATCTTCAGGCTGGTTTCACTTGGGCTGTCTTTACTGCCACTTTCAGCTGTTAAACTCTAGTTGTTCAGGGGTGTGAAAAAACATGGCAACATGGGCATTGTAGACATACCCTCAACTATGAGAGTCAGAGGCTTAATTAAAAAGATATTTTCATTCCAGGAAATGTTACCAGACAATAAGGATGGGTAGTGACGTACCATTTTTTAGGATGGTAAGTTGTTGATGTATGTTTTGAAAGCAAGTTGGGAGACTCTTAATGATCTTTTTGTGGGTGACAGCTTACAAGACTGCTGTGTATGGCTGTTGCTATTTGAATTTAGGATTTGGGGAAAGATATCTATTACTCTTTGTGCTATAGTAGGACAGAATGACTCTGATTAGGCTTGTGGGCCCCATGGTGAGGGATGCTGTAACTAAAAATTCTGAACCCCCTATGAGTGGGGATTGTCTTGCCAACTAAATAGACACAAGACAGGCAAAGGATAGTACAAAAGAAGTATCACTATAGTACAGATGAGATTGAAGCTGTTGAGTGGGGATAATTATTGTTTGAGAGAAGCAGCCCTAGCTTGCTGAGTGTGTGTCAATGTATTACTGGCAGAACTGGACATGAAGTAGCACCCACGTCTCTTAACTCCCATTCCCCTCTATACACTCAGTATCACTACTAAAGGTAAGAAGATGTGTTTGGGTTGGGGCATTTGATTGAGAAGGTTGGCTGGGTGAGTTCAGCTGGTGTGGTGAGGAATGGCTTGGCTGGGAGATACCACTGTTGGCATGGACGTTTGGGAGAAAACACTGTTGAGGAATTGGTGGTTGAGGAGAAACGATTCCCTATGTAGAGTGCTAAATGGAAGGGGAGAAAGAAAGTTAGAGAGGTCAAAAGATACAATAGCAAGCATGTGGCATATTGGCTTGAGGGAAAGCTCTTGATGCTTCAAAGATTCAAAAACAACTTCACTTTAAAACATTGACTTAAGTCCAATAAACATTTTGAAGAGCGCACGTAACGTAATTAGTTACATTCTCTCTTGGAAGTACAGTTGACTGAGCAGAGTAAAAGCAAGAATTTAACGAAGTGACTAGCTGGGGAAAGATGTTTTATTATGATGTTCAGTGGCATTTATAGGGAAACTGTCAGGGTTTTTATGTGGTGCTAACTGCTTAAAGGGCAGGCAGTGATTTACATTTAATTTTTTTTTGTTTTTAGTTCTGATGGACTTATGTGGGCAGTAGGTATTTCCCGAGCAGTTTTCATGTACAGATAGTCCCCCACTTACGACCAGGTGTTCGGAATGTAACCTGCTCGTAACTTGATTTGGTTGTAAGTCAGAAATACCCTTTTACTGTAATCCCTCAAGGTATGTGAGGGTTGTGTTCCATGAAGTTCATGTAAGTCGGGGAGTAGGGGACGGGGGCTAGCCTGGTATGGGTGGCAGGGCTGATGAGAGGGTGCAGTTAATATGGGGCTTGCTGGGGGCTTGGACCCAGGCAGCAGGGAGTTGGGTTGGAGGGTAGGGGGTTGGGAATCCCAGGAGCAGGCTAAAGCCAGAGCCCTGCCTGCTGGGAGTGTGAGCTGGGGCCATGGGGGTTGAACGGGGTGAACTGGGGCAGGGGGTTTAGCTGAGGGGGTATATCCTCATGCGCTTGCAGCGACTGACAGCTGGAGCCCCTCACGCACTGGTGGCTGACAGCTCTGCGTGTGCTGGGAGGGTCAGCTGGAGCCAGGGCAGGGGAGTTGAGCTGGGTGGAGGGGGAATTGAATGGGGGTGAGCCAGGGCTGAGGAGGTTTGAGCTGCTGGTGGGGGTAGAGCCCCTGCTCCTGGCGGCTGACAGCTGGAGCTCCAAGTGCGGGGGGTGGGATGTGAGCTGGGGCTGTGGGAGGGAGGGGTTGAGTGCTATTACTGTAATTAACTGACGCAGGGTAGCCAAAATTGAGCTGGGGGGGTGCACCGGGGCGAGATGGGGGCTGGGAGCTGAAGCCCCAGACACAGGTTGAAGTCAAAGCCTCATGCATGGGGTGGGGGTTGGGTCTGGGTCTGCAGGGGTTGGAGCATGGGGTTAGAGTCAGGTCCGTGCAGGTTGGAGGGGAGCCCCCAGGTGCGTGGCTGGAGTCCTCCTTCCTCACCCAGCAGGAGGTGAGATGGGGCGTGCAGGGGGTGTGTGAGCTGGAGGCTGTCTGTAAGTACGAATGGTCGGATGGTCGTAAGTTGATGTGTTTGTAAGTCAGGGATCACCTGTATATAAGATGTCATCCTCAAATCATCACAACCCTGGGTCAGTTAATTACAGTAACAATATCCATGTAATGCTGTAGATGTGTGTGACAAGGAGTAAGAATGTAAACTGCCTGGCTCTCTTTAGAGTTGTGCACAGTGTATGAAAAGTCAAATGTATGTGAATTCAGAGCTCTGCACATCAATTTAAATTCATAAACTCATAAATTAATTCATTCAAGACTTTGTGTGGCCAATCTAAGAGGCAAAAATACCCCCATAAACAGAAGACTAAATGGGGTACTGCTTTTGAAAAGTATGCTAGAGGGAAAATTTGATTTATCTGCATGTAGGCCATTATGTGTAACCAAAGATACACTTGCAAGATTTATGGTGCCTTCTCTTGATACCAGACAGATACTGATACCAGACAGAAACTGAGATATGAGTATGTCAGTTGGATTTACAAAGGTGCATGCAGAAATCTAACTTAATATTTTTGTACTCTCTGTTAATATTTTTGGTGTTTATGCCGTAAACCTCTGTGTAGTACTTTAAAAATGCTAACTCAGCAGTGTGATAACTAAGCTGCAAAACGAAGTTTGACTTATGTTGCTGGTTTGGATTGTGAAATATTTTGCAAACAGACCACTGTCGTCATAGCTTTTGTGTACTATGTGTAGTATGTGTTGGCCAATCTCTTGAGGTATGTACAAAGTGAACAACACTGTATACCAGCAGTGTCCAACAGGAATTCAAAGATCGCCACACTTATGGTTGTCTTCTTTCCTTATTTGCCACGTTATATTATTAAATAATTGTCTGAATAAATGCCTGTGTCCATGCCCTCCTCCAGAGCCGGGCACTCTCAGCTCCCCCCCATGAATACCCTCCCCCTCCTCCAGAGCCAGCCAGCCATCCCCAGCCCTCCCTCCCCCTATTCTAATTCAGTGCCAGCAACTCACCAGAGCTGCCGGGGCTGCCATGTGCTTCTCCCAGCAAGCGGTGGGGCGCATGCACGCAGCAGGCAGATGCCACTCCCCGCTTGCGTATTTCAGGTCCAGTCGCTTTTAAAGACTGCAAGATTCACATGTGGCTCAAGAGCTGTATTTGCCGCAATGCGGTGTCCTGTTTGCCACGTGGTGAGCGGTGAACATATTGGACACCGGCGCTGGAAACCGACATGAGCTTATATCTGTTGGTGAATAATTTTTTTTTCTAGTACAGTACTAGCAGGAGTCTACGTCCTTGTTAACGCACACAAGAAAGAGGTGTATCAAAATTTTTCTCCAGCCACCAGTACAGAAGTTAGTGGGAAAAGGAAGTCTCTGATCTTGGAGGATCTTCTCCCGGATCTTGTGACACATTTTATTCTTTAGTACCCCTTTCTAGGCACCGCATTCACTATGAACAGGGTGCTGGGTAGCATGTGTCTCAGAATGGTGTCATGCTGCTGCTGCTCAGGAGCAGAGTATGTTGCTTCAGTGACTGTGGTGTTTCACAGCAGTACTTGTATCTGAGCTCTGAGCACAAACTGCAAAACTTGGGCATTGTTTCTACACCCTGTTTTGTTGGCTGACTTGAATTTTGGCAGGGCCATCGCCCCTTGTGTTGTCTTTTCATATGAAAAGTAGCATTGTCAAGTGATTAAAAAATAAATTAATAGTGATTAGTTATGGGGCTGCTGGGGTTTCCCCGTCCTGGCCAGGGTTCTGTAGCTGTGGGGCTGCTGGTGGGTCTCTGTAGGTCTGTCGATTAAAACTTGTTAATTTTTTAACATGTTGAGTCAGCCCTGTGTTAATTGCAAGCATCAGCATACTTTAATTGACAGTCCTAATGAAAAGTGAGCATCACAGTGCTCATCTGACAAAGCGGGTCTTTGCTCACAAAATTACGCTCCAAAATATCTGCCTATAAGGTGCCACATGACTTCTTGTTGTTTTTGAAGATACAAACTGACTTGGCTACCCCTCCATCACAGATTGATAGAGCTAATAAGAAAATATAATCTCTGTCTAGAGGAGCGCTCAGAAACCTATTAACCCTACTCTTAGCTCTAGACCTGTCCATAGTAGTTCAGTTTGTAACGTGCGGTATTTGGGAAATGCATCTATAAACACGAAAACTACAGCATGTATTAAACAAAGCAGCCCATCTGCCCACACAGATTGACAAAGCCACATCATTTGTTACCGTGCTGTCTGCCCGTCAAAGACTGGATCGAATTCTAAGGCCTGGTGTCAAACACTGCTTAGTTCCAGCTTACAGAGAACCTTTATCTCAAACATGCCACCTTCTCTTCTGCACCTCTGACTTCGGAGTTTGCTATCCTTTTGGGGTGCAACAAGAGACTTTCAGCAGCTGGGGGTAAGACTAGTTTAAATGCAGTCAAGAGCCTGTTCAGAAGCCAGAACAGTTCAGTCTGTAGAATTTCCTGCCAGACTAGCTGAGGAAAAGACTATGGCCATGTTCTGGACAAATTGCAATGTTCCCCTACTGACATAGTTGCCCATAAAGGCATTCATTCAGAGTGACCTCTGTGTGTTTACTTATCCCACATTTGAGAGGGTTGGTCCATCTGTTTGTTGAAGAACTCCTCCTAAATGGTAAAAGTTAGGACCACTGAATTTGATATACAGCTTCCTTTTAGCGTGTCTTAGAGAAAGATCAGGGATTGGTTGTGCCAGGGGAACAGGATGTGCCTCAAATATGACTGCCTCTCATAAAACCATACATAAGAGAGACTCACAAAGCAGGTGAAAGGGGCTGGCTGGAGGTTTCCCCTCTTTGCGCTGGTCTGGGACTGCCTCAGCATCCCACCTCCCAGGTGCTCTTAAGGAAGGTGTTCATATGGGAACAATGCTGACTGTTCCCCTTTGTCAGGGAGAGGGGAAGTGCACAGTTAGCTGCCTTCCTCATTCTGGTTGGTTGGGGCTGCAGGGGACATATGAACCTGGACCTGACCCACCTAGGGGACATACACCCCTCTACCAGCTGTTTCCTGGAGCTGCAGCGGCCATATAGAGGCGCTTCTCACCTGGCCCTGAACAGCCAGGTGAGAGATGGCTGGGATAGTCCTCTGTTCCTGGGGCAGCCTGCATAATGAACCTGTCATCCGCAGCCCCACACCAGAACAATGATGTAAATGAAGCATGTACAGTTTCATTATAAAACTAACGTGGACGTGAGTGTCTGTGTCTGAAATATGGAATCTATACACACACACACACACCTTGCTCTGATAATAAAATGAGAGAAGAATGGAAGGATGAGAGAAATTGTGTTGAATTCTACATGTGCCTGTATTGGAAGAGACAGAAAATCATGTGTACACTATTTTTATAGAGCACAAATTTGGTTCTAGATAGAACAATGGCTGCAACCACGAAGAAGAAGAAGAAATTTGCAGATTTATAGGGGGTTTAGAAACATAGCGCCCATTAAAGTTAATGGAAGATAAGTCAAAATCTGCTAGGCTCCTCTGAAAACTTAAATCGGAGGGAAATGGAATGTTTGGGGCCTTCTAAATATTGAACGGCTTCCATGTTAGTCATTCGTCTGTGTAGTACTAACACAGCAGCTGCTCCTTGAGTTTTTTTTTTTTTACTTACTGAAGGTGATTTGCCTTGCTGATATCATTTCCCTTTCACCAGACATTACATTGAGGCAAAGGATTAGGAAAAAGGGCTTTTTTTTTTTTTTTTAACATGGGGAAATTGACCAGAATAATGATTACAGAGCTATGCTTCTCATATATAATTCATCTAGATCTGCCCTAGGACTTTATAGCAACCCATCTTTTACCCCCCTTGTACATCTCCCATGTGGTTCCTTCCTTTTCCAAGAAGTAGATAACAAAAACGCAAAAAATAAAAAAAAATTGTAGTTATGCATTTTGTAATAGCCCTGCATGAAATCTTCCTTTTTTGAGTGCTTATTCCCCTCCTCATCCCCTCACGTTTGCACTGGAACAGGATGAAGAAATTTTTTCCCATTCTTTCTCAAGTATATGCCGTAATATAAGTATTTGTCAACATCACCAGCCATCAACCTTAGTTGGGATTCACTTCAGTTTTTCACTCATGGGTTTCTGTATTTTGCCTTACTTTTTGTATTAAGGCTGTGTATCTGAGCAAGAGTATCTCTCTTAGAGTACAGTTGTACTATTCTGTACGTGAGTTGAAAGTGAAAATAAGGACATAAGAATGGCCATACTGGGTCAGACCAAAGGTCTATCTAGCCCAGTATCCTGTCTGCCGACAGTAGCCAATGCCTGGTGCCCCAGAGGAAGTGAACTGAAGACAATGATCAAGCGATTTGTCTCCTGCCATCCATCTCCTGCCTTCGACAAAAGGCTCGTCACCATACCTTACCCCTTGCTAATAGCCATCTATGGACCTAACCTCCAAATATTTATTGAGCTCTTTTTTAAGCTCTGTTAGAGTCCTGGCCTTCACAGCATCCTCTGGCAAGGAGTTCCACAGGTTGACTGTGCGCTGTGTGAAGAAAAACTTTCTTTTATTAGTTTTGAACCTGCTACCCATTAATTTCATTTGGTGTCCTCTAGTTCTTATACTATGGGAACAAGTAAATAACTTTTCTGTATTCACTTTCTCCACACCATTCATGATTTTATATACCTCTATCATATTGCCCCTCAGTCTCCTCTTTTCTAGACTGAAAAGTCCCAGTCTCTCCAGCCTCTCCTCGTATGGGACCCGTTCCAAACCCTTAATCATTTTAGTTGCCCTTTTCTGAACCTTTTCTAACGCCACTATATCTTTTTTTGAGGTGAGGAGGCCACATCTGCATGCAGTACTGAAGATGTGGGTGTACCATAGTTTTATATAGGGGAAGTAAGATATTCCTTGTCTTATTTTCTATCCCTTTTTTAATTATTCCTAACATCCTATTTGCTTTACTGACTGCTGCTGCACACTGTGTGGATGTTTTCAGAGAACTATCCACTATAATTCCAAGATCCCTTTCCTGATCTGTTGTAGCTAAATTTGCTCCCATCATATTATGTGTATATTACCTTACAGTTACCCACATTAAATTTCGTTTGCCATTTTGCTGCCCAGTCACTCAGTTTACCAAGATCTTTTTGAAGTTCTTCACAGTCTGCTTTGGTTTTGACTATCCTGAACAGTTTGAAAGTGTATTTTTTATGGTGTAAACCTTCTGTTGAGGGACACAGGAAGCCAATTTCAGTACTATGGCAGATGAAAAGCTTCATTTATCATATAGCTGAGGGGTGGGGAACCTTTTCCCTGTCAGTGGCCACACAAGAGAGAAATGCAAAGGAGACCCCAGAGTTTAGTGGAGCCAGGGCTAGTACATTTTGTGGGCCCCCCTAGGCTCTGATGTGGGGGCTTTGGGAGGGCTTGCCAAGAAGTGGTTTTGGGGTATGGAGTCTGGGAAGGGTGCACGAGTGAGGTGGGAATTGGCAGGTCTGGGCAGGAGCAGGCTACAGGTGGCGGGGGCGGGTCTAGAAGCAGGCTGGGGTGTGGGTCTGACAAGGAAGGGGTACAGAAGAAGGCTGTGGGTCTGGGCACTGAATGAAGGGGTTAGGGTGAAGGATCTGGGAAGGAGAGGGCAGGAGCAGGGTGTGGGTCAGGAATTGGGGAGGGAGTGAGAGGCTCTAGGTATGGGGGGGCACAGGAATGGTCAAAGGGCAGGGGGTCTGGGTGCTGGGGTGGGGGGGTGCAGCTTCGCTGAGCAGCACGTCTGGGTGTGCGTGGCTCTGCACCCTCTCCCCACCGCTCCCAGGCACCGACCTCTGCTGCTCTGACTGGATGGAATGAAACCTCTGGGAAGTGCTGCCACTGGCTCTCTCCCTGGCTTGCCTCATCCAGTCCACAAGGCTCAGGGCTGTGCACCCTCAATCCTGCCGCAAGCTGGATGCCAGGGAGGAGAGCCCTGAACCTCAGGGTCTGGATCCGGACCACAGGCTAGGGGTTCTCCACTCCTGATTGTAGTTGAAACCTGTTCCCAACATTAAGTTCTCTGTTGGTCTTGAAGACAGTGAAATGTCATTTTATGCTACATCCATGTGGTTTCCTGGGCCTTTTGTTTTCTTGCTGGTGATCCCATTGAGGTGAGTGTATTAAGAAGGTTTAGTTTTCATTTTAAATTAGTGAGGTAAACATATATTATTTAGGGCTTCTCTATTACATTTTTAACCATAGTTTAAAACAAATCTGTGCATAGCTACCTACATTTCAGAGGCATTGGTGACAGACAAGTATGAGAAAGCCCTACTCTAATTTCTGCTTGTAAAGCAGTGAGCTCTGCTGGGAAGCAGTCTTTTAATAAAGGAAATGTCAGGCTCCATTAAGAATGAGCTGGCACATCATACATGTGTTGTGCAGGGTCGGATGGCTCTCTTTCTCGACTGTTTTGGCTTTGCCATTTAGCCAGTTAGACTAGTACGAAGAGGAATAATTTGGAGAACCATGCAATCTGGGATTCTTGGCATGTTAAGAGAAACTCTTAATTCAACTCTTGTTATGCCACAGACCAAAAATCATTGCAACCTTGCTGAGACGCTTTGCTCATTGGGGATACGCTGGAGGTGACTTTGGTCTCCTGTGAGAAATGGTTTTATAAATGTGTTTAGAAACTCTTATTTGGACGTTGCTTTCCATAATCATGTTTTCCTTCTCTTGCTAAGGAACGTGGTATTAAGAACATGAGTGAAGTTTCTTTTCCAAACAAACATGGGCAATGACCCATCTAGGATCCTGAAATCATTGCAAAACCTCGATGATTATTTTTAATGGTCCTTTTAGACTTTAAAGATCTCTCCCTCTCCCACTAATAATATGTTCTTGTTGGCTAACAATAAATACACGATATTAAACATTAGGTGGGAGAATTTGGTTTTAATGTTGAAGCTGTATATTATTTTTGTCCATTTTGATTAGCATCCAACCCAAAAGGAACATGTCACTTTGGGTTACAGATAACTGCATTACTTTTCTCACTTCTTTGTGGTTCAGATGCTAAGAAAGGGACTGATAGGCTGTAGTTTTGTCCCAAGCTGTTGGGTTTTTAAGTGTAGCGTTACAGGCTTCAAACTAAGTTATTTTGAGTGTATGATTTGGCTGCAGACTGCTGAGAACCGGTGTAAAGTATATCCTTAGGTACTATCTAGTTGTCAGGGCAGTGCTTGTCCTATCTGGATCATTGTAGGGAGGACGATTAGCCAAAGAAGGCTGTTGTTTCCACTGCCGTTTTCAGTGGGGTCAGGAAACTTTGCAGTGGAGTGAGAGGCCTGTCCTCCCTCTTGCTTCAGGATGGATGGAATAAATGAAAAAACTCTGAGAGGCCCCCACTTGCACTCATGAGTGGAGGGTGGAAAGGTGGAATCAGCTTCTGGGAAATTAGTATCAGAGGGGTAGCTGAGTTAGTCTGCCTCTTTAAAAACAAGAAGTCCTTTGGCACCTCATAGATTAACAGATATTTTGCAGCATAAGCTTTCCTGCCCACAAAAGCTTATGCTCCAAAATATCCATTAGCCTGGGAAATTATCACCGATGCAGAAGTGCGGAGAGTGGCATGAAGAGAGAAAAGAAACGTTCTGGTTCCTTTCACATATGTTGTTTGGTCCAGTTACATTCTGCTTGTTTCCATTTTTTTTCATCGAATATATTTCTACAACAAGATCAGTATCTGTGTGATATGCAGGGATTTTGCTATGAGATGATGCTTCTGAAGGGAGCATGCACTTGTTAGTTGTATTGGCTGGAACTAGTCAAGAACGAGGCCCATTTGTAAAGATTTCTTAAAAGTGTGTTGATTTAACTGTTAACCTTGAAATTTGACATTAGTTGACATACGCATTGGATAAAAAAGTGGTGTTTTGCAACATATAGCCCCTTGATAGGCAACCATTCAGAATCTTGATACTTATGTATTTCTGTTTGGAGGATAATCAGAGATGGGGATTACTTCTCTATCTCACTCTCTTCTGGCCCCTATCGTGCTGCCTTCAAACATGCCACTGCCTGTCTTATTCTAAAAGTCCAAGACTTTCCTCGGTTCCTCTCTTCTCCCTAACTGTTGGTCCTCCTTTCTCCCTCTCTTCATGGTCAGGGTCCTTCATATAGTCTTCACTTTCTCACCTTTTTTGTTTGATCCTTTACAGCCTGTTTCCCTTTTGCTCTGCTGAGACTGTCCCTAATGGTCTCTTTCTGGGAAAATCCAAAGACCTTAATTCCATCCCCAGTCTTTTTGACTTATCCAGCTGCTTTTAACATACTCAGCTGATTCACCTTAATTTTTTTTTTCTCCTCGGGCTTTCATAATTCCATGCTTGACTGGTGACTTTTTTTTTCTTGCTTCTTGTGGTGCTCCTTCATAGTCTCCAGTGGTTATTTCATCTTACTCTGCTAATGTCATCGAAGGGTCCATCAGCAGCTTTACTTTCTGCTTTATTACCCTTTTCATCCCGCTCTTACATCTGCATTCCCATCCCTGTGTTGATGATATCAAAGTCTAATTCTCCCCACGCTGTAGAGATCTACAATTCCTTTTTTACATCTCCTTGGTGTCCTGTTGGGAGTTTAGAATCTTAGCAAACCTAATGCTTCACCGCTCTCTCTTTTTCATCCCTGTTCTTTTATTCCCCCAAGTTTGGACTTGTTCCTTCACACAGTCTTGTGCAGTGACTGAGCGATATAAAAAGCAGCAGTTTTTTGATTCTGAAATTTTTGTTTTAGATTTAGCATACTTGTCAGGGGGTTCTTTTCTCTTTTGAGATGGCTTGTTATAAAGATATATAACTGTTTGTAATTGTTGACAGCTCTGTGCATAGACATAGTCCTGGTTTCTGATTATACTAAATCTTAGAGATTTCATAAAATCTTTGTGTTCACAGAGTAACCATTGAGTGTTTATTTGATCTTTGAGAAGACGGTGTTGGTTGCTGTCTCTCTTCTCTCTTGGAATGACTGGACGGCTGCATTGAACCTTTTTTACTCCAGTTTTTTTCGTTTGCTTTTCGTACACTTAAAAGGACACAGTTTTATGTATTTATTTATTTATTTACTTCTAGCCCCATCTGTTTTGATATGATTGAAGAAGCATACATGACAAAATGTGGACACAGTTTCTGGTAAGATTTTTATGTTGAGCAAAATGTCCATTGAGCATCCTGTAAATGCATTCATTATAGTGTTGTTTAGAGACTGATTTGCCCTGACTCTAGGAACTTAATTTTGTTTCTTCATTTGTTTTCCTGCTCAACACATATTAATTGGGACTGAATTAATGGTAAAAATGGGATATAAAATTTGGATGCGTACTTGCAAGAGTGGGGGGGAAAAAACTTTGTGGTCCACCTCAATTGTAATTTAAAGCCCTTTATACTGTATATAATCTACTCTACTTCATATGTAAAATAAGGTCAGTCAACTTCCTATTTATTTAGCACGTTTTTAAAAGTTAGAGGATGTGATGTTCAACAAACTTTTTTCTGAGGGGAGAATTTACTTGTCATCCATCAAGCTGCGGCATGCCACCTTCATGCCCTTTGTCTCCAAATATCTGGTTTTCTGTACAGTTTTATTAGGAATTGCCCTACTGGACCATAAAAGGTCCATTAACTGCAGTACCCCGTCTCCTGTGGTGAGTAAGACTAGATGTTTCAAAAGAGAGTGTAAAGAATCCCGAAGGAGGAAGCTGTTGGGAAAATTTGCCTCCTACTTTAATCTTCAATATGATCTTTGATAAATAGCGATCAAATTATGCCCTGAAGTATAAAACTTAATATTCCATATGCATTTTGCATAGAGTTTGACTAGAAAGAACTCCTTGTCACTGATGACTTATGCAACAGATTCTCACCTGTGGTGGCTGTTGCTAATCCTTTGATGCGTCCATGATACAGCATCAGTCCATAGTTCCAGTCATCAGTTTGTGGAGTGAGCTACTACAATAGTCAAGTCGCAGAGGTTGATGATTGACCTTGACGACAGGGTGCAGGGTGTTCTTAGTCTGTCCCTGGTATTCTTAGCAGTGAAGCAGAAGGTCTCTTGTGGCATGGCCTTTATTATTCCACTCTGCTGGAAGGAGGTAGGAGAAGCTGAGGCCAAAGATTCTTTGTGTTTCATTTAAAGTTCCTGGGGGTGCCAGATAATTTTGTAGCCTAGGTATGATGTCGTTTTTGCAAAGTCTTCTGACTATTCTGGCAAAGTTACTTTATACAGACGCCAGATCCTGCTATCATGTTCCTTGGCTTCCAGACATGGTAAAAGCCGCCAGTCTGTGCTATCCAGAGCATTTACTGGCTTCAGATGTAAGATAGCAGTCTCCTGTTGGAAACAGATTGTTAATCCAGTTCTACACTAGACCTGAAAGTCTCTTTCTGATACGCAATTGCATAGCTGGAATTGATGTATAGGAACTAGAGTTTTGTGACTGTCTTCACTAAGAGGGGTCAACAGAAGTATTTTTCCTATTGACCTCCCTTACTTCTTGTGATGTAGTAGAAACTAGCCCTTAGGGTGGAAGAACAGTAGGTAATACATAGGCCCCCAACTTATGTGAAAGTTGAGTTCTTGCACAGCCTGGTGTAAGTCAGGGAGCCAGGAAACTGACCAGCACAGCAACGCTGGTCAGTTTCCCCACTCCTGTTAGTGGCTGCAGCTAAGAGTCAGGCTGCTGCCCCCACAGGAGCTGGTCAGTTTCCTGGCTCCCTGAGTTATGTGAAATCTGACTTAGGCAGGGTTGTACAAGAACTACTGTGCTTGTCAGTTTCCCTACTTCTCTGAGTGGCAGAGAGCTGGCGCCTGGCTACAGCTCCTTGCTACTCAGTTGTGCTAACCTGAGATAGGTGCAATTCGAGTGCATGTACCTCTGGGTTCTACTGTGCACTAAGTATATGCTGAGTGAGTCTTCCTTAACCCAAGGCAGAAACATGATGAAACCTGTCCAAGTTTCATATATGAAGCTTGAAACTTCCCTTTTGCTTTAGGATGTTAGGTATATCTCCCATAATAACTATGATGATAATTATCCCTTAGAACTGGAAGGGACCTTCAGAAGTCATTGAGTCCAGTCCTCTGCACTCACAGCAGAAACTATCATCATCCCTGGTAGTTTTTGGTTTTTTTTGTTTTTTTTTTAATCTATTTGCTCCTCATCCCTATATGGCCCCCTCTAGGATTGAGCTCAAACCCTGGATTTAGCAAGCCAGGGCTCAGACCCCTGAGCTATCCTTCCCCAGTGTTCTAGAATATTCTGCTATCAGTCCCTTCTAGATCCATCTTTGTGGTCCATTTGCAGCTCCATTAACAGGGCTTATGGAACAATTCATCAAGTTCAGAAACGTTATTTTTCTGCTGTTGTTTGTACTACTACTGTTCCCTTGTGCCTTCTTCCTCATGGCCTCTAAAGTTGTTTTTATTTTTTGCTTTCCTTGAACAGCTATAAATGTATTCATCAGAGTCTGGAGGATAACAACAGATGCCCCAAATGTAACTATGTTGTTGATAACATAGATCATCTTTACCCCAACTTTTTAGGTGAGTCTTAGGCTTATTTGTTTGCACTAAAAGCACCTTTTGGGGATAAGAATTTAGCAGTAGGAAAGACAGCCTTGCAAAATTGTCTTGTAAAATTTAGAGTTCCAGGTACAAAATCTACTCATCAGCCAACATGGTTGTGACTGTTCCTGGTGGGGAGGGAAGGTAGTGTAAATTTATATAGCATTACTGAGATCAGTGGTGCTATGTCAATTTAGATTATTATTTGTGCTGTAAAAGAAACAAAACGAAGACCACAGAATAGATCTTTGAGCTTATGTTACTCTAGCTCTTAGTTTATAGCCAAAAATATGGTATGGTGTATTTTCAAATTGCAGCCGTTGAAAGATACTAGACTGTGCATGATTTTACCTGGGGTTTAGACTTTGGTTGCAGGAGCCATGGGGCACCATATGGCATGTATATTTTCATTTTGGCATGTATTGCTCTTCTAATGAATTAAAGCTTGAACATCAGTCAAGGGAAGGAAAGAAAATTTAAAGGAGAGAAGAAAGTTGGACTATGAAATATTCCAGGGTATGCCTATTTCTCAAACTTTAGTAGTTGTGCATTGAGTGGCTATTTTAATTTAAATAAAATAACTGAAAGGTCACAGTGACCTCAGAACATTTCAAAAGCAAATATTTCAAAGCCAAATGTATCAAGTAATTATGTTTAAAAAAAGAAAAGTAGAATTCCTTTCCTGCCTCAGTAAGGGTTGGAACCAAAATGATGGGCTGGCTATTCTTCTTCATGGAACAAGTCCATGTCAGGAGGAAAGAAGAAAACTATATTTTTTCAGATACTTGCTTCTCTTTGTAAAGTGCACTTAGAGCTGGTGGGCTCTGCTACAATAATGGCTTGCCTACACAGAAAATCCTGCAGGAGTTTGCACATGATAGTTACTTCGCACTGCCTCCCAGTGTGGATGTGTATTGAATGCGTTTGATGGCATTGGCTTCATGCACTTCTGAAGTGTATGGTGGGAGGGATAGCTCGGTGGTTTTGAGCAGTGGCCCCCTAAACCTAGGGTTGTGAGTTCAATCCTTCAGGAGGCCATTTAGGAACTGGGGCAAATAAATGTCAGGGATGGTGCCTCATCCTGCCAAGAGGGCCAGGGACTGGACTAGATGACCTCCCAAGTGTCCCTTCCGGTTCTAGGAGATGCATATCTTCAATTTAAAAAAAAAAAAAAAAGTGGATTAAGTTAAAGTGGTTGAGGGCTCTGTTAGTGAACAATAAAAATGTCCATATGGTGAGTTGGTGCAAGACAGCGTAATTTAAACTTGCACTCAAACATGCTGCATGCTAACTTCCCCATGGGGAGAAGCGGCGAGACCTTTGTCCTGTGCATTATATTTAGATGACAAACCCCTGTGCCCATGCACAGCTCCACTGAATTCTTGTGGGAAAACATGCAACAATTGCAATTGGGGGTTTTAGAAATCATTTAAAATATTCTGTTCAATTTTTTTTTTATGCCTTGATATTTCATTTGGACCTGATCTTTCGGATTCACATGGACTCTTAATGCTTATGCAGTGGTGCACCTGCATAAATCACATTTCAGAGATTCTCCCTCAAGAATGTGGGATGGGGTATTCCTATTTAGACAGTGTTCCTGGGCATGCACTATGTCTCATTACAATTATAGACTGCAATGATGTATATTTTTTTTGGCATTAATATGAGAATGAACTACTCTGGTATACAGTAAACCCTCACATTAATGCGAGTTAAGCACAACTCAAAATCCTGCTTCCCTCCCCTCACCACCTGAGCACAGCTCCAGCTCATCACCCCTGCTCATGGATCCAGTTCGACACCCCACTGCCCCCAGCCCTGGTTCAAACCTCCTGCCGGATCACCACCCAAGCAGAGCTCTGGCTCACACGCACGCACCCCGGTCGTGGCTTTGGCTCAACCCCCCTGCCCTGGTTCATCCACCATCTCCCCTGCCCCCTGCAGCCTGGCTTATCATCCGCGCTTGGCTCTAGCTCGCCCCCAGCCCTGGTTCAGCCGCCCCGCCCCCTGTGTGCTTCCAGCTCAACTCCACCTCCCTCTTGCAGCCCTAACCCACCCCAGGCTTAACTCCCTTTTCCCCTCTCACGGCCCCAACCCACTACCAGGCTTAACCCTCCCCAGCTGTCCCCTGGCCCCAGGACTGACCTTTCAAAAGGACCTCCAGGTGCTTCTGCCCTGGCTGCAGAACGTGCGTTCCACCAGGGAAAAAAGCTGCCCCCCGACTTATGCGAGGGTGCATGGGAATGCAACTCTCGCATAAATCTAGGCACTATTTTATCCATTTTTTCTTTAATAAATCCTTTTGATGTTTTAAAAGGTGCCTGAGAGAAATAGGGGGATCTGTATGGGAAGCAGGGGTTGTTACTCAAAGAATGAGTTGAGAGGTTGCACCAAAATTGTACTAAAAATATGTAAAGAATATGTTGCTAGAAGCTAGTTGTTTTCAGGGCTTTTAAAACTTTTTTGGCCTTTTTGATGTCACTTGCTAATCAGTCTGCAGTGAATTGGTCTTCACATCCTTCATGGTTGTACTTTAACCCCACAGCGGGGTCTAAATAAATGATCATGGTAACTTAGAAAAATGAGCTAAAGCATGCCTTTAAATCCTGGCCTTGCTGGGTTTAAAAATATGGGTAACTTTTACAGTCACATTTTCCTTTGTTTTAAATTTCTCTCCCATGTTGCTGTAGGAAAGACATATAGACTATGGGTAGATGAAAGGGTTTCATCGTCAAAACCCACAGAACCCTGTGTGCTGTGGTTCCGGGTGGCCGTTTTGCCGATAGAGCAGCCAGGCAGTCTGGCCACTCTCTGTTGACAGAGTAGATCGCTCTTTCGCTCCGCCCTGCAATTTGTCAACAGAATGTTAGTCTCAAGGTATCTTCCAAACATCTGGTGTGAAATCCCCGTAATCAAGATGTACAGACAAAAAAGAGGAAGTGAATAGGTGAAAGAAATAACTCGTGTTTCCAGTAATCTGAGAAAACATGTTCTCATTTGTCTATTATGTTAATCTTGCTTAAGATTTAGAAAGTAAAACAGTTTACCTTCAAGCAGATTTTTTTAATGCTCATTAAGTCACCTGCCCATCTCTTGTCTTAACGAGATGTTTTCTTTCTGATTTTTAAGTGAACGAGCTCATCCTCAAACAGAAGCAAAGATTTGAGGAAAAGCGATTCAAGCTGGACCATTCAGTGAGTAGCACCGTATGTTTCAACTTTTCTTATTGTTTTTATTAATGGTCTTGAACAGGAATTGCTTCATAACCTAGGTTAATGCAGGACAAGTCTCACTATTGGTGTGAATGAAAGAGTTTACTTTCTGGGGAATAAGCTTGTGTTAGTAGCTTTGGATCACAGCAACTGTGTTCATTCTACCTGACCCTTCTTCCCTCATGGACATGGAAACAAGCAGTTGTGCCACTTAAGAAGCTAGGAAGTTAGCCCCAAAAAGCATACTCGTCAAAAGGCAAAAATGAGGCATCTTTTATTGGAAATTGTAGCTATGCTGAAACTGAGTTTGTTAGCAAGTTCTGGCACCGATCCATTCATCATGCCAGCCATAAAAGGTAAAGAAAACCTTTCGGAGCATTGAAGTCCTGACTCTGATCCCAGATGAAATGACCTGCTTCCATTCTAGATGTTGCTTGTGTCACAAAATGAGAATGCAGTTCAGCGTAATGTAGTCGTTTGTGCTGATTTAGGGCCCCAGGACTGGAATAGTGTAGATTGTGTATTGGGACCGGAACGAATACACATGGAGCTTTTAGGCAGAAAACTTTGAACAAGATCGGTCTGCACCTTGCGTGACATAAGTTCTTATTGTTTCCTTGCTTATATAAATCAATATGTATAGGCACAAAACTCGTGTTCATTCAGTCAGTGAAAAAGAAGAATTTGGCTTTCACTGAGGTAGCTTGTGTTTCGGGACTGTGTTGTGCAAATGACTACCTTTAATCACTCACAACTGGCCTTTCCTCATGGAACACCCCCTTCAATATGCTTCAGCCACCACGCTCTGGGTATACCTAACCTGGGAACACCCATGATACAGAGAAGGGAGAGGCTGTGTGTACCTCTCCCCCCACTCCCACCTGGGGAATGGCTGAGAGTAAAGCTGCTTCCCTGAGGCTTTTCCCTGTGGCTCCCATAACGGTTGGGGCCAGTGTCTGGGAGCAGCAAGGGATGAGAAGCCACATGTGTGCCCTTGGGGCATGTTTCCCACAGTGCTCACCCGTTCTGGCACAATCTTTAAACTGGCATATCTGTTTCTTGGGGTTGCCAGAGTAAAGAGGGTCAAGTGTGTTCTCATTTTATCAGAATGTTTTTTCCTAAACTTGCTTATTTAGTCTGTATCGATTTTTAGCAGTATTCCGGTTATTTTTGATTTCTGCAGAATTATGTTTTCTTGTATGATTAGTCATTATAATGGCATCTGTTTAAAGATCTCATCAGATAAAAATCCTTGGACTGTCAAAGATATGATTATTTCAAGTTCACAAGTATTTTGTAAACTTTTTGTCCAAAATAAACTGGGTGATACAATCTCGCATCAAACGAGCAATTTTCTCTTCTGTAACGCCAACCTTTACTCTGTTTATTCCTCCCCCCCCCGCCCCCCGCATTCTTTCTGGAATCCATCATGTTGTGGAAGATTTCAGATCACATTTGCTTGTTTCAGATCACACAGACCTGTTTTTACATTACATAACTTTTTCCAGTAAGTTGGTTCAAGGTTAAAATTGATATCTTTCATAATCCTGATTTCCTTAAACTATCTGCTGAGCATCTTGTAAAAGGAGATACGATTGTATGTGGAGGCTAATAACTTTTTTGTATGGTTAAATACTGAGTAGGTTATTTCGAACACTTCTAAATTAAATGTAATTTGTTTGACTTTCTGAGTTGTAAGTATTGTCAGTTTATTTCAGAAACAAAGAATTAGGTGGCTGAATGACTAAAAAAATTTTGTCAATTAATTTCACTTTGACAGGATCATTTTGAGAACTAGATCATTCCATATAGAAATAGTTGTATGTAGAAGTGAGTTAACCATCGTGAGTTAACTATAGTGTAAAACATGTTTGCTGATATCCAGGTAATCCTAATTATTGAACTCTAAATGACTTAAGTTCTGAATAGGATCATGTTCATGTCACATGTATAGGATCAAGATAGGGCACTTGTATCCAATCAGAAGTTATTTAAACTTTTTCCATTGTATTGAAATCTAAAATGTGTTTCAGCATGAAAGAATTATTAAGGAGAAGTGAAATCTCCATCACATCACATCTGAAAAGAAAATCTGTTTTTCTCTTTACCGGATAAATTTACTGTATTCTTGTTACGTTACTCATTACTCAGTGCTGTAACAAGAATATGCCATAGCAAAGCAGTAAGTTTATTTAGGAGAGGCACTGGGTTGTTGACAGATTTTACAGCCAGTTCTGCAAATGCACATGCTTAATTTTAATATGCGAGTAGTCAATAGCTGAGGTTGAATACCTTGCATTAATCTCTTAGATCCTGCACTGTAACAAAATATCTTGGATTACAGAGTTATACTCCTAAAATTCTATCTGTTAGTTTTCATCTGGCCTTGCTATTTTGCAAGTTCTTGAATTTCTTTTTTAGTGGTGCCTAGCTTGTGGTAAATGAATAAATCTACCCTATCATAAGGCAATTCCTGGAAACACTTCCTCAATGACATAAAGTGATGTTGAGGTATAATATGGCACAGGATAAATAACTGTTTTCTGGATGAAATACTGCAATACAAAGGATGAAATACTGCAATACTAGTTTAGATATCTTGTGTCCAACATCTCTGATCAGTATTACCTTCTCTTTCTGTACTCTCTTATCCTGTTTTTAGAATGGACACAGATGGCAGATATTTCAAGATTTATTGGGAACTGATCAAGATAATCTTGACTTGGCCAATGTTAACTTGATGTTGGAGCTGCTTGTGCAAAAGAAGAAGCAGTTAGAGGCAGTAAGAAACTTTTTTTCTCCTATTTCAGTTGTTAATAAAATTAATGGTGATTTAATCATATATATCTTTGCAGAAACAGGGAAGTATTTTTGGTAATGGGATCATAATACAGAATTAATTTCAGGGTTTTCTATAGAACCCACTTGCTCTAGTATTGAACACTTCTCCTTCTCACTGACTTTGATAGCAACAAACTTTGGCCTGTATCACCATATGATACAATAAGCATTAATTTATGGTCTGTCTTGAGGCAGAGAATCATGCTGAGGGGAAAGCTGAGAGATAATATCGGTGGGAAAGGGAATACAGAAGGTGACCTGCCAAGCAAGTGGCAATTAGAGTATTGTATCTTTCTCTCTCTGACATAATTTAAGTGATCATTTGACTTCAAGTTCTGCAAAAATAGAGAATTTCACTAAATAATACTCCAAGGAGCACTCCACTTGGTTTGATTTAATTTACAGTGTGAAGGAAGTATTCCGGAACTCGAACTTTTAGCTTTTACTGCTCCCTATTTACAGAGAATTTGAAAGATCAGCATCTCTGAAAAGCAGGCCCATTCCATTTTTATACTCAAAACTGCAGTTGTTTTGCTTCTCAGAGCAGCATGGAAGTTCATGAAGTGTGAAGCAGTCTGTCACCAGTGATAAACTGAAATACAACAATGTTGTATTAACCCAAATGTAATTTGGTATTTGAGTATAATGCTGGAACTAGCTATCTTGCTGGAAGATAAAGCCACAACATTTCATGATCCGGACAAAAGTAAGAAAGCTGAGCAGTAACATACAGACCCTTGATTTCAGAAGAGCAGACTTTGACTCCCTGAGAGAACGGATAAGCAGGATCCCTTGGGAAATGAAGATGAAGGGGAAAAGAGTTGAAGAGAACTGGCAGTATTTTAAGGAAGTCTTACTGAAGGCACAGGAACAAACAATCCCAATGCATAGTAAGAAATGTCAACATGGTAGGCAACCAGCTTGGCTTAACAAGGAAATCCTTAGTCAGCTTAAATTAAAAAAGGATGTGTACAAGAAATGGAAAAGTGGACAGTTGACTAAGGAGGAGTATAAACATATGGCTGGAGAATGCCGGGCAGTAATCAGGAAAGCAAAAGCACAATTGGAACTGCAGCTGGCAAGGGGTGTGAAGAGTAACAAGAAGGGTTTCTACAGGCATGTGAACAATAAACAGGTTATCAGAGAAGGTGTGGGGCCATTACTGGATGAGGGAGGTAACCTAGTGACAGATGATGCAGGAAAGGCTGAAGTACTCAGTGCTTTTTTTGCCTCAGTCTTCACGGACAAAGTCAACTTCCCCCAGGACGGTCCTAGACAATGCAGTATGGGAAGGTGGAGGGCAGCCATCTGTGGGGAAGGAACAAGTTCTGAGCTATCTAGAAAAACTAGATGTGCCCAAGTCCATGGGTCTGGATTTAATGCACCCCAGGGTACTGAGGGAATTGGCAGAGGTCATTGCTGAACCTTTGGCCATTATCCTTGAAGACTCTTGGAGATCGGGGGAGATACCGGATGACTGGAAGAAGGCAAACATAGTGCCCATCTTTAAAAAAGGAAAGGAGGACAGTCCAGGGAACTATAGACCTGTCAGCCTTACCTCAATCCTTGGGAAAATAACAGAGGGAATCCTCAAGGAATCCATTCTGGAGCACTTGAAGAGGTGAAAGTGATCAAAAGTAGCCAACATGGATTCACCAGGGGCAAGTCCTGCCTGATCAATCTGATTAGCTTCTGTGACGAGGTAACAAGCTCTGTGGACATGGGGAAGTCAGTGGATGTGATATACCTTGACTTCAGCAAGACTTTTGATATGGTCTCCCACAACATTCTTGTCCACAAGTTAAGGAAATATGGACTGGATCCTTGGACTATAAGATGGATAGAAAGCTGGCTTGACGGTCGGGCCCGACGGGTAGTGGTCAGTGGCTCAATATCTGAATGGTGGTCTGTTTCAAGCGGAGTGCTGCCAGGCTCGGTTCTGGGGTCTGTGTTATTCAACATCTTTATTAATGACCTGGATGAGGGACTGGCTTGCACCCTCAGCAAGTTTGCTGGTGACACAAAACTAGGGGAGAGGTAGATTCGTTGGAGGGTGGAGATGGAATCCAGTAGGACCTGGATAAATTGGAGGACTGGGCCAAAAGAAATCTGATGTGTTTCAATAAGGAGAAGTGTAGAGTCCCGCACATGGGGCGGAAGAATCCCAAGCATTGTTACAGGCTGGGGACTGACTGGGTCAGCAGCAGTACGATGGAAAGGGACTTAGGGGTTATGGTGGATGAAAGGCTGAATATGAGTAAACAGTGTGCCCTTGTAGCCAAGAAGGCTAACGGCATACTAGGGTGCATTAGGAGGAGTGTTTCGAGCAGATCTGAAGTAGTAGTTGTTATTCTTTATTCGGCACTGGTGAGGCCACATCTGGAATATTGTGTCCAGTTTTGGGCCCCCCCCCCAAGTACAAAAAGGGATGTGGATTTGCTGGAGCAGGTTCAGCGAAGGGCTACAAAAATGATTAAGGGTCTGGAGCACAAGACCTATGAGGATAGGCTGAGGGATTTGGGCTTGTTTAGTTTATGGAAGAGAAGACTTAGGGGTGATTTAATAGCAGCCTTCAACTGCCTGAAGGGGAGCTCTAAAGAGGAGGGTGAGAAACTGTTCTCAGTGGTGTCAGATGGCAGAACAAGGAGTAATGGTCAGAAGTTGAAGAGGGAAAGGTGCAGGTTAGATATTAGGAAAAACTACTTCCCCAGGCTGGTGGTGAAGCATTGGAATGCGTTGCCTAGAGAGGTGGTAGATTCTCCATCCCTTGAGGTTTTTAAGTCCCGGCTGGACAATGTCCTGGCTGTGATGACTTAGTGGGAGTTGATCCTGCTTGAAGTAGGGGGCTGGACTAGATGACCTCCTGAGGTCCCTTCCAGCCCTGTGAATCTGTGGGCTCATACTGCATATCCGCTAACTTGAAACATGCCATCAAGAGCCAGCGATGTCCCTCTGTCGTACACATTGGACAAACTGGACAGTGCGCCAAGGATAAATGAACACAAATCCAGCATCAGGAATGGTAACACACACAAACCCGTAGGGGAACATTTTAACCTCTCTGAACATTCAATAATAGATTTAAAGGTAGCTATTCTTCTGCAAAAGAATTTTACCTACTGATCACAGAGGGAGACATCTGAACTGGAATTTGTTTACAAATTAAGCACCATTAATTCCAGCTTGAATAAAGATCTTAACGCTTTACAAGGGTGATTTCTCCACTTCTGATATTCACACTTCTACATCACATGCCGTAAATGAGACATAACCAGCTTAATTTGCTTCATTAACGTGTCCTACTGATGACAGGGAACTTTTTATTGCTGCTATATATAGGTTGGAGTGGAAGTTACAGAATCCAACTTATCTGTTGAAGTGGTTCTTACCCGTGAAAGCTTATGACCTAATACATTTGTTAGTCTCTAAGGTGCCACAGGACTGCTTGTTTGGATGTGAGAGGAGACGGGCCTATTGTAACCCAATATATGAAGAAATGTGTTTTGAGGGTCTGTGTTCTAGGGTTGGAGGTGGAGTTAGATGGCAGCTTACACATGAACGGCAGACTGTGCTGGTGGCGATATGTTCATCGGTCAAAAATTGTTCTGAACTCTTTGGAGTCCTTCAAGATCTATTAAGTCACAGTCTTTGTGTTTGGCTTTGGGTTGCTTTTATTCTAAAATCAAATCCCTTTTACCTTTCTGGTAAAATCACTATATTAAGTGTAAAAGAGGTCCTTTAAACAGATTGCATGGGGATTTACGTGACCACTTCCCTATACAAGGAGAAGACACCCTCCGGGCTCTCCCCCCCCCGCCCCCAACCTTGGAATGCTATTTGTTGAAGTTTTCAATTGGGCTTGAAGTAATTTTTTTTTTTCCTGGAAGCTGTGGAATGACACATGTGAAACATGTCAGGTTCTCCTTCTGTGGCCACGAGTATGGAGAGAGTGCTTGAAATGGAGAGTTTATATCTTGTTCAATTATCAGAGTATCATCTAGATGCGTAAGTAGTAATGCTTCACTTACACATTTGAACACACCCATTCAGATTTAAAAACTAATGTGTGCTCTCTAAATTTTACCCACTTCCTTTTCTGGTTCCTGTCATGGAAGCATACAACAGCAAAGGAGCCAAACCAGAAAAGTACCTATATCCTCAGCTTCCTTGTACGTTAATGGACCCCCGAGTTCATTCTCCTGGCCTATGTTTGAGCTTGTAAACAAATTTTTCTAAGGTCTGTACAAATTGCTCTCCCATGTGCCCATCTCGTATTAGTGCTATTCTGATGTTAGAAGTAGAAAAATAAGCTCCATTTCTCTTACCTTCTTGCTGTTTCAAGTTTCTGGTCATTGCAGAGAAAAGGCAATAAATTAATTTGTTTTGGTTTCCTACACATCTTTCCTTTCCCCAAAACAGCTAATCTCCACCAGTGGATTTACTTTCCATTACCGAAGCTTGCTTTTGTGCTTCTGGGGAATGTTCACTTTGAGAAAAGTTTTGTCACTTTCTGGTACCAGATTATTCCAGTTGAGCCTAATGATTAGAGGTGAAAGTTCAAGAGCTGCCAACTGTGGAAGATGAGCATGTGAGCAGCCTTTTCTCCAGAAGGGTCTGGAATCACTACAAACAAGGCGAGATTGAAAATTGTGATTTGCTTGTTAGATATCTGTAATGCAGAAAGGAAGAATGTCAAACTTTGCCATGTGCCAACCAAAACTTTGAAACCTGTGATGCAAAGTAAACCACATTACTTGTAATTTGGCTTAATGTGATGCTTCTTTCCCCTCCCTCTAATTGACAGTGATTTGTTTGCATACATGCTCTGAATCCTTATGTGTAACGTTAATTTATTTTTGTTTCTCTTTGAATATATTTTCTGTTACAGGAGTCTCATGCTGCTCAACTACAGATCCTCATGGAATTCCTCAAGGTTGCCAGGAGAAATAAAAAAGAGGTAGCAGATTTTTGTTTGGTTCTGCAACTGGGTGAGGGGGCTTTCTTCTGTTTTTAAATCATAATTTCAGACCAGCCTGTCCTCTCCTCACAGGAGAAGATTCTCAGCTGCAGAAGAATATTTGAAATACTGGGAATAGATTAGTTGAAATATGACCGCTTCAGTTTTCAATCTGTTGCCTTTTTTTCATATTGTTGGTTGAAACCATGTGGGGAGAGGCAGTTGTTAGAGAAAGAGTCCACACTGGCAACTTGCAGCAAATTCTTGAAACAAGATGCAGTGTGAGGAGAAGATGGAAAGAGCAAGAAAGCTGATAGGCATTTCCACAATGTGTCAGAAATGTCACTATTAATTTCACTCACCCAGTAACAAATTGGGATAAATTGTAAAGGTCCAAAAGAACACAGAATTAATGTAAAAGTACTCGGGGTAGGATTTCGTAGAAATGAGCAGGAAATAAAAAAGAGATTTGAAACAGGAAACATAAAAGGAAGGTGATACAGCATGGAAAAAGTCCTTAAGGCTGACAATGAGAATTGGGTGAACAGGGACTTAATAAAAATACCAAAACAAAATGAGAGACATGGAGATGATGCTGGACATAAAGTTGGGTCTTCTGCCACATGCAGTGTTACAAACTCATATATCAGGTGAATTGTTTCCTTTTTTTGAGTGCTGATCTGTAGGTATTATCACTGGGTATTTATATCCTGCAACTATTTTAGGCTTCAACCCCCATTGAACATGCGGTGTTACAAACTCTGGAAACTATGGAAATATTTGGTCCCATTTGTTGCATCACTAATGAAACTACACCTGGAATGTTCAACAATGCTGCACACCTTAGTATCAGAAATATACCAAACAATTGTAAAGAACTGCAATAAAAGGACTTCAAAATGGCTAGGAATCTAGAGGGGTGGATTTCTGATGAAAGACTTAAAGTAGAACATAACAAAACCAGCAGTAATATAGTACGTTAAAGACTAACAAAAATTATTTATTCTGTGATGAGCTTTTGTGGGAGAGACCCGCTTCATAATGTGATGAAGTGGGTCTGTCCAAGGAAAACTCTTCACCGAGTAAATCATTTTTGTTAGTCTTTAAAGTGCTACATAACAGCTGGTTTGTTTTGTTAGAATACAGACAACCGTGGTTACCTCTCTGTTACTATTAAAGTAGAACATGTATGGCTTTGCTGTTTGATCTGTCCAACTGCTGGCCAACAGGGGTTTAAGCCTAAAATGTTTGCAGGATGTAAACACCCGTGATAATACGGGAACTGTCCAGAGTCGCTCAGTAACATATAAGGCCTGATCCAAAGCCCGTTGAAATTGATGACGCTCATCAGTGGATAATGCCCTTTGGGAGCAGTAATGGGTTGAAACTGACAGACAAATTCAAGTTCAAATCAGGATTCATTACTTCAAATGTGGAGTTTACTAGACTGGAATAACTTCTGCTAAGAAATGGAAGAGCATACTAGCACTCAAGCAGTTCAAAAGTAGATTCTACACAAGACTGCCATTCTGGGCTGGGCATAGTCTTTGCTATCTTAATGGATCTCTTCCCTCTCTTAATTTCTGCGCTTCATAAAGCGTGACACTGTGCGTTAAAATCTGCAGAAAAAGATGTAGAGCAGGCGTGTCCAGCCCGCAGGCCGCATGCGGCCCTGGACAGCTGGTAATGCGGCCCCACAAGATTGTAAACTTTTAACATTATTATGGGATTTATATATATATATTAACTATATTATATATTTTATATGCGGCCCAAGACAATTCCTCTTCACTCAATGCGGCCTAGTCAAGCCAAAAGGTTGGACACCCATGATGTAGAGTAAGGGGCTTCTTAAGGTTAAGCGAAATAGCTCTGAAATTTTTAATTTTTTTTTTTTTAAGGAAAACTTCTTGCTACAGCTGCATGTACATGATTATTTAAAATACCAATGTTAAAAATTTTTAAGACTTCAGAACAGCATTGTTAACTCAGCTATATCACACAAATACAATTTTTGTTCTGGTTTTAATTTTATTTTGGAGATTTAAGAATAATAATGCATTTTCTCATGGCATATTTATCTATATTCATTTAAAAATAATTCTAAATTTAATTGTCCAGTGTTCTTTTAGAACAAAGCAAAAGCACAACTCAACCGTACGCGGAACTTTAAAGAAAGACCTTTTATCACATGCCTTTCTGTGCGTTTCATGCTCATGAAGGCCACAGACTTGGGAATGACCATACCCCAAGTCTTGGTAACTGAAGAAGAAGTTCTGAATCCATAAATCTAAAGTGTAAGGTCTATGGGTATGGGTGCATTCACTTATTTCAAGAATCATATTATTGCATAGAGAAAGAGCGGTCTGCTAATATGAGTATCCTAGAACGTAGCTCAGTGATATAAATACTGCTTTTACGTCTTTACTGGAATTTGTGATTTATTTTTATCTCATATACTTAATGCTGCACTAAATCAGAGTTTGCATTTATTTAACAAGGCCTCTGCCACGTATCATGCAATAAGTATTATTTTTCAGCAGGTGAGTATCCTAGATGAACAGAGTAGTCCTTACATTCTCACGTTTCTTGTCTATCACAGTACATAATCATGCCTGTTTCAGTTTATTTTAGCAATACCCATCCAAATAGATCTGTAACAGTATGTGTACACATTCTCTCACCCCACCCCCACCCCCCCAGATGTTGACGAAACCTTTGTAACTACCCAGTTTCTTTTTTCTTTTCCCCTTGCATTGCCCACCTCTGTAAGCCAAGCCACTGGGCCAGACACAACACCGATGTCCCACCAAGCTCATCTTCAGGGCCTCCCCCTTGCTCTGCCCCTCACCCCCAAGGGTTATAGACAGAAAAATAGCCACATGCCCGCATGAAGTTTTCAGCATGCTGGCATCTTGTTCCAGCAGAGCATGCTGGGGATTGCAGTTTCCAGGGACATTACTAGCTCCCTCACCCTATCTTGGACAGTGTCTATGTGTGGGCTGGGTTCTGCCAGATCCAGTGGCTGTTGGTAGCGGCCAGCAGCAATGCAGCCCATTTCTGGGGTGGAGGGGAGGAAATTCAGTTTGTACAATGTTAATTTCTGCCAAATTCAGCAGTGTGTGGTGGCGCTGAATTCCTCTAGAAGTAAATCATGAAGTGTTCCACAGCTTTGTTCTGCTGAAATTGCCTGTTTAGCATTTCGGAATAGGCTTGCTTTCTTTCTGTTTCCTCAATGCGTCTCAACCTTTTTCTTTTTTCTCTATAATAAAGAGGTGAAATAGTAGATGTAAGGATTGTGGTATAATCACAGGAAATTGGAAGTCTGAAATCTCCAGGGTTGTGATTAGCTCTTGCTAATCACTTTACCTGTCAAACCTTATGCTTCAGAGCCACACATGGAAAGGATAATGGTATGCAAGTATAGGTGACAAAACTAGGTATCAGTCATGCTCTGTGCTGTCACAAATTCTTGATTGCATTCTAAGACTCCTGGGATGGATTTATAGCTATAACAGGACTTTCCTAGCCCTTGTCTTTAAAAGCTCGGTTATTTAAGCTTATTTGCCTCTAAAGCCTTTTAATAAGGGATGTTAGAACTCAATTAGATGACAGCAAACCAAGAAAATCAGTAGTATGTGGGGAACAAAGTAAGAGGCTTTAATTTATTATTGATACATGTCTGACTTATTTTGGTAGGGCTTTTTTTTTTTCTCAAATGAAAAAATTGGTGTTGTCTCATATTAAAAGACATTGCTGTACTCGTGTGTTGACATATTAAGTGCTTGGAGTTCAAAACCTTTGTAATACAATTATAAAATATTTTATGATTATGTTTTAATATGACCAAAACTAAAATCTCATGAACTGTTTCTATTTTTTTTCTGTGCTGCATTGACTTGGAGGGAGACCCAAACTGGGATGGGTTTCACCCATTTCAGGATCCAGCCAGTTCTATTTCCACAGACTTGAGGACATACCCTGTTGTGGGTTTTTTTTGTTTTTTTTTTGGACGAGGGGGGGTCGTTTGGTTTTGGTTTTGGTTTTGGTTTTTTCCTGTATAGCATAAGGATTTTATCCTCCACAGCCAGCAGGGGTTTTCTCACCTCCCCCTTTTTAGAGAACTTGCTTGTTGTCAAGTTCCTCTTCATCTCCAGCCACTTCAGTTTCTACTGATACAACACCACTTCTCACAAGGGTACTTTCTGGTATCTTTCACAGAGCAGAAGAAGCTATAGGATTCAAGTTTTTATTTGGTAATCAAGCTTCCATTTGAAGCACTTCACCCTGTTGCAATGTTATTTCTCTCTAGGGTGACTTTCCTAGTCATGTGACTCAGGCTCTGTCAGTGGCATCTCATTAGTGCACATTTTACTTCTACTGGGGACTTGCTTTCAAAATAAAGTGGCCTTCCATTCTGTTTCACTGAAGGAGAAATTATAGTAAATTGTGGAGGTACAAGGTATTCTTAACTTCAGAGTGATTAAATGTTTTAGGGAATCTCATGTCTTTTCATCCTCTATTATGCTGTAATAGCAGGAAGCCAAGGTTTCAAATTTCTCCATTGCTGTGGCTGAAATTCTGTACCAAGCTTGTAAATCCGTCTCTTTTCCAAACAAAACAGTACAAGAGGTCATCAGAGTTCCTAGCCTGAAAACTTTGGTGTGTTTTACAGATATGCGAGACAACTGCTTGGTATTAAGTTTACACATCCATGGGGCTTATATAAATTGGATACAGAGACATCCATAACTATGGCTTTAAGATGGTGGACGTTACACTTAGTTCATGTAATCTTCAGCAGTGAAACCTCACAGTAGAAAATAATTAGTCCCGGACTAGCAATAGTAGACCTGGCTGTAGGTAGTATGGGCTTTGTACAGATAAATTAACTTTTTTAAAGGCTTACTGGAGTGAAAAGATTCCGTCTAATTAACACTGATCAGATTAGCCCTTCTTAGCTCTACAAAAATGTTTCCAGCGGGAGTAGGGTTATAAGAATGTACTCTCAAATGGAACCCTCAAGAAACAGGCCTACCTCGAACAACATGGAGAAGATCTATTGGGATTGAAGAACAACAACTGGGGTGCTCTTGGAGTCAGCTAGAAGCTTTGTCCAAAGACAGAGTGAATTGGAGGAGTACAGGGGTTTAAGATAAGTCGTCACATTTATTTTAACAGAAATTGAGTATAGCACAGCTCTGGAATTATTTTTACTACCACAGTTCCAAAATGAGTAGAGCCAAGTACTGTCCCATTGATCGAATCTGACTTGCCCTAAGTCTGCAGGACACAGGTGGCAGGAGTTGTGGGGCTGCTATAAATAGAGTAGCTTTTCAGAGAAGAGAAATAATCAGATAACTGCCTATAATTGATGCACATCATTGTTATGCATTGAAGAGTGTAATCAGAATGAAAAACTGATTTCAGGTTTTTTGTTGGACTAAAGTTAAACCAAATAAAGCATTCATGTCCTTTAGACATGTCATGGCACATGATGGCATCTAAATTGATCTGTTCAAATGTTAAGCTATTTAGCTTGTGCAGCTGGCTGAATGTTGATGTTTTCTGGAGACGTGTTTCTTTTAAAATGTTTGTGCATAGAATTAGTACTCCTCAAAATGTGACGAATACTGCTGTCTACATCCTAAATGTTATAGCAGCACCACCTGATTGTAATACGTCTGAATCTTGAATCACACAGCTCCCCCAACACACCTGCCTTTGCCTGGAACACCCACTGCTGTTCCAGGGACTGTCAATTGTGTTAAAACAGGCAGGGCTTGTTTTTTTAACCATTTAAACCCTCCAGGGAGTAGGATGAGATCAGTCCTTAGCAGTGAATGTAAAAATAACTATCTGATAAGTCTATGCTTTCTTTAAAATATTTGTCCTTCTATTGATAGAGACAGCTGTTGGAAACAACAAAGGAAACTAGAGTGAATAGAAGTTGGATACTAACAAGTCTCTGTTCTTGGGTGTATGTAATGGAGCCCACTTTTTTTGCCTCAGATGACTGCAGCACCTGCATTTTTTTTCCCCGATTGCTAATCTCTTACTGCAAGCCAATTTGTTGTAGAATAATAAATGTAGAGCAGATTTCCTGATATTCATCTCATGCTTCATTTTTGAAATCTTTTTTAATATGGAGATTTTGAAAATAAGGGATTAATGATGCTGGCAGCCAGAGCTGAGCATAACTAGGACACATGCTGCAGGCAGCTTTGCTAATACTACCTCTAACCCAGTGGTTGCCAACCTATTCAGTACTGAGGGCTGGTCCAATACTACCTGTATGGTCTGGAGGATGTAATGGGGGTCACAGCTGTGTGCTGTCCAGGTTGCAGGTGTAGAACCACTGAGCCACACTTACAGTACCCATTATTGTTCTAGTTATGTTTATTTTAAGCAGATGCTGCCACTTGCAGCATGCAGTGGTTTTGTACATTTAAATCCCTCAACTAATAGCATTTGTGACCAAAATAAATGAGCCCAGAACTTCAGAGGGTGAGATCAGTGCATGAGTGCAGTGCTGCCTAACTCTGAGGAAGAGGGATCTTCTAAAAATCATTATTGGTTTTCCTTCCCCTCTTTTTACTGTCTTTATGGAGAAAAGCCTTTTTAATGTTAAATTGTTAACTCTTAATGTGATTGGGCTAGTGAGTTGCCTATTGTAGACCTTGGGAGGCAGACCAGTCCTCGCCTACAGATGGCCCACCAACCTGAAACAAAGTCTCACCAGCAGCTACAGACCATACCACAGTAACTCTAAACCTGGAACCAATCCCTGCAACAAACCTCGCTGCCAACTCTGCTCACATATCTACATCAGTCACATCATCACAGGACCTAACGTCAGCCATACCATCAGGGGCTCATTCACCTGCACATCTACAAATATAATATATGCCATCATGCGCCAGCAATGTCCCACTTCAGTTTACATGACCAAACTGGACAGTCTCTCCATAAAAGAATAAATGGATGCAAATCAGATATCAGGAATGGTAACATACAAAAATCTACAGAAGAACACTTCAACCTCCCTGGACAATCAGTAACAGATTTAAAAGTAGCCATCCTGCAACAAAAACACTTAAACAGACTCTGAAGAGAAATTTGCAAATTAATTGCAGCTCTGCAGTTTGACACCATCAACCAAGGATTGAACAGAGACTGGGAATGGCTGGCCAATTACAAAAGCAGTTTTCCCTCTCTTGCTGTTCATGCCTCCCCATTAGCTGCTGATAATGGGCCACATCCTCCTTTGACTGAACAGACCTCATCAACTCTGGCCCTCTTCTTGACTGGGACTCTCCCTGCCCGCCCCCACCCCCGCCTCTCCATGAGCCTGTATAATTAGACCTTCCTCTGGAATTTCCACTATGTACATCTGACGAAGTGGGTCTTTGCCCACAAAAGCTTATGCTCCAAAATTATCTGTTAGTCCATAAGGTGCCACAGGACTTCGTGTTGTTTTTGAAGATGCAGACTAACTTGGCTACCTCTCTGATGTATTGTAGCGCTGACATAGTAGACTCTGTTCAGTGGTGGGTACTTTAGAAAGACATCTCCAATAAAAAGCTTTGCAGAAAAACAATGGTTTAAGGGTCAAACTTAAGCATTCAAGCTGCTGTTTATTGGGGAGCAGTGTGCAGATCGGCATTGGAGTTTATGATGAACCAGACAGATGCCTTTGAGTTTGAGTGACTTGAGAGGTTTCCACGAAAGTGTCTGTTTAAAAAAGATGCATTGCACTTTTTTTCCCAGAGATTTTGGCATGCCCACTTAGTAACAGTTTTTAAAACATAGCCCCAAAGGGGGTCATCAAAGGCGTTTAATGCAGTGAATTAAATTGACACTGAAATAGCACTTGGACAGCCAGGTTCCCTGCTGTAACAGCCTCTATTAGTCCTGTGTGTCTTGGTGAACCAGACTTACAGTGAAGCTTTGCTTTTGTTTGTTACCAATACATATAGTTGTAGCAGAGCCTCTTAGCAAAATTCTAACATGCAGATATCCCACTTTCTTTTGTGGCTAAGTTGAATTTTGAATATCTCATGCTATGTCCTCACTGCTTGCATGTAGGTTTGGGTGGGAGGCACCCAAAGGATGCACAGGAATAATGTGAAGTTGTTAGTGATTGGATAGATATTTCCTCTAAATAGCTACTGAAGACTTGCATAGCTTTAGGGATGCTGGATTAAGCTTCCGTCTTTCTGTGAGAGACCTAGCCAAAGCCATACCCTTGCAAGTGTCATGGAGACTTAATAAGATCATTTCTCCGGCAATTTAATGGAAGACTTTTCAGAGAGGCAGAAGGTCATAAGAACAGCCATACTACTAGGTCAAATCAAAGGTTCATTTAGCTGAGTGTCCTATCTTCCAATAGTAGGCAATGCCAGATGTCTCAGAGGGAGTGAACAGAACGGGTAAACATCAAGTGGTCCCTCTCCCATTGTCCATTTCCAGCTTCTGCAACCGGATACTGTTAATTTTGGCATGTTTTTATGAAACAAATACTAATTCATATTTCACAAAGGGAGTTGGAGGATTTGATTTTGTGTTAGACATCTGCATTTGATGAAAAATTGTGATCCCTATGACTCTTGGGGTGTCAAGCCACAATTATTTGTATTAAAAAACAAAACAAAACAAAACTGTTGGATCCCTGTGTAATGCTGACAGGCCTGGGTTGCCAGCTGTAGGGCTAGAACCTGGAAATGTAGGGTCTAAAGCCCTGCACTCTACCACGTGAGCTAAAGGTGAGCTGGTGCTGAGCCAAGGCTGTAGAGCAGAGACTTCACTTGCCCCAATGAGGTCTCAGTTCCTCTGGGTACAACATGCTTCCCTGGGCTGAGGAAGTGCATCCTGAGCTTCTGAGACCTTCCAGCAGTTCTTCCCAGCCAGTACACCAGTGGTAACGCCAACAGACCTGGGTTGCCAGCCCTAGGGATAGAACCTGCGAGCATAGGGGCTAAAGCCCTGCACTCTACCACATGAGCTAAAGGTCAGCTGGCTCTCAGCTGAGACTTCACTCACCCCAGATGAGGTCTCAGTTCCTCTGGGTACTACACCTGTAAGGGAGGAGTTTAGAAAAGCACAAAATATTATATTTTAATAATCGTCTGAAGCCTTTTGTGCCTACTTTTGAACAATATAATTTTGCTTGTACTGTTTTTATTTCCCGACTGTAAGTTTCATTCAATGTAGTTTGCTTCTTTAACTGTTTGCACTTTTGTGTATAGTGATTGTATGTAATATGGGCTTTGCTAATTTAATTGAGGTCAAATTAAGTCCATTGCTTGATGTCTGTAGTTATTCCAGTACAAATTGGCTTAGATTTCTTTTATCCTTTCATCCACAGCAACTGGAGCAGATCCAGAAAGAGCTAAGTGTCCTGGAAGAGGATATTAAACGAGTGGAGGTGAGGAGCCCAAACATTTGTTGCAACTCTGGCATTGTTTCATTACCTTCAAATTGTTTGCTTCTCTGTATGATGCTGCATGAAATTTATGGCCATTGCTTCAGTAATGGAAAAATGAACAGCTGATGCTCTTTGTGTTTATTCGTTTACTAAATGCCCACAGGCATTGATGAAAGGGATCTATTCAAATCATTTTTTTCCAGGTGTGTTTTTTTTTCTTTGTTTAGAACTTCAGCCTACCTTGGCACTGAAAGTCACTGTCTTGGTAAAAAGAGTGGCTCGTCAATTGCATTGGTTTACTGTTGGTGGACTGAGTAATCTTAAGAGCCTTATCATCCCCAATTAAAGCAGCTGTCTGTACAGACACCTGCACATCTGGAATTCTCTTGCTGACCCCCACCCCCATATCAGGAACACCCTGACTCAATCTTGACCGAGCCCCAACCACCTGCACCCTGACTCCCTCCATCAGGCTAAATACCTCTCCCCTGCTCCCATGAAGCCCTAACTATCTTCACCTCACTCTGCATCCAGACTCTCCACCAACCTACCCACACTCAGATTGTACCATGCAGAACCTTGGTAACTCTTGAGAGAAATCTGCATTGAAAAATATAAAATTCTGAAAATTCTGCAAAAGAGCACAATATATTCACACATTTTTCAGTTGTTTTGGTAGCTTATTTAAAAATACTTGTTCGCAAATACTTTAGAATGGGTGATTATGTTGCAATATTTTGGTAAGTAGACATGGAGACTTTTACAGGACTTTAGAATACCATATGCAGAATATTTCACCTTTTGATGCAGAATTCTTGCAGGAAAAAGATAGTTTACCCTGTAGTCCAAAAGCTACAGCATTGTGCACTAGCTTCAGCTTCTAGATACATTTTAAGGTGTTGTGTTTTTGTAGAACACCTTGCAATGGTCTGAGATGAAGATGACAGTCATGCATAATAGATGCAAGATCTGTCCACCTCTGAAAGAAACAGATGCAACATTTTGGCTGATTGTAGATTTAGAAAGGGGCATGTGTGTATGAAGTAGGGGAAGGAAGGTGACTAGGCCACAGCTTCTGCCTGATCTTTTTAGATGATGCGTTTGCCCTATAAGTTGCAGGTGATGCTGCTGAAGCCTAATGGGTGAACTAGTCTTTCCTGGTTCTGCTAAATCCCTCATGTATTCTTCCTTTGGCCCAAATTCCACATTCTTTTGTAGTTGCAAAGGCTATTTTAGGAAGAAGTTTTCATCTCTCTCTTAGTAAGGTGATGGCAGAACAAGTGACTTGCCATGCAAGATGCATTTTGTGGGGAAATGGCCATATTGCTGTTTCTGAGCTGGAGGTGGCAGGATAGAAGCATTGATCTCTAACGCTATCTTGATCCTTGAGCAAGGTACCCTGGCAACAGGCCATGAGAAGACCAATTAGAATGGCAGCAGAAAGTAAGGAAATAGGAATCAAAGTTACTGGGAAAAGAGAAGAGATTCCCTAGTATGAATTAAACAAAATTAGATACTGTTGGCTACCTACTACAAACATTAATTCATACACCAAAACTATGTACTTGAAAGGCGTCTACTGCCCGCACATCTTTGTGTTTTTGTTGTAATTTGGCTCTCTGTTTCAGGAAATGAGTGGCTTGTATTCGCCCGGCAGTGAGGATAGTAAAGTGCCTCAATTTGAAGCTCCCTCTCCGTCAAACAGGTACAAAGCTCACAGCTGCTCACAATCTGTGTTACAGATCCCTCAGACTGCTCTCGCCCTCACTCATTCAATGCACATAACTCCAGTAGAATTATTTTTTGGAACAGATAAAAATAACATTCACATGGTCCCATCTGTTTTCTCAGTGGTATTTATTTTCATGCCAATAAGCTAGTGAAGAGAATGTTGTGTTGTGAATCCACAGCTGGATTAAAGATCTTCCTTTTTCAGAATGCTTTGAAAATCTTTCAGCTCTGTACAGGTAAGTCTGCAGACAGTCTCAGTTGCTGGATTAATGTTAAACATACACCTGTGCTTTTAACATCATGTATTTAATTTGTGGTGGTTGGCAACTGCAGTGGCCAAAACAACTTAACATTAAATAAATGTCTGACCTTTTAATCATGCAAATTTAACCTTTTGTATTGTTCCCATGGTCAGATTTTTAAATTTAACAGACTCATTGGTTCTACCCATCTGCCCACTCTCTTTGGTTAGATTGAAATGTCATTTCCCTAGTGTATTGTTGGTTCTTTCCAGTCTGGGATATTACGTGCCCTGGATTACAGATAAAATTGTAAATAATCTTTTGTGTATCCAAGTCTCACATGCCAGTGATTCAGTTTTAAAGTGCATTTTAATGTGCATACTTTCCTATAGTCATTCAGCTGGAATAAGCAATGATGCCCCTAAGCTCCTATCTTGCATACTGAATAAATAACATTTTTTTCCCCTTTCTGGAAACACTTGTCTGAGTTCTTGAAACCAAAGACCAGCACAGGTATCGATTGGCATTTTACTAGATGTCTGCTAGCTGGAGAACTAAACCTAATAGCCCAGAGGTATATGTGAAAGATGTGGGGGAAACTACACTGGAGAGTTTCAAGGATAATGGATTGGCTAGCCTTCTAATAGCTGCTCATCTTTGTATCAGGTTGTTACCCTGGATGCTGTTTGGGAATCTCATTTTTCCTAATCATGTAACAGGTGCTTTAAGTTTCGGGGGAAGAAGACACGTCTGCTACTCCTTCCCCCTCTTGGTTCTCATCTTCTGGGACGTTTTAAATTGGCAAATAACTGCAGGATCTCTCTTCTGTCTCATTGCTTCTGCAAGCTGTAGCTACATGAAATGACCATGATTCTTGATAACTTGCAGGATTCTGAATATCAGCAGTGAAACTGATCAGTCTTTGTTAATTTCATGCTTCTGATGCTTGGGAAAGCTGGGAATTTCAGGCTCAGTAAGTTGATGCTGCACTACTTCGCACTTTTCACATTTGGAGCATTACCTTTTTAAGCATAAGGGCTAGAAATTCTTCCTTAAAATGGAAGCCTAAGTCTTGCAGAAATAGAAGTCTAGTTCTGTTACATGAAGCAAATTAACAAGGAATTTTTTCAAGCAATGTTTTATACCATTGGGAACCTGAAATAGTAATTTTCTAGCCCAGGAAGTTGTTAGAAACCATTTTAAAATCTGCTCTGTCTGAAACCAGTGTGGGCCAATCTAGCCAGGCTTTTCTGGCATTCTTTTAGGTCTGTGTAAACTTCTGTAGTGACCCAAGCATGTGATCTTGGTCCCAAAATTACGCAGATTATCAAGTTATGTTGATGAAATTGCTTTACATTAGTCTCTGGCATAGCAAAATATGTATTTAGTGGGCCCATTGGGCTTCTTGATTTTTAGAAATGTGGCAGTGACACTTCGGTGACCCAGCATTACTTTTGTAACAAGATCCACTTACTGCTGCTCAGTTCTCCAGAACGTGTGACCTGAGTAAGACGTTATTTAATCTGGCATTAACTGAACCTGGTAGAAGAGTAGTAGGGACTTAGATGGAATGCACATGGCAGTCTCTCACCAAGCTGTTTAGAGGTTCGCTCCGTACTCCTTGGTGACATTGCCAAAAGCAGGGCTTTTCATGACTGCTTATCTGGATGACTTCTGGAGCATTTATCTCTTGACACACAGTGGTACTATCTCTGGTTTCATATAAGTAAAGACTTGAATTCTTTGGTTTACTTTCCAGAAACTACCACCTCTCTGAAATTAATTTGACTTTTCAGTACTATACATATGTTTTGGTGATCAGTTCAGAAATTGTAACCTAGATCTTTCCTTGGAAAGATTACTACAGAATAATTAATGGAAGCTGAAAATTTTGTTGAATTCTCTAGTCCTGTGTTAACTGAAATCCTTCACCTTAAACACTCTCTTTGAAAGATGTGGTGAACCACTAAGAATGAAATACATGAAAATATAAATGTTATAACCTTCCGTGTTCAAATAATTAAATTATATAAATATTTTTTACTTTCCTTTTAATTGAAATTTGTTTTTAAATCAGCGCGTAACTTGTTAGCATGCTTACTCTCCTGCTGTGACTTATCTGGAGAGTATTCATATAGTATAAGATTAAGATTACCTAAGTAAGTGCTGAGAGAACATGCTTCTCTTTTTGCTTGTCGTTCTGTTTAGTTTATTTTGTTCTGTTTTGCTTTCACATTTACAGTATTCTACCTTGTTGAACTTTAGAGGCTTCAGTCTCGTGCTCTGTCTGATTTATCTTTTGATTCAATAGTCCTTTCCACCAGTACTCCAGGTTTTCATACCCGCCCTGCTCCCACTCCAACCCACACTTGTATATCGCCAGATGATGTTTGAAGACCAGTTGAACTTAGTTTCTCCATTTTTCACATTGGCCTCCTAGTTGTCAGAAGCAATTATCCTTTTGGGCTACACACTTTGTGTTTTTATCTCATTTATAGCCAGGCTCTCTGTCTTTAAAATAACCTCATATTTTTTGTAGGTGAATACTGCTAGAGGAAACCTCATGCTGTAACTTTGCTGAATTTGTATTCAGCATGTGTAACTAATGCTTCTTAAAAGAAATCAAAACTTTTTTTTTCTTGCACTTCTGCAAAATGTGTTGAAACATTGTGTGGGGTAACAGCACATTTTTACAGGATTAAGGATTTTGAGTTTTGTGTATTGCAGAAATACAATTTGGAGGAGGATTAAAAATGAAAATACTTCTCAAAAACCTCCTCTTCACCTTTCCCCATGTCAGGCAAACTAGCCACCCTCTATCTTTTAGGTAGTCAGTGACCTTGGGGAGGCATAACTAAACAATTTTGCTTTATAGCTTCAGTTTCAGAAGCAATAATAGAAAATGTTACCATTCAGCCATGGGTTCCTGGGGCAGAGACCCAATAAAAATTAACTACATTGTAACCAAAGGTTCACTTTGTTCAAGCAGTATTTTTTGTCCCTGGGCTCCAGATCTTGTTCTCAAAATGTTCTCCTTGCTCCATTGGCCGCCCACAAGATGATTTGTTTTTTGTTCCCAGATTTTATAATGCTGTTGTTAATGAATGTAGCTGAATTTCTTAGTCATGGATATTAAAAAGCTTAGTGTAAACATGACTTTGAATTTAAGTTGCTTGTAATTGATTATTCAAGTAGCTGCAAATTAGCTTCAGCTAGGGTTATTACACAAATTTGGCTTAGAATTTGTCTGCAGATAGCAGACGTGTCTGTTTTTAGAACCCAGATGACATTAACAGCATTGCTTTAGCAAAATAAAACTAGGCACCTTTCATCTGCTGGGCTGCTAATTGCATCTGTTCCTGCCTCTTGCAATGGCTTATTTTTTCATTATTTTCCAGTTGTGCATCTCACTCCTGGTGTGACAGGCAGGGACTGATAGGTGCATTTTGTTCCTTTGCCTCTTTTTTCTCCCTTTCCACCACTCCCAACTTAAAGTTTATAGTCCTTGAATATGCTTGAAGCACGATTATGACATTTTTTTCCCCCACAAAGAGCTAGTACAGTGGTTCCCAACCTTTTCAAGGCGGTGACCCATTATGATGATTCAGTAAGACCTTGTGACCCAAGGCAATTCAAAACTGGGGTGGGGAGGTTCTCCCCAGAAAAAGATTTATTAAAGAAAAACAAACAAACTTGAGTCTCCCCTGCCCCCAAGCTTAAACCCCTCGCAGCCCCAAACCACCTCTTCCCCCCGCTCCCCACCTACCTCACATGAACTCCACTGTTGTTCTCCACTGCTGCTTCGCTGGGCCACTGCTGCTGCCACCTCCTCTTCAGCACGGCTCGCCCCAGCCCTCCTACTCCCTTCCCACACCTGCAGCGTGGGCAGTTTCCTGCCCTGCTGCACTGAAGTGGGGCTCAGTTTAATTGATTTAATGGCCAGATCCCTCCAGCTGACTGTTAAGCCAATTAAACTGGGTTTTATTTCAGTGCACCAGGGCAGGGCCTGGGAGCCGGAGGAGTGAGTGGTGGCAATCATATGTGAGCTGCAAATTGCTCCTTAGTCTCATGTAGCTCAGGGCCGCCCAACCGGCGACCAATGTTTGGGACCCGAGCCATAGGTTGGGAATCCCTGATCCAGTAGAAAAGAGTTGTGGGCCATCCCCCCGACCCCACAGAGTTTCTATTTGGACTGTTATTGTTGAGACAACAGCAGTTGGCATTCATTTAAAAGCTAACTGTAAATGTATAACATTAATTTTAATGGTCACTTCAACTCTGATGTGCCTCCAGTAGATTTTTAAAACTAATATTGAAGTTTATTAAAGTCCAATTACAAGTATTTTGGCTTTCTAGAAATGCTTTGGCTTTGTAGACATGCTCTTGATGCAGTGTTGGGTAGTTCTGTCATGGACTGGAATGTCAGTGTTGCTGATCGGTGCTGGCAGCCATAACCTAAACATAAAACTGTGTAAAATCACGCTTTACGAGACCAATAAAAATATTTCCAATGACCCTGGAAAAACAATCAGCTCCTCCAACCTCCCCCCAGCATAATCTTTACAATACTTCTATCTAATTGAGGCAAGGAAATGAAAGTGAAACTTGAATAATCCCTTTCAAGCCAAAGGCAATAAAGTAAACAAGCCCAGAATAGTGGTTAAAGCAAAGCTTTCAAAATAACGTCTTATGGTAGATATTTGTAACACAGGTTGTTCAATACATAATTTTAATCTGATACTATTCTTGTGTGGTAGTCTAAAGATACTTCTGGGTAAATAAATACTGATTATTACGACAAAAAAAAAAATCAGACAAGTAGCACTTCAGAGATGAACAAGATAATTTATTGGGTGGTGAGCTTTCATGGGACAGACTCACTTCTTCAGATCTGGAAATTTTCGGGTCTCAGGTCAGACCTGAGAATTTCCAGATCTGAAGAAGTGGGTCTCTCCCATGAAAGCTCATCACCTAATAAATTATTTTGTTGAGTGCTACATGTCTGCTTTTTTATTTTATGAAGATACAGACTGACATGGCTACTCCTCTGTGACTGTTAAGAGGTGGAGGAGAAAGGATTTGTGTACCATATAGAAATAAAATCTTAAGGGCAAGATATTTTTCAGGCATGGGCACCTAAATTTAAGCTTCTGAATGCTTGTGTTGCTTAAATAAAGGGCCTGAACTGCAAAAGTGCTGGGCGCTCTGTAGATCCTGCTGAAGTCAATAGAAGCTGCTAGTTAGTTGCTCAGTTAGTTGCTCAGGCCTCACTCACATTTAGGTGCCTCAGTTTAGGTCTGCTGTTTGGCCAGGCAGTGCCTGTGGATGGCCTGCGTGATAGGAGCTACCGATAAATAATTATTCTTTTATAGAGGAGTGATTTGTTCATTTCGTAGCCTCTGGAAAAAATCCAGAAGAGGTCAACTCTCAGTGTCTGATGTCAAAATAAATATATGCACAACTGGAAAGCAGCATGCAGCTGGAATGCGTCTGAGCTGCGATTCTGGATCGGAACATCTTTGAATGTAAAGTTCGGTATTTCACACCTCAAGTACTAAGGGTTGGTGTGTGGAGGGGGGGAGGTGTAGTATGTCTTCTCCCCTGCCCTGCTTTCTTTTTGGGCCAGTCAGACATTTACAGAGATCTTCTCTGTAACATTAAGGTGACTGGGACAGTAATATATTTCTAAACTAGTTTTCTGTCCTCTTCACATAACTATCTTGGCTCTGTTAGGAAGGATGGGGTATCTTACACCATTATTTTGTAATAGTGTCTAGAAGACAGTATACTTTACATTGCGTGCTTTATATACAGGACGTGTCTGTCCTTAAATTTTGTTTGTAACACTATCACACTTGATTACACTGATAGAAGTGTGGTTCACGGTAATCTACAGTTTCTTGTATGTTCTGCCTGTTCTTTTCCAAGCCAGTCTCTCATTCTCTCTTTTGTTTAAAGTATGTTTCATACACACAAAAGTAATTTCAAACAAAAACTTGCTGCTAGATATAATAGGAACAATAAGCAGGTTGAAAATGATTAAACATGAGTGCATAGTGATTTAAGCAGGCTCTGTTTCTCTTGGTTTTACAGTAATATTATTGATTCCACGGAGTACAGCCAGCCTCCAGGGTTCAGCGGCAGTTCTCAGGTAAGATAATGCAATGTCTGTGGAGGGCAGCACAAAGGCCAGAGTGTTTTCAATCTCCAGGACATTGGAGATTGACAACACTTGCTTTTTATGAATCTGAATCATTGTAGTCACCTATCAGAGGGGTAGCCGTGTTAGTCTGGATCTGTAACAGCAACGAAGGATCCTGTGGCACCTTATAGACCAACAGAAAAGTTTTGAGCATGAGCTTTTGTGAACACAGACTCACTTCATCAGATGCTGGTCTTGGATATCTGCAGGGCCAGGTATAAATAAGCCAGAGCAAGGGTGGGGATAACAAGGTTAGCTCAGTCAGCAAGGGTGAGGCTTACTACCAGCAGTTGATCTGGAGGTGTGAACACCAAGGGAGGGGAAGCTGCTTCTGTATTTAGCCAGCCATTCGCAGTCTTTGTTTAAGCCTGAGCTGAGGGCGTTGAATTTGCAGATGAATTGTAGCTCAGAAATTTCTCTTTGGAGTCTGGTCCTGAAATTTCTTTGCTGTAGGATAGCTACTTTTAAGTCTGCAACTGTGTGGCCTGAGAGATTGAAGTGCTCTCCTATGGGTTTTTGTATATTACCATTTCTAATATCTGATTTGTGTGCGTTTATTCTTTTACGTAGAGACTGTCCAGTTTGTCCAATGTATATAGCAGAGGGGCATTGCTGGCACATGATGGCATAAATTATTTTGGTAGATGTGCAGCTGAATGAACCCACGGTGGTGTGGGTGATCTGGTTAGGTCCTGTAATGGTGTTGCTGGTGTAGATATGTGGGCAGAGCTGGCAACGAGGTTTGTTGCATGGATGGGTCCCTGAGTTAGAGTGACTGTGGTCCAAAAGACATCCTGTATGGTGAGCTAACCTCTGGCAAAAGACTTCCCGGATGCCCCCAGTTGCGCTACAAAGATGTCTTCAAGAGAGACCTCAGAGAGGTAGACATCGAGCTGGACAACTGGGAAGAACTAGCAGATGACCGCAGCAGATGGAGGCAGGGGTTACACAAGGGCCTTCAGAAGGGCGAGATGAGGATCAGACAGCTAGCAGAGGAGAAGCGAGCGCACAGAAAGCACAATAAGGACTTGCCAGACACCCACTACATCTGCAAGAGATGCAGCAAGTGGGTCTTCATAGTCACAATAGACGCTGTAAATGAAGTCCTCAGTTGAAACTATAGAGGGCGCGATCCATAGTCTATGCAGACTGAAGGATGCCTACTACTACTACTGGTGCGGTGTATAGTTGCTGGTTAGGATTTGCTTCAGGTTGGCAGGATGTCTGTGGGCAAGGTCTGGTCTGCCTCCCACGGCCTGTGAAAGTGAGGGATCATTGTCCAGGATGGGTTGTAAATCCCTGATGATGCGCTGTAGAGGTTTTAGCTGAGGACTGTAGGTGGTGGCTAGTGGTGTTCTGTTGGTTTCTCTCTTGGGCTTGTCCTGTAGTAAGAGGCTTCATGGAACAAGTCGGGCTCTGTTGATCTGTTTTTTTCACTTCCTCAGGTGGGTATTGCAGTTTCAGGAATGCTTGGTAGAGATCCTGTAGGTGTTTGTCTCTGTCGGAGGGGTTGGAGCAAATGCGGTTGTATCTTAGTGCTTGGCTGTAGAAAATGGATCGTGCGGTGTGTCTGGGATGGAAGCTGGAGGCATGAAGGTAGGCGTAACGGTCAGTGGGTTTACGGTACAGGGTGGTATTGATGTGGCCATCGTGTATTGATGTGGCCATCGTGTAGTCACCTAGTTATCTCTGGCAGAGACTCTTATTTTGGAATAATTGCATATGGTCATGAATTGGTCATATTCAGGTACGTGGTTTCTGCACAGAGAAATGGTGCCATAAGTTTTGGATACCTGACTTCACTTCCAAAGCTATGGATTGTTTGTTTGTTTGTTTGTTTTTTTGTTTTTGATTTGTGGCTGTTAGATGGGGATCATTTTGAAGCTCCATTCCTCATTTCTGGTAACCATACCGTATGTAAAAGTTCTCTGTGACATTTAGAGCACTCTAGCAGGGTCCACATGACAATGTACAGGTGTAAATGCTTTTGAAACTTAAGTTTTAGAGCTACTATCTTTTGGGGGCCACGGATACAAAAATTAGTGTCAGTAATACACCGTAATAAGAATCCTGAGCTAACATTTCTGTACCATTTTTTGTGATCAAATCAGTTGGTAGATAGTAAATGGATAGACGTCGGACGTTTTTGGCTGAAACTTATGGCTTTGTTACCTGGATACAGTGGTGCTTGGCTGTTTATGCGTTGATCTGTCTGGTCTGAAGGAGAGCATGAAATATGGGTGGAGGGTTTGTGTTCAAAATATTCTTAGTTTAATTTTAATTTTCAGATTTCTTGTGAAAATAGTCATATGACTATAAACTGAGTTTTGTGTTATTTGTTAATGATCCATCATGGTAAAAGCAAATGCTAGCTAAAACTTGAAGCAAGACACTGGGTCTCAACTATCTAGATTTTTTTTTCCACACCTTCTGACAAACGTTCTTCTTGTGGGACCACTCTTATTTCATACCTAGCACTCTGCTTCCTGCCTAGCTTTGATATTCAGAAGCTGGATGACAAGGGAATGGCATTTGGGATTTGCCTACAGAATGATGTGAGGGGTTGAATAAACCATTGTAGTCTCTGATACCTTTCATTTTCCATGTAGAAATGAAGGTATGTGTCTGACAGAAGTTTATCCCCAATGAATCTAATGTTTTAAGGTTTAGCTTTTTCACTTAATTTCTTCTCATTAGTAAGAGAGGTTAAAATACTTATAGGCGCCATTTGAACACCTCAGGTATTTGAAATGCAGTGCTTTCCTATATCTCTGGTAAATTGGAGATACCATGGGACTGCAGTCACTAGGCTGACAGTTTCTAATGCAGCCTTTCCCAATTTTATTTGGTCATGGAACCCTTTTAAACTTGATAGAATTTTGCAGAACCCCATTCCCAGGCTCTACCTCCCTTGGCCCCCCACCCCACCCCAAAACAGCCCTGGGGACTAACTCATCCATGGCACTGGCTGGGGAGCCTATGCCAGGCTACCACATGCACCCAACGAGAGGAAGGCTGTCGTGGTGGCGTTCCACGGTGGGGGAGGAAGAGCTGAGCCACGGCCACCAGAAGTTTGTGGCCGCTCGGGTAGTGGGGCAAGTGAGGGGCTCTCTGCAGCTCCCTGCCTGCCATTGCTGAAATAATGGCACTAAATTCAGTTGGTCTGATTTTTTTTTTTTTTTTTTTTTTTTTTGTCCTGTGTAACTCCGTCACTGAAAAACTACTTGCTTACAGAATCAAACACAAGTTTCACACTATGCTATTAGTGAAAATATTGCCTCCTTATCTTTTCACATTCTGAAATCATTTGGAAGATAAATACACACCAAAATGCGGGTGCAATAGTATATAAAGCAGTCTAGGCAAGTTGTATGAAATTTTAGTTTGCACTGACTTTGCTAGCGCCTTTTATGTAGCCTATTGCAAAATGAGGTCAGTATATAGATAAGTCAGTGTATCCCAAGGAAGACACCTCTTTGTACCTCAGGTTGAGAGCCACTGCTCTCTGGCTCCCACACACCCTAGCAGGGCTTGAAGAGCTGTGGCATTTTTCCATTCAGACACAAAGGAAACAGAAATACCAGCTCTAAGACTTTGCTCCAAAACTCAGGGCTTAAAAAAATCACTCATGGCTCCCCTTAGGAGTAAGTGTTGAGTTTAACATCGCCTCAGTTAGTTTGGCTTTTTGGTCTCTGAGCATTTCCCCCCAAAGCCTTGTTTTATCCTTTGTTAGGAAGAGGCAAGATTTTGCTTTCTGCACTCTAGGGCTAACTGCTAGCATGTCTCTTCCTCTCTACCCCCCCATTCCAGTGTTTGCTTAACAGCTAATTGAGTAGCCTCAGAGCAGACTTCCTTGCTTAGAACTTAATAGGGTGCTTCATTAGAATAGGGAGAGTTGAGTATCTAGCTAATCAGTTTAATGCATACTGATTCACAGCACAACTCTGTTGTGTTCCACAGTCAGTTGGAGGGGAATTTGCCTCTTAAGATCTGGAAATTGCAGAACACCTGCGAGTCGTTCACAGATCACCAGTGTTCCACAGAACATAGTTCAAGAAACACTGCCCTAGAGTCTAGATCCATAACTAACGTGATCTGTGACTTTCCCTCTGCCCTTTCTGAAAGGATTTTGTTTGCTTGTTGGCTTCTGAATTCCATGCCTGAATTACCTAATTATAATCCCTGCCTTCAGAAAGCAAGAATACAGGTATGTGATTGACTTTCTTGTTAGTAAAAATCATCAGGTGTGATGTCATGCCCATGGGAGGCAGATACAAGTACAAACAAGGTCTTTGGCTTTTGTCCAGATTCATAACCTCTTAAAAATTAAAAAGTATGGCTTTTTGCTGGTGGTAACTTTGATTAAAATCTATCGAAATAGGTAAAGCCATGCCTTGGCCTCCTTTCTGAAAAAGTACTCTTTGTTCTTCACTTAGACTAAAAAACAGCCATGGTATAACAGCACATTGGCATCAAGGCGGAAGAGGCTTACAGCTCATTTTGAGGACCTGGAGCAATGCTATTTTTCCACCAGGATGACTCGTGTATCAGGTATGTTTCTTTTGCATTAATGAGTTTGGAATTAAATTTCGGAGGTAGTTCCAGTTGCCTGTCTTAAGTATTTGGATCACAGAGATGGACTTGCTTTTGCAAGAAAGCACATCTCCTTTCTCCCCTCCAAGTTCTGCGAGCACGTACACCTGAGCTGACTGGAAAAACCTCATCTCTCTTGTCCAGTCTTGGGCTGCCTTTGAAATGAAACAAATATGTTCTTGGCATTTGAGAAGAGCCCCAGGTGGCTCTATTTAGAAAAGCAATATGTGAAAGACATGTACAATAATAGAACTTTTGTCTATACCTATTACCTCCTTTCCAAAATGTACTGAGGCATAGAAAGGGTCGGAGATCCCATTGTGAGGCGCATTTTCACTCAAACTGTTGTGTTGATTATAAATCGAAGGAGGCAGGAAGATAATTTGGCATGTTCTCCTGTACATGAAAACACAAATGGCACTAGATTGGAGCTATAAAGAATGTTTCAACACCATGTTCCTTGCATGTATACTTTGGATTTAGCAGGACTCGTCGAATGGAAAGAAGCCTGGGATTTTACTCTGTGAAAAGTCTGTCTGCTTCATTACATAAGATACCTTATGGGCAGTCCAGCTCATGGGGCAAAAAGTTACTGAATTCTTAATGCTCAAAGTATTTGTGGTAGTGTTGTGTGTGTTGAAGGTCTCAAATGTCATAGCATGGATGTAACCTGGGAGTGACTCACCACCGTGGCACCTCTTGCTGGTCTCCTTGGGAATTATCTTAGTCCCGCCTCCACAGTGACCTCTTCCAGCTGGTGTCTTGCCCGCTGTTACCTACTATCTGTTCTCCACCTCCTTTTATCAGGAGCTTTGTCCCTCCCTCAGGTCCTTGTGGTAGTGTAGTGCCCCATGCACTAGGTTCCTCCCCTCCTAGGGAACCCCAAATCCCTGTACCCACCTTGCCTCAGTGACCCACTGTCAGTCATATCTGGTCCCTTACCTCAGGGGCAAACTGCAGTCCGACATGGCCACTCATCATTGGCAAGGGGGTTTGCACCTGCTGCCTTCTCCTACCTTGGTTGCCTCTATGCAGCCCTAGTACCCTCAGGCCTTGTCTCAGGTCCTGTAACCTGAGAGTGGGGTCGAGCCAGAGCTCCTCAGCCCTGCTTGCCTTTCCCCAGCACTGCTCTGTCTAACCCTCTGTAGCTTCCCTGGGAACCATGTCCCTCCTGCTTCACAGCTGGAGCAAGAGTCCTCTGTCCTAGAGCCCCTATTTATACAGCCCCAGCTAGGCCATAATTGGCCCAGTCTCAGCCCTCTCCCAAAGCTTGGTTAAACCCTTTGTCCTGCTGGAGCAGAGTTACTGTCCCACATTTGTTTATCCTTTCCTCCTCTTTTAGATTCACTCATGCACTTTAATGTATTTTGTGCACAGGATCCGCATGTATCACTATTTGATTTGGTTTTGGAAGGCAGCTCCTTTTGAATATGTGGATTTTTAAATGTATTTGGGGTAAGAGATCCCTAGAACATTCATAGCAGGACATCACAAATAAGCTTGGTTTATGCATTCATTTGCAGTGTGTTTGAATTATTTTCTGCTTCAGCAGAAAGTGCATTATGTCAGCTTCTGTTGCTGTTCCTGTTTAAGGAAAAACAGAACTAGTGCCCGGCAGGAGTGAGCTCTCTGTTAAGTCTGTTGTGAATTTTAGCTGGTGACAAAGGGATGGCTGAGGTGCTTGATTTCCTGTGGAAATTAAAACAGTGACATGGAGTGCTTGGGTCAGAGCCACCTGAGCAAGCTGTAGAGTTGGCATGGGGTGTTAATGTTCTTTATGGGGAGACCTGGGACAGCGAGAGTGTCTCTGCTTCAGTCTTTTTTTCCCATGTGTCCAGGAATAGCGGAGTATGATAACTCACTAGTGCTCTGATCCCAGGGACTCGTTTGGATATACACCATTTAAATTGTGCTGCTGGTTATTTACACTTCTTTCCAGGATAAAGTGGTGGGGTAAGAACTGTAATTTAAAATGAGCAGAGAAGCTTTGTGCAAAAGCAGCAGTGGGTAAGCTATGGCCCGTGGACCAGATCTGTCTCACCACCCACCCTGACGGGACCTCAGGGAGCTCCCTGCCTGCTGCAGCCCCCGGCTCAAAGATGGGTGGAGCGGGGGAAGGGGACAGACACTTTGTTTCTGGCAAATGAAAGCTGCTATGCCTGGGATGGGGTGAGGGTGGCGTGGTGTAGAGAAGTACATGGGAGAAGCGCACAGGGGCTTTGAGCGTGGAGCTGTGGGAGGCAATAAGCTGCCTGAGGGCCCAGTCAGCATGGGCCGCAGGCTGTATCCAAAGGCTCGGTGGCCTGCATCTGATCCACAGGCCATACCTTTACCTAGGAAAGTGCCTTTCAGCCAGAGCTTGCAACTGTCATCTCCCCACATTTCCCCACACCACCCCAACTCTCTGCCCCAGGTCACCACTCAAAACCTCTGCACCCTCCTCCCCCTGGCCCTATGTCCGCTCCTATTCCCCTCCCCAGGCCAGAATCCTCTCCTGCATCCCAATCCCCTGCCATAGGTCACAGCCTCCTCCTGGATCCAAATTCCCTCTCAGACCCCCTCCCAACTCTCTCCTGCACCCCAATCCCTACCCCATGCTACCTTCTGCATCCAACCTCTGTCCCCGGACCCGATGCCCTCTCCATAGAGAATTGCAATCCTTGGTCATTTTCCAAAAATCTTGAAGTGCCACCCCCCAAAATCCTGTGCAAGAACTAAGAACTTTGACCGCCTAGTAGTCATAGGTGTGGGGAAATAATTTTGACTGCGAAGTGCCTTTAACTTTGATGGCAAACATCTTGTGAAGTAGCATTCCAGTTTACAGGCAAGGGTATAAAATGCATTGGAGAAGGACGAGGAACTTGCTCCATAGAGTGAAATGCGAGAATGGCTCCTTTGCTTCTCCACTGACAGAGATTTTGCATCAAGTCATCTTTTGAAGACACCCAATTGATGTTCACCTGCTGTCTCTTTCCCAAAACTCCCATCACCCCGCTCAAAACATGAACAAGTCTGGTGCTAGCATCCCTGCCTTTGTTCCAAGTAAGACTTTAATCAGAACGAAAAGAGCAGCTGTGGAGGACACGGGTGCATAACTGATCCATTTTAAATAGGTGATGATGAGAGCTATGCAAATCAGTGGATACCCACCGACCATTTCTGTGACACTCAGATCAGATGCAGGTATAAACTGTCACTAAAGTCTTGCAAATCTGCAGATATCTGCTTGTTATGGATGGGATGCAGGTACGCATTTAGCAGTCAGTAGAGCACTGCATGGATACTTGTTGCCTTCTCCCCAACTTGTCATAGACATTAAAATTTCATTCTTTGTTATTTTCAAATGCATCTAGGATATAACTGTGTGATTGGAAATGGTCTTTCCTGATATTTGGGGGACAGGAAGTGGAGAGGGTGCATAAAGTATTTTTCCCTCTTCCAGTATTTTTCCACAGGGAATCAATATTTCTCAGTCCTTGCTCCCATCACCCCCAAAAACATTCGGGAAGTTCTCTTAAGGTGATATACTGCTTCCCTTTACACCATTTGCCTGTAACTTTTTAACAGTTTATGAAATGTTTATCATCTCTAATTGAGGTATTGCACTCCACCCCAAACATTACTATAGACTACTGGCAGGTATGTATGTATGTATGTATGTATGATACTGGATTGTTTGTGAACATATTTGCGCTGAAAAAAGTAGTTGAGATTGTTGGTACATCACTTTAATACACAATGCAAATGTGACTTCCCCTCTTGGGCTGGTTTGAGAAGGTATATCTTAATTCCTAGTGAGTGTGGCAGGTTTTAGCCTTCAGATAGTCTTTGTATTATCTGAGCCTGTTAGTGTGTGGTACCTGATGTTTTTATGAAGGGTTTCATATGGGTGGAACTGCAGTATTTCTGCCGTGTGAAATCTTAACAACAAAATGATAACCTCTGTTCATAATGATTAAAGTTGTGATGCAGGAGGAATTTGGATGTTCATCATCTTTTTGCTTACTGTATTAATGTCGATTTGTTGACACTTTCAATTTTCCACCAAATATTTCAAATGTCACTTTATTTCAAGTTGATTTGATTTTGATTTGACTACAGAAGGACGTTGTTTTGAATTCAGTTTGTAAGGCAGGCATCCTTGTTTGGGGGTTTTCCTCCACTCGGTTAGCTTTGTTGCTTTTAGACTGAGAGGAAAAATTCGGTCATTTCTTTGGTGGAATAGGCTATCTCTTTGGAGCATGTTGCATTGGGAGGAGGAGGGAGGTGAATATGTTTAGCTCTATAGCATATTGTAACTCTGCATATTCTTGGTGGTACATAGGCTTACTTAACACTTGCATCAATTTTACTTTCAATAATAATAATCCTATTACCTGGGACTCAGTCTTTTTGTAAAATGTGTGGACTCTTACACAAAGGAAGGCAGATTCATCACTCTTAATGAGCTGCATAGAAGAAACCTATAAGACCATGCTGGCAGAAAGACTTATTTTCTACCGGAGTGAATGCTGAAGTAAAAAATCAGTTAATATTTTCATTGACGAGTGCTGATAAGCAAGAAATGTATAGGAAATCTTGTGTGGCTACTTAGGCCGCAGGCTTTATGTCTTTGTTTATTTACCTCCCTTCATTCTTTTTTCCATCATCAACAATTCTGCTACCTTTGCCTAGATGACAGCAGAACTTCAAGCCAGCTGGATGAATTTCAGGAGTGCCTCTCCAAGTTCACCCGCTACAATTCCGTCCGACCTTTGGCAACGCTGTCTTACGCTAGCGATCTCTATAATGGTTCCAGTATAGTATCCAGGTAAGAAATGTTGTGTGAGTAAAACGTGATGTGGTGGGGAGATGGCGAAATAAGACTGAGAGCTCTGAGCTCTTTTCAGTTGCAGTGCCGTAATTTGTACTTCTTTATTACTGTGGATCTTTATCTCTCCAAATATTTTGTAAACTCTGTGGTTCTCATTGACCTATAAACACTGGACTGCTGCCTTTGTTAATTTTACTCTAACTGGCATCTGTCAATGCAGTGGATTATTACGTAGAAGAAAAATGGTGCTTTTAACCACCTTCCTTTAAGGGAAACAAGCACAGAAGGTTTTCTCACCTTGGCAAATTTTTTAACACTTTCCCTTTATTTTTGAGTAGTTGAAACCAATACTCTAATGTACGGTATTTGCCTGGTGGTCTCTGCTGTCTGATTGTATGCTTCCAGTTCCAGATGAGGTGTGTGGATGATAGATGAGTTTGTAATTCTTGGGCTGTACTGTATACTAACAGCCCATGTTCCCTCTAAGCTGAGTGCTTGGGCATTCACTCAGGAGAGATTTAAATGCCACCCAGCTGACTATCAGAGTTCCCACAGCACTCACGAACTTTGTTTCTACAGGTGATCCACAACCACACATGCCTTGGTGCACATAACAAAATTTATTCTGCAAATGCATAGAAAAAATTAGCCGGAACACTGCTTATAGTCCCCTTGTTAGACAGGGAAATACTAATTTTAAAGATAGAGAACTGATAACACATGTAGTTGGCTTAGCTTACATCTGCCAGGAAGTCCACAAGGGCGGAGTGGAATTGGTCTCCTGAGTCCCAGGCTAGTCCCCTAACCACTTGAATGTGTTGAGACAGTCATGGACATGCAGGGCTGGGAAGATTTGGAGTGGTCCCTTAGTACAGTCCCCTGCTCTGGGTATCTGCAGTTTTACTTACGCTGTCCCTGATTAACTGTGTATGTCTAACCTCCAATGACTGGGATTGCGCAGCCTTCCTTGAGAGTCTGTTTCAATACAGGTTTGACCTCTGTGGTCTGGACTTCCCTAGTCCAGCATCCCCATGGGTGCTCCTGGGCTGGAGCACTCATGCACAAAAGCCAGACCCCCATTCTCTGAGCTTCTGTAGCACTGCAAATGAGCTATTTGCAGTGACAGTGAGGCTTGCAGGAAGAGATGCAGCGCCTGTAGGGCTTAGTGGGCTCCCGCTGGGCTGTTTTTCTGAGGCTCTGCATCCAGTCTGCGTTTTCCCCCAGGTGCCCATCCCCAGTCCCTGCTTGATCCATGCTGGCCCGTCTGCTGCTGCTGCTGCTTTGCTGGAGTGGAGTCCCATAGCTGGTGGCAGCAGAGTGGCCAACAGTGACTGACTGAGCTGGGACTGGGGTTGCGTACTTAGGGGAAAAGGCAGGGCAGCAGCAGAGCTCTGCGGTTCGGAGCAGAGGGGCCGTCATTGACCATCCTTGGTCTTGCAGATTCCCTGGTTCAGGACTGATCAGGTCACGAGGGTGCTGGACCAGGGAGGTACTACTTGTAGCTTGCTGCTTTTCGTAGTTCTCCCCATTCACACTCTCTCTCTCGCTGCGGTTTAAGCCCATTAGTACTTGTCCTGCCATCAATGGACACAGAGGACTAGTGATTAAAATCCTTTTCATGACAGCTCTGAACATGTTTGAAGACTTAAGTCCCCCTTCAGTCTTTGCTCAAGACTAAACATGCCCATTTTTTTTAATCTTTTCCTTGTAGCTCATCTAAACTTGATCACTTTTTTTGTTGCTCCCTGCTGGACACTCCAATTTTTCCTCATCCTAAAGTTCAGTGCCCAGAACTGGACGTAATACTCCAGCTCTGAGGGCCTCATGGTTGCTGAGCAGAACATTATCACACATGTGTTACATATGGTACTTCCACACCAGCTGCATCACGTTGTCCTTGTTCAGTTTGATCTTCTATATCTCCCAGATCCTGTTCAATGATATAAGGAATACATCAAGTATCAGAGAGGTAGTCGTGTTAGTCTGTGTCTTCGAGAACAAGAAGTAGTCCTGTGGCACCTTATAGACTAACAGGTATTTTGGAGCATAAGCTTTTGTGGGCAAAGACCCGCTTCGTCAGATGCATGAGTTTCACATATCTGACGAAGCAGGTCTTTGCCCATGAAAGCTTATGCTCCAAAATATCTGTTAGTCTATAAGGAATACATCAGTTATTTTCTCATTGTTTTGCTTGTGCATTTGCTTCATTTCTCTCCAAAATGTAGTACCTTTGTTTGTCTTTTTTGAATTTCATCTTGTTGACTTCAGGCCAATACTTTAAATTATCCAGACACTAAGAATTCGAATCTTGTCCTCCAAATCCCTCCACCTTGGTGTCTTCTACAGATTTTATAAGCACCCTCCTTTTTATTTATTTATTTTTGGCCAAGTTATGAATGATAATATTGAATTAGTATTGAATCAAGGACAGACCCCCTTCAAGGTAACTGACAACTATAACAGCAAACCTTCGATTAAGCAAGTTATGTCAATCTGAATATTTGTTGAAAGCCCTAAAAAGCATTAGATCTCTGTCCAACAAATTATGATGCATTTTTACTGTAAAGTGTGTTAAAAACCCATTGATCCTTTTCCTCTACATTGCATAACTAGACTGTATAATGGCTAAATTAGCCAAGAAGGTCAAAATGCAGTATTCACCAATGTGATGTACATTTAACCTGTGTTTATTAAATTGTGTGGTGATTGCAGAGAGATGAAAATGGAAATTACCCTGTGGAATAGACAAGCTTCCTTAGTCACTGAGATCAGACTGGATTGGATCTTGCTTTTGTGCCCTTCCTTTTGGACAAGAATGGTCTTTTTATGGTATTGGGTTAGAAAATACTAGAGTACCAAATCTCATTATTTGTTTGGAGGAATTAGATTCATGGTACAATTGTGCTGGTTTTCATAGTGTTAAAGAAGGTATTTTTGTGCCTTTCCTTTTTACATTTTTAAAATTAGTGCTTAGTTGTTGCCCTTTGATCTTACTGGTTTTAGCCAAGGAATAATTTGAGCTGACAAATTTTTCTTCTTTTCTTTTAGTAGCTTTGATTTTTAGCAACGCTTATCAGTGTCTTTTATTTAAGTATGTGAGTAAGTCCCTTCAAAGCTGAGTTCATCTGTCAAAGTGCTTAACTCTTAGCATGTACTTCGATTATTTACTGATACGGATTCTGCATTTGAGTAAATATGACCACACTGAGCAAATGTGCTGCTCTGTTGAAGCCCAGTTGGTTTCAGCTATCCCAGCCATTCCTTTTCAAAATTGAAGGAGCAACCAAGAGCACTATGTTGTTCTTTAAAAGCCCTTGTAGGTCATCTTTACTTTCTGCCCCTTGCCATTCATTTCTCTATTTCCAATTGCTAGAATCTGCAGTTTTGGAGGGAGTCTGTCCAAAGAGGTAATGGGACTCTTGTTTCAAAGAGCTGACAACTCAAGATGGTAGAAAGGGACAGGTCAACAGTGACTGAATGGAGGGGTGAAAGTAATTGTCTGGGTTTTTTCTTTACTATGGGGAGAAATGTGTAGTTGAATTGATCCAGTAAGTGGACCCAAAGAATGTTCCTAATATGTGCTCCAAAGAAGCAAATCCTGGCAAATATTTGCAAATACTTACTGTCTGGATACTAGCTTTAAGAATACAAATCTCAAAGTGAGCAGGAATCAATTAATTTAATACAAAATGAAAATTATTCTCTGTTCACTAAAAAATTGATAATTTCTGAGCCATTTTTTTGCAGTCCCCTTTAAACTTTCTTTGGTGTGTGCCTGTTGGACTTTAATAAAACAAAAACAAAAATCTCTGCCCTTTGTGGAACTTCCTGCTTGTTTTAAAATACATTTCTTCAAGATCTATTAGTTTTTGAGCTCTCAAAGAAGAGGACTTCCAAACAGCATTTCTATACTTCCAAAAAGGAAAATGCATTCACAAATACATAAAATTGCATTTCGTAGCAGGACAAGAAGGGGTAGTATCTAAGGAAGTGGCAATAAAAGAAAAAAAGGATACGGAGAAAAGGAATGAAATAGATAATGAACCAAGGGCAATAGAGCTGCTGATTCCGAGCAAAGTAAATCACTAACAAAAAATATTTAGTACTCTTCTAATTTCTGTTAACGAGTTGAAGATTGTAAATACATAGTTTTATTTTAAACAGGTGCCTTTTTCTTTTTACCGACTCTCCGCTCAATCCCAATATTCTATTTTGCGATTTTACTCGCTTTGCATTGTGCTCTGGTCTAGCCACTTCTGTTGTCATCAGTCCACAAGATGGCAGCCTTTGTTTACTTTGCAAGCCGTACCGCACCAGTGTTAATAGCTTGCACAAGCCTATATCCTACATTCCTTGGTGGAAAATTTTTCTGACTGCCATGTGGCCTTTGTTAAATGAGATCACTAGTAGGATGAGAGAGAACTGGGTTACCTCTCTGAAGCAGTGAGTCTTTCACAAGTGAGAATTTCAGTCTGTTTGTCATTTCAAAGCAATAGGGAAATGTAGTTAGAGAAGAGTGTACAGCAGAAATATGTTCTGGGCTTTATAGTGGCTGGTCCTTGAATGTTGGCTTTGAAAGGTTTCCAACATGAGTGTGCATGTGCATATTGCTATATTTATAAAATAGCCTTTCATCGGGCTGGGGGTAGCTGTGATCAGGCAATCCTTTAATTCTCAGAAATCTGAAGTCCTTCTTAAATAAGATTTTAAAGAGCTGTCTGAGAAGTTAAATTTATACTGTATTCTGGCACCCACCTATGGCAGGTTAAATCATCGGGGCTTAATTTTTCCCTTTACTTACTGTAGAAGTAAATGGTAGGAAGCTTTCTGTCAAAAGAGCGCATACAAGCTGCTGTGTTAGTGTTACTATGAGATGTGTATGAAATTGCGCTAGCACTGTCAAGCTGAGCCCTTGAAAGAACAATATGACGAAGCCTTTCCTGACCCAAGAAGCAGCCTACAGTCCAGATGTCAGTTACCTGAAGCCTGAGCACCCAGAAGCACCTTATGATCGTCATGACTGGTTGGCACTTGGGTGTGGTAGAGGTGTTGGCCCTGCAGAGCCGCAAACTTGTGTGTCAGGAGCTCTGTAATCTTCAGACTTCAGGTCTCCTGGGTTCGGCCCGATTGTCTTAAATTTTGGATAGCCTTTTTAGACTACTGAGTAATCAAGGCTGTAATTTCTAATGTCAATCACTGTAAAAATATTGACAAATAGGAAAATATTCCTAATAAGTTGTGCCTAGCTTCTGAAACCTAATTAGTCTGGTTCAATAAGTCTAGACAGCGTGGTTTCTAAAAAGCCTTTTCAATCTCACTTCTGGCCACAATAACAGCAGTGTTAAAGTTATATCTGCACATTTCTTTTTATGATGGTGTAAAAACAGAGGCATTGGAGAGATGTTGGTATTCAAATGACACAATTGTGCTACTATTTCATGATCATATTTTTTGGCTTGGTACAATCTGGCTCAGTTTTGACCTCTTGAGTACAATGTATTGAAACCATTTTAAAGAGGCCTGGAAAACGAACATAATAAGAGAAAAGTTTCCATCTATTTACTGAATCACTTCCATTCCTCATCTCTCATTCTGGGCTAAAATTGCCTTTTCATGGAAATTCTGGGTACTTTCCTGTCACCGTAGGAAGTCCCTGGAGAACTGTATCCCCTTTCACTGTAGCCTTTACTTAGAAGAGTGGGATGGTTAGTCTCTGCTGAGATACACCAAGGCTTTCAGGGTCATAAAAATAAAATATAAATGCATGTTCCCTTCCTGGGGTTTGGGTGTGTTTGGTGGGTTGGATGTCCTAGGAGGTGGCAAACTTAGCCTGTACAAACTTTTTTTTTCTTTTGTATGTTACAGTGGTGACATTCAAATACATTTTTATTTAAGTAGCAATTTTACATCTTAGATGAATTTCTCCTCTCTGTGTGGGTCATTCAGACAGCAAGAAGAAGAGAAAAGCACTTAAAATCGTAACGCTGACTAAAACGGCAAAACCGGTAAAGGGAATTTGGCTGACTGCATAGCAACTGAACTTAAGGTCAATGTCTCTTTTTTATGTCATTAGCAGATGCACCTGGCTTTGCTCGGTCCTTATCTGAAGGGTTTTTTCCTGCTTCTGGGCCTACCTTATCTGTCCCTGGGGGGTGGGTCACACTGCGGATCCTAGCCCTCTCTGCCTGTCCTGGGTAGAGGGGGTTGGACCATGGCTCCCAGCTTCCTTTGGCTGTCTCTGGATTATGACTCTGGTTTGGGCCAAGGCTCCCGGCCTCTCCTCCTGTCATCAGAAGGGGTATGGTTTGGGCCATAGCTTCTGCCCACCGCCATTCTCCCACATGGAGGAGCTGTTTGGGCCATGGCTTCCAGCCTCCCCCTCCCCCCACGCCTTTCCCAGGTGGGGGTGACTCCAGGTCAGGACCCAGATCCTGGCCCATGCCTAAGATCTGGGGTGGGGGGACAGGCTGGGCTGCTTTCAGTGGCCCTGGCATGAGCTGTGGGGTCGGGGCGGGTAGGCAGTCTTTGGGGGCGTATGCCACAGTACTAGATCTCAGGCGAGGATCGGGCCCAGGGAGGCTGGACTGCAGCACCAGCCCCTGGCCCCAGCTCTGGAGTGGCAGAGGGAGATTGAGGTTGGGGCTGGGTCTGCAGCTGCAGGTCTTGTGCCTGCCCATGGCCAGACTAGTGAGGGGGAAGCTGGGGCTGTGACTTTCCCCCAGGCATGGCCAGAGTAGCTGGGGGGGGCCAGGTGTGGGGTCACAGCGGCACGTCTTTCCCTGGCCCCAGCCAGGGCAGCAGCGGGGAGGAGGCCAGAGCAAGAGGAGGAGGTGGGCAGAGTGATGGGCTGGGGCTGGGGATGTGACTGGCCCTGGCGAGCTGCAGGGGTGAGGCTGGGTTGGGCCTCTTTCCCTAGCCCTAGCGTGAGCTTGGTGGGGGATGGAGATGGGTTTCCTGGCTCCAGCATGTTTTGGGGGCTAAGGGGATTCTTTGTGTGTTTTTGTTGGTTGGGGGGGAGGGGGGAGGCAGGAGAATATAGATAGGCTCTGGGAAATAAGGTACAAATTTTGTTGATGCCTTTCTGCTTAATTTACCATTAAAATAAAGTGGGATTTAATTTAATGTGACCTACATTTACTGATCTTCTGTGTTTTTCATTCCCTTTTGAGTGCACAGATAAGATTCCTAAAAGATATATTGAGGGCTGGATTCTGTGGACAGAGGCTATGGATGGTTTGTACCTAGGAGAGGACTGTATGTTTGTCGTTCCGGAACTCTGAATTTCAGGCAGCTTTGACTCGCATAGTTTATGCATTAAAGTAGGAAGGTTAGTTCTTCACCAACAACGGTTGTGGGAGCTACAAAGAACATTGTGTTTTCTATAGCAGATCTTGATTGGAAAAAATCCCTGAATGTTATGATTTTTCTGACAGTGTCCCATGATGATTCACAAACTTGTCCTTATATCTATGCTTGAAAGCACTTTAATTATTTGGGACAAAATTTGCATAATATGAAATTGAGAAGTTAATAAATGAGTCACAGAGCCACCAGTGGGACCTTATTTTTTCCTGGTAATTCTAAATTATCTTGTAATTCTGGGATCCATTGCCTATAAAGCTCTTAATGCTTCAAAGCAGTCTCCATTTGCAGATAGATGAGTTTTCAAATGTCTGATTTGTAGTGTTCAATTAGGATATTAAGGAAGTGGGGTAGCACTTTACGTTAGAAGGGCCTTTAAGGTGTGTACAGAGCAGTTCCTCCTAAATTCTGAGATAGGAGCCCTACGAGAAAGTTTGAGCTGATCATTGGCAAAGATCATATGGCCCTCTGCACGTATGTCGTTTTCTTCATTTGATGAAGTCAAATTCCAGGATGACCCCACTTTGGAGTTTGAGTGGAGCAAGGTGGAATAAGTAGCATGTTTATACTATTTAGCCCAGGGAGAAGTAGCTAAAAGTTCATTCGGAAATGGCAGAGTTGAGTGAAATATTTCCTGTTTGTGCAATTGATAAAGAAAGCAAAAGGTATCCTTTGTGGATTGATTACTTTTCTGAAATACCTGGAGTTGTTTGTAGCATACAAAATCATTCAGAATAAAACAGTCTCTGATAGCAATCAGGCTGAAGTGCGTCATGTGACATTTTAACTTCATTCAGTCAATGCTAACCAGGAGAACCAAAAGCAGCAACTATTTTCAGTTAAATCCCTGGCTTTTCTAGACTGTACTAGTGCCGTATGTGTGGTCTGTTGAATTTTGGTGCTTATGGAAGTTAGTGATAGTACTAGTTAGAACTGTACATTGTAGAGGCTTCTTTCACAGACCTCATTTAATATACCTTGGTCTTTGGCTTCCTTTGTTATTCCAGTCCTAAATTTCTTCTGAACAGAGCCTGCCAGCTTGTGATGAAACTTTCGAAAATATATAAAATTCTAATTTGTAATGCAGCATCTGTGGCAGCAGTTCTGTGATTCTCAGTCCCATCTGGGCTTCTGGAGCTACTCTTTCTTTGGGGATCCCCTCAAACTATCGTCCCAGACCCAGTTCATCATTTGTAGGGTATAGACTGTTACTCCCTTTCCTGGAACGTTTCCCAGACTTTGCTTGTATAGGAGAAGTAATCACAATTGGAGATGGAATTGCCAGCTCATATAGTATTACTTCTAGGGCAAACCTGTAGTGTCTCCATGGCTTTTGGTAACTCTTCGTCTCTTGCAGACCACCACCTCATCCATGAGTGTCAGTAGAGCATCCAGAATATTATAGCAGACCGGATGACTGTTTGGCATTAACTCCAAACATTTTGACAGGAAATTTTTGCTTAACTATTTTAGTTAATTTTTCTCTCAACTTACTTAAAGGGGAAAAAATTAACCTCAAAGAAAAATCTCATTAACTTGAATAATAGTCCTTATCAGTGTACTTCTGTGTATCTGGCATACAAACCCTGGGACTGCCGTCATCTGATCTTCAGAATGCAAAATAGCATCTTCTAGCAGTAAACTGGCTTTTTATCAATACGATCTGTGTTCAATTGCTTGCAAAATTCAGTAGTTCCCCTAAGGTTTTCTCATCATTAGTGCGAATTAAGCAAGGTTCTGCAGAATGCATATATAAATGAAAGTCAGACAATAGAGTAGAAGTTTAGAGATCCCAAAAATCCATTACGACCTTCTGCCTTGCCTGCTTTTTTCTTGAGTGGGTTACCTGTTTTGTGGAGGTTGGGCCCAGGTTTTTTCCTCTCAAACCTGAAAAATGTTTCTGCTTCAGAAAACTTTGCTGCTGCAGCAGTCATGGTCATGGTTCCAAGTGGTCCCTGTGCCCAGATTTCGTAAGTTACATCTTCCAATAGTAGGGCTTTACTCAGATAAACAGTCTAACCTGTCTTGTCACGCATCATAACACGAAATTCTGTGCCTTCCTGAATCTCAGCCCGGGCTCCATTGCGGATGTGTTCCTCCTATCCTGGGGAAGCCATCGCCCATCCCTCTCTTTCTACAAGATGCTCCTCAAGATATGGAGGGAAGACGTTTGGGTGGTGTTGATCGCTCTAGCCTGATCCCATCCCCACTGATACACATCTCATCCTGTAAATTCATGGAAGGCCACAGTCACCTTCCCATTCTTCCTGGACTTAAGATTTCAACCATCTTTGGTACCTGAGCCTCGAGCTGTTGCACCTCATAAGGTGGGAGCTCCAGGACTAAGTCCAGTGGAGCTGGCAGAGTGCTAGCCTTTTACACTGAGAGAACAAAACCAATTCAACTGCTTGTGGCAGACAGGATGAAAAGGGTGCTAGTCCCCTCTCAGCAAATTTCATCGTGCATCGTGTCTTGCGTCCAGCCATGCTACGATCTTCCTGAAGGTGCCTGCCCCTCTGCTTAAAGCGGTGGCAGGGATAGCTCAGTGTTTCAAGCATTGGGCTCCTAAACCCAGGATTGTGAGTTCAATCTTTGTGGAGGCCATTTAGGGGTCTGGGGCAAATAGATTTTTAAAAAAAATCTGTGAGGGATGGTGCATGGCCCTGCTAAGAGGGCAGAGGACTGGACTCAATGACCTTCCAAGGTCCCTTCCAGCTCTATGAGGTGTAGTTCTCCGTATATTAGTGCACTCCACCACGGGACTGGCTTCACCAAGGGTGTTCCTAGCACATGTTCCAACATGGGAAATATGTAGAGCAGCAACATGGTCCTCCATTTATACAGTGACATCACATTATGTCTGTACCTAGCATGTCAAAGAAGATGCAGCCTTTGGTAGAGTGGTACTTCAGTCAGTGATCATTTTAAGCTGCTACCCTGCCTCCAAAACTTAACCTTGTAAATCATAAGAACAAGAGAACGGCCACACGGGGTCAGACCAAAGACCCATCTAGCCCCGTATCCTGTCTTCTGACAGTGGCCAGAGCCGGGTGCCTGATAGGGAGTGAACAGAACAAGTGGTCATTGAGCGATCCCTCCCCTGTCATCCATTTCCAGCCTCTGACAGAGGCTAGGGACACCATTCCTACACGTTCTGGCTAATAGCCATTGATGAACCTAACCTCCATGAATTTATCTAGTTCTTTTTTGAACCCTCTTAAAGTCCTGGTCTTCACAACATCACCTAATTGGAAATGACATGAGCAATCAAGTGAAAGAAAAGAGGTTACTAACCTTTTTGTAACTAACTGTTGTTCTTCTAGAATGTGTTTTCTTCTGTCCATTCCAATACCTACACTCCTACCCCTCTTTCAGAGTAGCCAACAAGTAAACACCGAGGCAGGGGGAGTCAGCAGAGCCCTATATTGAGCTCCATGAAGGCGTAACTCCAAAGGGTGGCTAAGCTGACCTGATGGATACTATTATGGGGAAAATGTCTGACTACCCTGCACAGAGTGCTGGCCCATGCATTTTTTTCTGGTGACAGGTGAATGAGTGTACAGACCACAAGGTTGTTGCTTTACAGATTGAGAGGATAGACAGGCGCTAATCCCACGTGACAAAGACGGTTGTTGCTCCTGTGGAATACGGCCTGTTTCCTGAAGGAAATTTTTATCAGTCACTCTATAGAGTTCCATAATCATTGTTTTGCTCTACCTAAAAAGTGTCGTTTTAGAATCTCTGCGACTCCTATGACCTAAACAGAGAGCAAATCAGTCAGTTTGTGCTAATTCTTAGTAACCTTCATCTTCTAAAAGATGAATGCATGACAATCTATTAGGTGAAAGTCCCCTCCCTCTTTTGTGTGGTGTTTTTGTTTGCCTGTCAGTTGAGAAGAGTAGAAATTTGTTTCTCTGTGATTAGCATTCTTCTCAATGTTGGATCTTGGAAAGCTTCTCCTGGAATTGTTGTGCAATTCCTCCCATTAGACATGGAAGAGTGTGTCCAAAATTTTCTGGCTTTACTGTCTCCAAGACCCATTGCACGTACCTAATCAATAGTAGTCTACACTTTGGCAGCCAAAGGCTTCCATCATTGAGAAGCTAGATTTATAGCTAAAGGGAAAAAAAAACGTCTTGTTTACTGAGTTCAAAAGACCCATTAAAAAGAATCAGACTGTGGGTCCCAGAATGCTTGTGAAACAGACGTTTTGGAATGAACTTTACATTCCTTTTAATAGTCGTCTCTTGCCAAATTTGGGGCTTGTGGTGAGCTGCTTAGAGATTGGTTATAGCCTATTTATTAAAAAACATGGTTTACTATGCAATTGACGCAGGCCATAAGTTAAGTTTCCCTAACTTTTTCGCTAAGTGTTTTGCTTACACCAGAGCTACAAGTGATCAATCCTACAAGTGAATTGTTTAGGTATATCTAGTAGCAATGTGAGCTATACTGTAAATTGTCTTACTAACACTTCTTTGGCTTGAGCTAAAGTTCAATTTTGTGTGAATTATGGGTGTTCTGTTAGCAATTAAGTTTGAGAAGTGGTTCCTATACAAAAGAGGCACATTGTTTTCTGCCAGACATAATTTTAGCAGTTCCTCCCCCGCCCAAAAAAACCCACACCCTTTTGAATGAAATTTCACATAGTGTGTGTCAGGTTTGTTTGTTTGTTTGTTTTTTTTTGTGTGACAAACGAAGACTTGGGAATGCAAAAGGTGATCCTTTTAATTGTGGCTTTGCATGCATGAATAATAACTTTGTTGTAAAGCTTGCAACTCTGTTAATATACACTTTGTCATTACTATTTTGCCTTAGAATAAAAATGTATTAAAAATGAATTATTGGGCCCGTGCTTTTAATTTCTTTCTGGTTATTAGTATCTGTTACTGTTGTCTAGCACAGATTTTGAATAGTTCATTGTGGTTGTCGTTTGGGGTTGTCATTCTGGTTCTTCTACTTTTAAACACTGATCATGTTTATATTGTTCCGATGCACTTCAGGCAGATCTTCTGAGCCATAAGGCAAAACTGTGGAGAAGATCTTGTAGCCTATCCTATGTGTTGGGTGGAAGCTGATGTGGTGTTTTGGGAGGCTACCTTTTTTTGGAATTCATTCAGGGTTCATTTTTGCATTCCTTGGACACAAACGTTTCACTGAGTTCAGCAGGAACATCTGGAAAGCAGAATTGTATTGTTTGATTCTGATTCCAAATTGTTTCTTGGCAGCGCTTTGTGGTCCTGTTCACCAATCTTGAGCAATCCTGTACTATGCTGTGTAAATCAGCGTGTGGAAGAAAAAACACTAGATTTTCATAAATACTGATGACCGTCGTTCCCGCTAACTTTTTCCGTCCATGGGTGGAATAAACTTTGTTAGGAGCATCAGTGCATGTGTGCGTGCGTGCGCACCACCGGCAGAAACGCATGCTACGCACCATAGGTGGCTGCAGGTGCTCTGCTGATCAGCTGGGTGGCACCTGAATCTCTCCCGAGCAGCCGCCCAAATGCTCAGCTTACAGGGAACACTGCTGATGACTTAGTGCTATTTCCATTCACCAGAATGTTTCTCCAGCATGGTCGGAAACTTCTGTGGCTCTCGGGAGGAGAAGCACAAAATGAGCAGCGGACTATTGAAAGGCAAGCTGTACAAAAATAAGACTTTCTTCTTCATTCTGTCCCTATAGATCAGCAGGGCTTTTCCTTGAGAACAAAAGTAATTTTTGCATTAGAAGCTTGTAGTGGAAGGGGAGGTTCTGGGAGTCTCAAGGCATACATAAATGGGATTTACCCTGGTGTGAGGGCTACCTAAGCTCTTGGCCAGAAAAGGAGGAAAGTGGTTGGAAAGGAGGAAGGGTAAAGAGTCAAAGGTACACTCGGTAGGTGGGACAGGGAGAAGACTGAACTCGTGCTGCTTTTGGAATGCCTCGCTTTTCGAAAGTTTCAAACATTTTCTAAACAGTGGAAAATACTTTCTCCTTTTATGTTTAGAAATTTGGGGGCGGAGCAGGGGAATGCTGCGGTTTTGTAAAAGTAGACCACTGTGGAAGGTTATATTTGTGCAGCCCCTAGGCCAAATGAGAGCTTGACTTGGTGACCTCTAGGCATTACTGAAATATAAATTGTAATGAACAGTATGACAGCTGGATTAGAGAGTCAACCAGTTACACTGAGTGAATTTGTGCTGTGGTGCAGAGAGCCTCTATACAACACTGCCACACTACTTGGGCCCCGTGTGTGGTATAGAGGGCAGAACAGCAGTGTGTCTTACAAGCATTGCGGAAGAAATATCTATTCCCTGTGATATTGCAGACTCTGGCTTGTGATGGGAAAGAGGGGCTGTCTTCTCTAGGGTTTGGTTTCATTTTCTTTCTGCCTTTGGCACCATTTGGTGTTTATGTTGCTGGGGTGAGGGGACCCTGAGCATTATGTCTTCGGGATAACTTTGGTTTGTGATTCACAAGCCAGCTTTCCTTGGTATGTGGAAGCACAGGTCTCCATCTCCTATTTTTTTTTCATTGCTTTTAATTAATGTAGTAATGCCAACAATGTACAGACAGGAAAAAATGATGATGGTGCTTCCTTAGCAGAACATGACCATACGAGAAGGGCCTTGTTGAAAGACATGCTCCACTTCTTTCTCCACCTTTTTTTTCCAACCTCCCCCATCCCCACCCCTTACAGAATAAGAAGCTGTTCTTGATGGGATTAGGTCAGTTGCTTGGAAAGCCGTTAATACATCATATGCAGCTTTTCAGTCACTTTTCACCTCACCATTGCCAATATTTTGGAAGGCTCATTTAATTCTTTTGAGGTTAAATTTGACTTTAATAATCTCCCAGGTTAAAGTTTAGCTGGAAACAATAAAGAAACATTCACATAAGAAGAATGTACTGATTTAGGAATGGAAGAATAGAGTTGGTTGTTAACCAATGTCTTAGAGATTTTTTTGTTACATTGGAAATAAGGAATTGAGAACTTCAGAAAGTATCTAAAATATCCACATGTTGAGTCTGCAGTGACTCATCGGGGAGAGCCAAGTAATGTATTTTTATTTGTCATTAAATTATTTGCTAGATTTTGATCCTTTCCATTAGCTAAAGAGGTTCTGTATCTAAATCTTCAGCAAAATCTTCTGTTGGCCAAACTTTTTGTTCTGGTTGTGTGTGGTGGGTTTTTTAAGGCTTCAAGTTAATCAGAGTAACGAGCCTAATTTTAAGAACTAATTTTTAGACTATCTTGGTTGTAATGCTTATTTCATTCTGTGACAGAAAGCATGTGTTTACAGTAAGTCTGGGGAAAAAACAAATGAAAGCATTAGGTGTAATGAGGGCAGGGGAGAGTATGAGGCATATCTAAAACTACCCATACTAGTATTACTGCTTTTGCTCTCTGGGGCTACGTCTACACTAGCCAAAAACTTCAAAATGGCCATGCAAATGGCCATTTCGAAGTTTACTAATGAAGCGCTGAAATACATATTCAGCGCCTCATTAGCATGCAGGTGGCAGCGAGCCGCATCAGTTTTGAAGTGCCGTGGCTGCCCACATGCTAATGAGGCACTGAATATGTATTTCAGCGCTTCATCAGTAAACTTCAAAATGGCCATTTGCATGGCCATTTTGAAGTTTTTGGCTGGTGTAGACACAGCCTGGGTGAGGGATAGCTCAGTGGTTTGAGCATGGGCCACCTAAACCCAGGGTTATGAACTCAATCCTTGAGGGGGCCATTTAGAGATCTGGGGCAAATATATTAAAAAGGGAGCAGGGGGAGGATGGTACTTGATCCTCTCAAGAGGGCAGGGGACTGGACTTGATGACCTCCCAAGTCCTTTCCTGCTTTGAGATGTGTATCTCCATGTTTTATTTTATTCTGTTTTTTTGTTTGTGTTTAAAAACTTGGGTGAGTTGGGACTGGGAGAGGTCTCTCTTAGCTGCCCAAATGAAGAATAAAGAGAATATGAAAATTAACAGTTCTGATGTCAATACAACAGATATTTGTTTTCTATCGTGTCTCGTGCCACCAGGACTCATGGCTTTCCTTTTTGCTTTTGGGGAGGCTATAGTTGCTAACAAATGAACTTTCTTTCCTTTTCTGCACTTCAGCTAGCTACCATGCTTAGGTTTCATCCTGAACATGTCCATTCAATGTATAAAGTAGCTATGTTGCCTATACAGTAGCCTGTCAGAAATGAGTCCGGACTGTCCAGTTCGCAGTGTTTTGAGATGTTCTGGGTGACGGTAGCTCCACAATGTGCACTAATAGGCAGTTTCAGTAACCAGGCCAATGAGTGAACGGGTATGAAGCCCTAACGACCTACTTATCTCTTGAGGTTCAAGCTACAGCGGACTGTGTATTAGTGGTGGGTGTAGAAGTATATGGTCTCCTTGATCTGGTCTGGTGATGGATAGAGGATTTCAGTCTTCAAAGCTGTCAGTCAAGTACTTGCCCGAGTATTAAAGTCACTTAAAATAGACATTTAACACAGCCAGATTTTTCGATCATTAAAAGACCCAACAGGCTTTAAGGCAATGTTGACTGATGGACTTTTGGCTCACAGTGCACCTGAGGGGTAAGCATTAGTCAGTTGTATTGTATGGTCTGTGGTCTTACTGCTTAATCTCTTGATGGATAGTCTTTTTGGCACAGTATAGTTTGTTTCTGACTGTTTGATTATACCTTTCCATTGTTCAAATAGATTATATGACTCCCTCAAAAGTTAATTGTATGGTGGCTTGAAAACCATATGTTAGAAATATGGTATAGGTCCTGTGATTTTTTTTTTAATTAAGCTATGCATATGTAAGAATTTATACTAAAGTAAAATGTACTTCAAATACTTGTAGAAAGTATACTGTCAAGGTAGACACAAATTACCTTGTGTTTATATCACGCAGCCCAAGCGAATTTATTTTTAAAACCCCAAGTTCAACTTAGCAGAAGCATGAGAACACATTAAACGATCAACTCTTCTGAAAGCCTGGAGATTATTGTCAGTGTGCCAAGGTGCTGTCCGTCCTAGTCAGGGTGGGTGGGGAAAGTGGGGCTTTGCAAAAGCTCTTGGGGGTTATTTTCCTTGATGGTAAATAATCAATTTGATTAGCAAGTTGAGCTTGTACTTCATTTTATTTTTCATTTGTCAAACTTAGTTCTTTTGCAGTAGGGGTGTAAATAGCTACTGTTATGTATATACTGTGGATGGAGAATTCAAGCCAAAATGCAGCTATCTGCTTTAATAAAGGGGGGAGAGGTGTGAATTTTTCCCCTCCTTCCCAGCAGATGAACATCTGTACAGGTGGCAGTTTGCTCTTTCATTGGTTTTCTCCTTGCAGTGTCTTTGGAGGTCTGAGAGTCAGTTTTATTGAATGGAGTGCAAGCTCTTTATTTTAAAATAAAGTTCTTTTTTAATGGTAGATTAACTTTTAGACATTGAAGTACTGATTTTATTTACCAAGGTATGCTGTTAAGAAAGAAAAAATGTATAACATGGGTATAACGATAGTCAAAGTTTGTACAGCTGACAGTAACAAAACCTCCGCAGGTAAGACAGGATTTTCAGTTTTAATAACCTGGCCCTTTACCAGACGTGGTAATATTTCTTTTTCAGCAGCAGAAGGCTGAGGATATAAATTGAATCCCAGTAGATGAATAGCCGCCATCAGTTTAGTTATGCTGTACTAGAAACCACAGGGCAGCAAAACAGTAGCTGAGACAGCAGTTCAATTAAGATTGTGGTACAAATAAATACATTGCCATGTTATGTAGGATTCTGGTTGTAAACCTCTTTCGTGGAGCTGAGAGACTTGACGTGCTGAACTGCTCTGACACAGTGTTCTGTAAAAAGCAGCTTGGCTGGATATGTCTATGACAATAACCAGACCTGAGAAATCCTCTTTTTCTCTCCTGTTTCCCCCTAAAATAATGCCAGACCAAATGTCACTTATCAGGGATTAATCTGCCTTTGGAAGTGCTGCAGGGCTTTCCCACTCCAGAGAACTAAAGGAGGGGGGTTCCTCTAAGGTCAAGTGTCCCTAGGTGGTTCACACTGCTGGAATGTCATGAGGTCCACCATTGTGAATACCTCTCCTTTCTGCTGCTTCCAGATATAGCCAGGCAGCCTGTGCTGCTCCTGTGAGCAGACTGTTCCTTAGGAGTTTATTTTTCCTGCCCATCCTTCCAGCTCACATAGTTCAGGGAGTTCTCTTGGGTCTGGGGTAACCAAGGCTGGAGGTTCCCTCTGAGGTCTGGTAAAGGCTGGGGAACAGGTCTTACCTGGGTCTTGTCTCCATGTCCTGATATCTATGGCTGGTCAGGCTCTGTTTTTGATAGAACAGCTTGTGTGGGGGTAGGGGGGACAGAGTGGGGTGGGGATGTCTTTCAATAGCAGTGAGACAGAAGAATGCTTTAAAAGTAGGAAACTAATATAAAACCACATAAATGGGTAGAGCTGGGAGCAAAACTAAAACAATAATGGACTAGGTATAAAATTTGATGGTATGTTCCCTTTCTAAGGCTCCACAGTTTCAAAGATTCAGTGTAAACTGGTACATGTCAACTTGAACATGCGTGCAAAGTGCTCAAGGGCCTTTGCTATTCAGGGTACCATCATGTACCACCACCTGTGAGCAGCAAAGAAACTAAAAAGGTTTGTGGCCATTCCTTGGTAATGCTTGGGCTGTCTCGGTGCCTAATTTTATACATTGAGTTAGAAAATGTTCCATGACTTGTACAGTCAAATCTCATACCACTGGGTACTTGTTCCAAAAAGCTCAACAACTGGGTAGGATCTTAATTACAGTGATTTACATATTCTCTCACTATTGTCACAAAAGTAGTTTTCCTGGTTGAATAGCTGCAATTCTGTCAACGTTTTCTGTCAGCTTTCATGGGTGAGGAGGAAGAAGATAATCTTCTGAACATGAAAAAATATAAAAAGTATCCAGGTGCTGCTTAACTACATGGAATGATGGCTTCAGTGTCTCTGGTTGCTCTGAGCTTCTCTGAACAGGATTAGAGTGAAAATTGGACCAATATGTGGTCATTTTACTTTGCTACCATTCAGAACGCGGAGCATAGTGTGAAACTGACAGTTACACTACCATCACTTGCTGCTGATTGGAAAACTCATGAGTACTTGCATAGTCGTGCACTGAATTTTGTTCACTCCAGAAGGAGGCAGCTGGTGTAGTGAAGGGGAAGGCACTCCAACATCAGCCAGAAGAGCCTTTGTGGGTTGATGCTGCTATGATTGACAGTGGCAGGAAGACTTTAGGTCTGCAGCGGGAGTTTTCCTTCTTTCAGACCAGGGTAAGGACTGCCACTTTTCCAACCTATCTGTCTGTAAGAGACAGAACACTCAAAGCCCTGCATTGTCCTCTGCAACCCCTCTGGAGAAGGTGATGCTTCACTTGTCACCAGGGAGTAGCCTCTCGTTGGTAGCTGTTGTTTCTATGACTGTTACGTATCTGGTACATTTTTTTTTTTCCCAAGACCTCTCTATGCATTAACTTGATAACGATGCTCACCATTTGTAACCCACTCTCCCTTTTTTTCCTTCAGATGTCTTTTATGTTTGATCAGAGGGTCTTTCTGGCTTAAGGGTTAACCTCGTTATAAAGTGACCATGTTTTCTTTCAGTGCCCACTGACATCTGTAACAAACATGCCGAGCATTTCAAGACAGAAAATGCCTTGCTTCCCCAGAACAGCCCTAAATTGAAAGCATATTGTGTGGGGCTTTTATAATTCTGATAGTATATTTTTCATTTTCCTGTTGCTCAGGGAGTCGGAAGGTCTTTACCATGAGTATAATTTGCTTGGATTTCCCAGGGTTAATGCAAAACTGCCACACTCAAAGAGGCAAGGGGTGGAACAAAGTCAATCAGCAATATCCTAAGGCATATTATTCATGTGCCATGTGGTCAGATCTTTCTTACTACTTTCCCAGTGTGAGCTGTCAGCTTTGACATTTGGCTACATTGTCATGTGGATGGTAGAGTTGAGCTGAAAAACCTTTCAGATGTCTGAACAAAGGTGCCATCGGCAGGAGGGATATTGTGCAGCCACAAAAGTCCATTTTCAGTAAATCGATTTTACTAAACTCGGGGGGGGGTGGGGCTTGCTTGTTGCGATCTCTTGATGCTGCTGTGCCTAGGAATAGGAACGCCGTGCTGTCTGAGTCCATTTGCAGCAGTGGATTTATCTCGGTACAGGGAGAATGTTGCATATGTTTTTGAACGGCACGTTTTAGGAGAATTGTAATAGCCACATAGCAAACCCTAATATCACTCGGGCAGTAAAATGTCCTGTTCATAAGTGCATATGTCTTACATGGTCCTTGATTTCTCCCTTTGCTCCTCAGTATCGAATTTGACCGGGACTGTGACTATTTTGCTATTGCTGGGGTGACGAAGAAGATTAAAGTCTACGAATACGGCACTGTCATTCAGGATGCAGTGGACATTCATTACCCCGAGAATGAAATGACCTGTAATTCCAAAATCAGGTATGCGTTGCCTTTGCCTCAAGTCCCAGCATGCTTTGCATTAGTGTCTCTTGCACATACTAAATAGAGTATTGCTTTCCTTATCCTTTGCACTGTGCTGGTGAAGGGGAGATGGAAAAGTTATGTTAGAACTTTGTTTGTATTCCTATTGGTGGGCAGTTCAGACACTGCTCCAGTTGAAATAAATTTGCACGGCTTGCAATGCCAGATCCTCACCCCCCAGAAGTTGCATTTAAAAGTACTCACGAACTTACTGCAGTAGCTAGTGCACGAGGGGCGCCTGGCGCAATTGAATTATTAGTTCCTTCTTGAAAGCGGCTGTACTCAGCAACAACGCAACTCCGTAAAAAGAGTTTGTAAACAGCACGATCAAAATTCCAAGTGAAGGAATTGATCATGGTTGGGGAGGATGTATGGACTGAGGAGGAGAAAAACGAAGATATTCCACTGCAGCTGTTGTCACATGTAATTAGAGCCGTAATGAAAATTGTTTCCACACATTTTTATTCAGTGCCACAGGTCAGGAGGAGAAGTTGTGGATGGCATATGTGGAAGGGACCTAGGTTTAAAGTGCTTTGAAGTCTCCCCGGTGCCCTCGTAGCTAGGATCTTTCCTAATCAGTTCCCCTCCATTGTCCCTTCTGCCCCCATCCTACTGAGACATATCTAATCATGGGCTTGTTAACATCTACATGCAGGAGGTCCCCTTTTAGTGGTCCTCATAAGATCTGCTAGTGCAGAACTTCCTTCCTGGGACCCTGATACCCCAACTCAACTTAGACGTTTGTGCTTGCTTGCTAACACACACAGAGAGACACCGGGGAAATCCCCAAACAAGCTGTTGGAATTTTAATTGAAAATAGGTTTCTGTAAAATCCAGTGAGCACCTTTAAAGATTATATTTGAATACAAAAATTCTATTGCTTTCAAAAACACAGTAAAGTCTCGGGGGAGGGAGGGAAAATAGCGAAAAGATCAGACTAATTTGTCACTACAGTGAACATCTTCATCTATCAGTCACCTTACTGAACTTGCTCTGACCACCCAGTCTATATTTTTGCCTTCTTAAAATTAACAAAATGCATCTAATATTAAAAGTAAGTTTTAATTGTAAAATCCCATTTCCTATCCATGGGAACAGTTTCTAGTAGAATCCTACCACATATCCATTTTACGACACAAAGCTATGGATGTTACAAAAGGCACATTTGCACCTGCAACTTCACACTCCATAATCACAGTGCTTCATAACGCTAAACAGTTCAGTCAATCCACTTCTGTTCAAATAGTCTTCTAATTTGGAATATTGTGCTACTATGAGAAAACATACAGAATGGGACCATCCTGCTTTCAAAATGCAGAGGTCTCTTGGCACTGTACAAATGTAGAGAAGACACTTTGTTTGATTCAAAGAATTTGCAATGTTAAAACACAGGTTACAGCAAAGGGAAACATCATGCTGATGAAACATTCAAGAGGCAGTGTTTGGGCCTATTTTGGTTATATTCTGTCTCTTCGATTTTAACTGCAGTGATAGTCTTTACAAATAGCAGTAAAACCAGTCTTGAGTGAAATCGTCATTTGTTGGTATAGAGCCTGTAGCAATGAGGTTTATATTTTAAACCCACCTCTGTTAAATATTCATTGGCTTGCCTTTTTCTTCTACTTAGCAAAATCAATCGTTTCCACCTTCCTCTGTGAGCAGTATAAATTGGTGAATAACCTAAAAGATTATATCATAGCCCTATGGGGAACTGGTTGGACTCATAAACTATTTCTTTCCAGACATTGAAGCATTGATTTCCCTCGACCTGACAAGATGTGGAAGGACAGTAACTTTTTTTTGCGTGGAAGGGGTGGGATGTTAGTGTAACATCACTGAAACTCAGTTCCAATGGGTTTGTTTTGGTTTTGGTTTGGGCATGTAGCTGTGGGTTCAGTGCACTTACTGCACTTCGAGTAGAAAGAGAGCTTTGAAGTGTATTTGATGATTTTCTGTTCCTCTGAGACTGCTTCCAAGCTGAACTTGCTACTTCTAAATTTGATAATCTAACACTGACAGTCTTCTCAGTAGAAGGTAATTTTTTGTGCACGCTTTTCTGGCAGCCTTCTGTGAGGAGAGAGCCACATTAACACATTTAGGGAGGTGTACTGTGTCAACTTTGTGTGTAAAATGAGACACTTTTCACAGCTTCAGGATTTCTCCTTTTCCTCTCACAGGCTGTGTGTGTGTGTGTGTGTGTGTGTGAAATGCATATTCAGCGCTTCATTAGCATGCGGGTGGCCGCGGCACTCTGAAATTGACGTGCGCGGCTCGTCCCGACTGGGCTCCTTTTCGAAAGGACCCAGCCTACTTCAAAGTCCCCTTACTCCCATGAGCTGATGGGAATAAGGGGACTTCGAAGTAGGCGGGTTCCTTTCGAAAAGGAGCCCTGTCGGGACGAGCCACGCAGCGGCAAGGTGCGTCAATTTCAAAGTGCCGCGGCCGCCCGCATGCTAATGAAGCGCTGAATATGCAATTCAGCGCTTCATTAGTAAACTTCAAAATGGCCATTTGCGTGGCCATTTCGAAGTTTGGGGCTAGTGTAGACACGGCCCATTTGTGATAAGGCACGTGGCTCCATAATCAGGCTGATCTGTCATCAATGGAGTCTCAAATAAAAGGGTGACAAGAAGATGTCCTACTCGTTATTGAGTGGCTGCCAAGAGGGAGGTGAACATGCTTGGCAGAACACAGTGTAGTGAAGACTGCTTGATTGCTGGTTGTATTATCCAAAAAACCCATATTTAATAAAAACTTAAATAAAGGGAATCTGCTTTACCACAAGCTCTGATTTAACACATCGTTTTAGTTTAAGCGGAGAGTGATTGTCCAACTGCATGTTCTGATTTGCCAGATGGGTTTTTTTTAGATGTCACGGCTATACACCAGCTGTAATGATGTGAGATTGGGACCTCACAACTAAAAGAGCAAGAAATCAGTCTGTTATAATGTAATACAGGAGTTCTCACAACACGATTTTAGGGGCTTCAGTGTGGAGCCATGAACTCTTGCTGGTGGAAACTCTGACAATTTTTCCTAAAATACATATTTTTTTCTGAAATTTTATATATAAATTTTCAAATTTTTTATGATGGGGGTTTTTGAAAATTCATTGTTTAAAAATAATGTACAATTTTCCATTCCTTACTGCACTTAAACTGAATAGAAATGAAAATGAAGTGTTTTGCATGTTTTCTTTCACTGCTAGCTAGTAAGTCTGCTGCTCTGAAAAATATATTTCTTCTCATTTTCCACAGAAACAGACTTGTTAGCTAGTTGGGAGGAAGTGACAAGTGATAGTAACAAACATAAAAATATCACTTTTCAGTGCAAGTTGTGGGCCAAATTAAGCCCTTGATGAGGGAGGTGATAAGGGAAGCATCCGGCTGATGGAGGAGGTAGTGAGGATCGGGGGTGGGATGGGGTGCCATCACCTGGGGCCCGTGTTGGGGCCATCTGTTTATATGGTTGAGGCCAGAGCCACCAGGGATGGAGGAGGCTGCAGCGGTAAGGGGCGACAAGCAAAGTGTGATAAGGCAAGGGCCAGAGCCCAGCAGCCAGAGTCTAGGACTGGAGGGGGCAGTGGGGGTTGATGAGGTGGAATGGTGAGCCTGAAATTGCACAGCCAGAGCCTGTCACCTGCCACACAAGAGCCAAAGCTGTCCTGGAAAGGTGGGACATTTATGCCTGCATTTGTGCACGCTCCTGAGTCTGGAGTGAGAGAGGCACTGCTCCTATTGGTGGACCAGAATGGAAAGGCTGCTGCTTCCTCCTCAGTGACCAAGTAAGAAGCAGTGGCTGCAAGAAGAGCTGCTTGTTGCAACAGCATAGACTGCGCCTACACTGTGAGCTAAAATCGATTTTAACATCGGTTTATTAACACTGGGTTTATCAATTCGATTTTGAGCATCCTCACGTTCCCACATGCTCCCTAAAAAATTTACTTATTTCTGCCACACGCAAATAGCTTAAATTGAGTGCTGCAGCAGTGTACTGTGGGAACCTAGTCCACAGTTCCCTGAGCCCCGCAGCGTTCTGGCTATTTTCACTGCTGCACTTGGAGGGAAAAAAATGCCCTCCAAGTAGGTGTGAGTATCTGACATCTTCCCACATTTCATTCCCCTTTTTCCCTTGCCGTGTTAAACAAATGTTCCTTTTTCCAGACAGGGTCTGGCATGCCTAGGTAAGAGATGTGCTTTTTATAATTGAAGGGAGGAGAGGGGTAGTAAAACACTTCAGAATAGTTAGAAAAAAAAAGATTTTGGGTTTCCCAACTGACAGGTTTTTGAAAATGGGATGCAAAAGCACTGGATCTTTGCAGGCTTGGATCTGGATTTGGACCTTCTGGCAAAGAAGACCCTCAGTACAAGACTTTGGTTAAGTAGACACGGTGCTACACTGAAACTGCAATGAATCTTTGAAAGAGTTACAGCTCGGGGCAGCTAAAAGACCCTTGGCTAAAGCCAGCCCTAAAAATCATGATCACCCAGGGAGGCACATCTCCTGCCCCTATTAACAGTGTACCTAGGCTTGGATCTAGGTTTGGACCTGCATCTGGATGTAGACCTCCTGGAAAAGAAGACGCTTGAAAGAAGAATGTGTTTTCGTAGACATGGGTGCTATGCTGAAACTGCAATGAATCATTGAAATAGTTATGGCTTGGGTGGCTAAAAGACCCCTGATCATAGCCAGGTCTGGACCTGCCAAAGAAGACCTTCAGAAGAAGAATATTCCTCATTGCAAGCCTTACTACGAGATCTGTGGTAATTGTATAGCTACTACATTGCCTTCGTTGAAACAGGTTACAGCTTGGGGTGGCTAAAAAACCCCTGACTTTTCCCAGCCCCTTGGCCTTTGGCTAAAGCCCATCCAAAAATTTCCTCTGAGAGGACAGCCACACTCGTGACAAAGTATTTTATTCTGTCGCTCAAAAATCTTGACTGACCAGGGAGACTTTACCTGGCCGGCTACGGGACCCTCACTGTGTGCAAATTGCCTGGCACCTTGTACGGCACGTCCTTCTGTTGGTTTGGGGTCAAGCCACGTGGTGCAGCTGGGCGCAGGAAAGTTCCAGACTGCGTGGCGCCGCTGGTGGCGGGGGTGAGGGAAGCGAGGGATTGGGGGTCAGGATAACATGTAAGCAGCTGAAAAGAAGTTTCTCGTCTTATCAGAGAAGCACGACCCCACCCACAGCCTAGATGCCACATCGTGGGTGGGGGCAGCAGCTGGTGCCAGGCAGTTCAGGAAAAAAAGAACAGGCAGCTAGCACAAACCCCACAGCCGCGCTTCTAGCAAACGAAAAGAGAGATTTTTTCAGCCTCTCGTGACCCTACAGCCATGGGTTTCCAGGTGCCCGATTGAAACGGTATTCCTGTTGCCTAATTCCTCTGCACCTGAGAGCAATGGAGATGGAAGAGGTCAGAGCAGAGAACTGGGGGGCATTGTGGGGCACATACGGGACATGTGTGGAGGCTAATTAATTTGATTTAAAATGGCACTTCCTCGTTACCCTTCATTCGGAATTTTAAATTCGAACTAAACATTACACCCATCAGGTTACTACAATATTATATCAACATTTTGTTGATTTTAGTGCTCCATAAATCAAGTTAATGAAATTTACAGTGAAGACAGGCACTTGAAAAATCGGGCTATCTCAGTGTAGATGTGGCCTAAGACATGCTGTTCTGAGAGCCCCAACATAGTAATGACTTTGCAGGTACTTGGAGACACTTGGCAGTTAACTGCCTACTTCACAAAAGTTTTCCTGATGCGTGTAAACAACCTACTAATAGGCATGCTAGGGAGAGAGAGAGAGAAGCTTATTGGTGTGCTCAGTGGAGTAACAGCATGGAAGGTGAGATGTGATTTGCAATTCCAGTGAAACTTCTCTGGTAGTGAAATCGATCTGTGAAGGAGTTTAAGGTTTCCCTGTACATGCCATTCCTTTCTTCAGGTAGCACAAAACTGCACTCACATAGGATTTTGGGTTTTTTTTTTCTTTCTGAATTTAATATTGTAGATCAGTTTGGAAGAAATTTCCTGTAAGCTTTGTCCAAAACATTGATCTCTTCCCTCCACATCCCTGGAGAGGAAAAAAAAAAAACTTGTTACTCTTGTGACTGCTTTTTAAACAGTGGCTCTGACTGTCATTTATGGATAGAGGCATGTGACTGCATTTGTGAGGATGTGTCTGGACGAGCTTAAGTCTGGTGCCCTAGAGCAGCTGTGAAAAGGGAAGCCCTTGCCCAGCATCAGGCTGGCCCCATCCCAGCCCTGTTCTGAGTGCTAGATGGGGGCTTGTTGGAGATGATGCTTCACAAGGGCTATGTCTACACTAGCCCCAAACTTCGAAATGGCCACGCAAATGGCCATTTCGAAGTTTACTAATGAAGCCCTGAAATGCATATTCAGTGCTTCATTAGCATGCAGGCAACCGCGGCACTTCGAAATTGACGGGACTTCGAAGTAGGCGGGATCCTTTCGAAAAGGAGTCCTGTTGGGACGAGCCGCGCAGCGGCAAGGCGCGTCAATTTCGAAGTGCTGCGGTTGCCCGCATGCTAATGAAGCGCTGAATATGCATTTCAGCGCTTCATTAGTAAACTTCGAAATGGCCATTTGCGTGGCCATTTCGAAGTTTGGGGCTAGTGTAGACACGGCCTAGGAGTAATTCATTGTAAGCCTTTTTTGGAGCAGGCCCCTTATGCCACCTGGGTTTGTCTTTCTCCCACCTGCTTCCTAAAAAAAACAAAAAAATAAAAAAAACAAGAAGTCCTGTGTCACCTTATAGATCAACAGATAAAGGCATTCTTGCCTATATGGGCTTTCTAGTCTCACTTTAAGACTAGAGAGGAAATAAGCGTGTGCATTTTTTGTTAAATTTGCTCAGCTTCCCCCAAAAGTACTAAAGTCTTCCAAGAAAAACAGATGACACATAAATCCTTATAAAAATCCCATTTGCAGATTCATAGCCTTAGTACAGGGAATAAGCCCTGGCATTGTGTAGGAACTATAAATGGCGCCTTAGGATTGAATTATGATTTGCAGTGTCCCTAGCTACGATAAGCCATAATCTCTCCCTTCTTTGGTGCAGAGGGAGAAAGGAGTGAACAGGTAGCAGCTGGTGCTAGTGCTGTTTGTTGTGATTTATTGAGAGTTCGTAGTAGATTGAGAGAAATGTGAAGATCCACTGCTCAACAAAAAGAGAAATTAGTCTTACGGCTGTCTGATCTACGCTAGGCAGCATACCAAATGTGGGTAGGAGAACACTTGTGAAATACATCTTTAATATTCCTCATATTCACCGCAGTCTGTGTTTGCAGCGGCTGTACTCCGTGATAGATGGTACCACAACTCCAAAAGCAGCTGCATCTGTTCAGTCAACTGCAGTAAAAGCAAAAACTACAAGAATAGGTTATTTTTTGTTTTTACGGCTATTCCTAGGATTTGTTTTTATTTCTCATTGTCTATAAATCATATATATATGTTCCATCCTCATCGCCACTGATGTGTTCATTACTGCCATGTTTTGAAAGGACAACAGAGACTCTTTCTGAGCATCAGAATAAAGTTAGGGTAAAATTGTCATCCTAGATGCCTCGTTCACTGGATGAATGTGGGCTCTCTGCATTGCTCTTGGAACCCTTTAGAACCCCCGGAGTCACAGAATGTTGGCAGCACTGAATTCTCTTTCCTTTCAGTTACTGAAATAATTACCTCACTAGCTATCGCCCTTCTGTCTGATCATACTGTCTGAATTTTTCTTCAGAACCATTCATCTGGTCTCTTAGGGGCTGGTCATATTTAAATTTGGTTAAATTGCTAAAACATACTTTTTTAAAAACCTATTTTCACAGTAATTTAGTCCTGAGCCACTGCAGCATTCAATGGTGCTGTTGTTTGCATTGTCTTTCAGATGCTAGCCTTACAGAAGAAATGTTTGAGCATGGACAGCTTTCACCTGAAACTCTATTCTTGTGCTTGCCACACAGGTTTACTCTTTCATTTTCATTTCTGCAGCGTGTGAGTAGTCGCCATTCAGGTGAATGGGACTATTTGGGTGAAAAGTGAGGCAGGTGCATAAATATGTCGTTAGGGTTGGAATCTCAGGCTATGTCATCAAGGCCCATAGGGTGAGCTAGTGTGTGTGGTTATAACTTAAGACAGACCAGCTTCTCATTGGTTTTCATTGCTACTCAAAGCAACTTTCTTGGGGATGGGGGGAGTCAGTTTCACCTTGCAATTAAGGAGTGGAGAAAGCAGATATTTCTTCACCTACCAGTGGGAGTAATCAAAAGGTAGAGCGCTAGAACAGGATCCTAGGATGGCATCCTAGACGAAGCCCAATATTTTCATCTTTCTCCAGAGTTAGTTTGGAAGAAAAGAATTAGTAATAGTACTTTCCCAAATCCTTTCAACTTGTTATACAGAAATAACATTCAGCTCACAATGCAGGAACTTTATAATATAGGAGGTTTTTTTTGTATTGCATGTTTTGATTAGCAGTGAAAGAGCTGTTGCTGATATTTTAAATTGTCATGCTTGAGGGCACAAGCCGCTCATCTGTTGGTGGTTAGGAAGGAATTTTCCTGTGGGGTGATTATTCCATGAATTCCTACTATAAAGTTTCTTCAGAAGCAGTTGATACAGGTTGAACATCTGTTGTCCAGCACTCTCGGAAACTGACCAGTGCCAGACAAGAGAATTTGCTGGACCACGGGAGGCCAATATTGTCTAGCACATGACCAACACTTCCACTGCTTGCTGGGCTCCTAGAAGACATTTAGGGGTCAATTACAGCTACATAACACACACTGAGAGCTAGGACTGGTGGCTGTAAACAAACTTTATGGGACCGCAGGAAACTCAGCCACACCCATGTTAAGTGGTCATCCGACTAGCTAAAAATCATGCCAGATTACAGATCTTGCCAGATGAGAGAGTTCTGGATTAGAGGGGTTCAGTCTGTACGTACTGCTATTGGAAGCAGGATATTGGACTAGATAAGAGTCCTAATTTGTTTCATTATGGCATTTTTGTTTATATGAGTGTCTGTAGGCTTCAGAGTTGCATATTAAAGGAGCTAGCACAGTTCTTCACTCTTGTTTCAGAGCGTTTGCTGATACAGGTAGGTGCCACTGCATCAGTCACATTTTGAAGGTCCTTTGCAACTGTAAGGACCAGAGGCATAAAAGCTTTTTAATTGAAAGCTTACTGCTGCTGAAGACACAGTTCAGCTTCAATTTTCTTAGCAACTGCTGTTGGAGAGTGTTTTAAATTCTTGCCTGGCCATTGCCTCGAACAGTAGAACTCTTACATCCAAGTTCAAGTTTTCTGCCTGCTTCAGCTTGAAAAATCACATCAATGTGTCTTGGAGGGGGGAAAGGGGGTTGTACAAGTGAGGTGAGGTAGAGGTGAGGGTGTGAATGGAGGTGCAGATGTGGGTAGGTGGAAGGAGTGAGATTGATTGGGAAAGATTAGAAATTAATTGTTCTGAATGGGGCGGGTGGAAGAGAGAATCTCAGGGTTGAGGTGTGAAGAGAGAAAAATGGACACTGAGAACAGAGCAGAAAATTGCAACACACTTTTAAAGGTATTGAATCCTGTGCGTATAAGGAGACAAGTAGCATTTAAAACACTTTAAGACCACCTGCTTGCTTCGGGTAGACTTTCCCTAACTGGGTTGCAGTGACTCAGCTTCTTAAGGCACTATCTTTGCTGCCCATTTAGAGAAATTTGCCTGCTTTGCAGTCACAAAATTCCCGCAACAAGGGGTCTACTAGCATAGACTGACTGATTTATCAAGGCCGTAATAATCTAAGCTAGTTACTCTCTCATAGTTATTTGTTGACCTATGTGGAAAGGATTAGTGTCAATTCAGTTCCTGCTACATGTGTCACAGTTAACAGCTGGCATTTTTTCACACCAGATGTGCCAAAAATTGGGTGAATATGTGCTCTAAATTCTCTTAACCTTACTGAGATATTTTTGGGCAACAGGCTTGAAGCATACTGCTAGATGAGTGAGCGGAAGCTGGCCGCCGTATTGCCAGCGTTGTACCTGTTAAAAAGGGTATCTCACTCCAGTAATAATCAGATGCTGTATCCTTCATGACTGCTCAATTCAATGTAAAATACAACCTATCTAGGTTCCCCTCTCCTACCCTCAAATTCCTGCTTACAGATCTCCCTCAAACCTTCCTTTTCTCAACTTTCAAGGGTGGGGGGGCAGTCTTCAAACTAAGAATGCAATGAATAATCTATTTGGCCTGTGTCAGACGTCATCATCTCCTTGCATTTTATATCCTTTTATCCAGTCTAGTTCTGTGTCATACAGCTGTCAATTGCATTAGAATACTTTGACTTTTGGCATTATGGTTAAAATTGTGATGGGTAAGTCGCTTTAAAGGTTAAATGTTTTTCTGTTTTTAAAATTCTGGGTCTGTTTGAGTACAAAAATGTATATCCTAGGGACAGAGCAAAGGACAGCATCAACATTCTTATATGAAAGTTGCAGGTAATATCTGGAGACATAAACTGCATAATGCAAGACATTAAAATTGCGTTTGTAGTTTGTATTCTGAAGAGTTCGCTAAGTTTTCATGCTTTGGTTTTTTTCTTGAACAAGAGGCAAAAATTATACTTTGGGACTGCTCAAAACAAAGATCCTAATGGCCCTGACGGATTGCAAAGGTTATTTTTAAGGAGTGTGGGTATAATGCAATTTAAATCAAGATTGATTGGGTTTTTCTCTTTTTAAAGCTGTATCAGCTGGAGTAGCTACCACAAGAACCTTTTAGCCAGCAGTGACTATGAAGGCACCGTCATCCTTTGGGATGGGTTCACTGGACAAAGGTCAAAGGTCTACCAGGTAAAGTGCTGTCACCAAGCAGTACCATTTTCTTCCTCACTAGGGCATGGCTTCAGGATAGCATGCATATTAATTTTCTGATTTAAGGTGTTTCTTGTAGTGCATTGATGGCTGTTGGCTCTGACTCCATGAGATGAAGTGGCTGCCTCTGCAGTAGGTGAATTGAATTTGACTCATGTTGGATAGGAAGGAGTTACCATGTGTTTGACACTTTTTTTTTTTAATAAAGTCACTGAGTGGCGATTCTTTGGCCGTGACCAAAGTCGCTTCTTGGTGCACCAATAAGGTGTGTGGCAGCTTTTAAGCAGTGGTTGTGTGGCTAGTCCAGGGGCTTCCTTTCAAAGAAGAGGCTTTTTTTCTTCGACTTCGCATGCAAAGCTGCTTGTGCATGTATGCAAAGATAGCAGGAATATAGCGGATGACTGACAGATTCTGACTTCAAGAAACACAGCAGGCAATGGAATAAATGGTGTCTGGCTTGCCCCCTTGGTTATTCATTAATAATACAGTTTAACTGTATATTTTGTTGTCTCCAAGATGTTACATTGTGACCCATTCTCGCTCCTGTTTAGTGAATTGCTTATCTTTTTACGTTAAACTGTTTAAAGTTAGTATGAATAAAGTTGGATGATTATCAACTAATTGAACATATTAATGCCGTTACTACTCACCCATACTTTTAATTGGATGCCTCCTGTTGGACATCTTTACAGAGTTGCTCTGGGAGGGGGCATGAGGGCTGGGAAGCAGGAGTGGGTGAGGGGTTCAGGCCCTGGAAGGGAGTTTGGGTGTGGGGGGGTGGAGTGTAGGAGTGCAAGCTCTAGGAGAAGGGGGGTGGCTCGGGGCTGTGACAGAGGTGCAGGAAAGGGATTCTGGTACTTGGCTCCTAGTGGGTGATTGGGGGTGAAGTGTGGCCTCCCATCCAGTGTCAGGTGACTTCAGGTTGGCAGTATAGTGAGGCTAAGGAAGGCTTCTTGCCCGCCCTTGCCCCATGCTGCTCCCAGAAGGGGGCTGTGGGTTTGCACACTGGCCTTAAGCGCCCATTAGCCACAGTTCCCTGATCCTGGCCAGTGGGACTTGCAGGCAGAAGCAACGTGCGGAGATCCCTGCCCCTGTGAGGCTCTTCTGGCCATTTCTGGGAGCAGTGTGGGACCAGGGTAGGCTGGCAACAAGGAACGTTGCCAAAGAGCTGCCTACCTCTAACCCCTGGGCTAGTCAGAACCCTGTTGTTGAGGCGCAGAGCTGGGAAAAGGAAGAGGAATTGCTGGAGACTTTGAATTAAAAGGACCAGCCCTCTGCACGGCTGCTTCATTTCCACCTTAGAAGTTTTCTATGTTCAACCATGATCATGTTTGCAGAGGGCCTAAAAACCAGAAGACTAGTGGCCACACCTGGAGGGTGGGAGGGGAGAGAGAGAGAGCGAGCAAGAGCAAGCAACCTTTCCAAGTGACTTGGCACTTGCCAAGTAGCAGAGCTGCAGGCAGCCAGGGCTGATTAGATTCTAATAAATATAAAGTGCAGCACAGGGGGCAGTGAACTAGGAGCACAAACACCAAATCAATGAATGCAATCAAGCATCTATACATTGGTTTATTTTCATCTTGTCTCTTTAACCCTGTCCTGACAGTACAAGTGGCTAAATGGAAAAGTAGCGAGGGCCGCTTGGAAGGTGTGGGATCGGAACTGAGAAGTTGGGAGTGAGGGTGGTTGTCTCTTTTGTAAGAGTAGATGAGAACTGCATGCATCTCCCTGTAACAGTTAAATAGGAATGTAAGATGTTTTTCCACGAGTTTAAACAGCACTACCTTAATACAATGTTGAACTTCTCCTGTTTGGCACCCTCAGGACCCAACTGGTATGGGACAAGAAAAGTTGCCAGACCACGGGAGGTCAATATTGTCTAGCAGTGTTACCAACGCTTTCACTGCTTGTTGGGCTCTCAGAAGACAGCTGGTGTAACTTACAGCCTAATAACAGCACAGAACACGAAGAGCCAGGGCTGGTGGCTGTAACTGAACTTTATGGGACCGTGGGAGACTTGGCCACACCCTTAAATGGTCACCTGGTTAACTGAAATCATGCCAGATTACAGATGTTGCTGGACTAGAGAGGTTCAACATGTATGATGTATTAACCTGTATCATAAGATTGTGCTAACTCTGTTTTATCATGTGTATGCCAGCTAGAAATAGATCTCAATGCGCACAATGAATCTTAATATAAGGAGTTTGAGGGCAATTTAGTTATACATTGAAAATTTTCATTATGAATGAAAAATAATGAACCTGGAGTTATTTTTCCAACTTTTTCTTGTACTAAAAGAAACTAACTCCACTTCATTTTTAAACTCCCTATTTAATTTTTTGTCACTGTTTTCATAAACTGAGGTTTGTGCACAGACACATGTTGTGTTTAGTCAAGGTTGAAATGACTTGACTAAACTTCAGGTTTCATTTACAGTAGGGTCAAAACATTCACAAAGGTTTGGTGTTCAAAACACTTGCAAATGTTGATTTTCGCAAATGGGGGGTGGACTTGGAGCCCCAGGAAAGCAGCAGCTGCTGGCGCTCCCGCTCCTGCCCCCGGCACCCCAGAGAAGAGGCAGCGGTTGCTCCCTGCCCCAGAGTTGCTTGCGAATACATGAATTCCCTAATATTAAGTTCACAGGTGTGGGGACCTTACTGTAACAGACTGTGGTAAGGCCAGTGTATTAAATTCCTCATCTCTTATAAGGAAAGAGCCTTCAGATTTGAAGTGACGTGTGTATGCATGATAAACTAGAATTCCTGTGACCATTTAAACTTTCAATACCTGAGTGAACAAGGCTGCTCTTTTTGGACCTTCTGAACAAATTCAGTAGCCTCCTTGTTGGGAGAGATCTGAATTTTCCAAATACAAGTAAAATACATGTTTTGCTCAAAGAGGATGACGGACCATACAGGAGCAGTAACAAACTAAAATACACTGTCATGAGAGGTGTCCTCAGAAATGAGCAAATAAGCAGTGCTTTTTTTTTGGGGGTGGGGAGTGGGGGGGGGAGAAAGAGTCCTGGATGTAGTGCTGCATCTTTTGGGGCTTCTCTTAAGTTGCACACACCTTAGTTGTCATCTCAGAGGGGTAGCCGTGGTGGTCGTCGCTTCACAGAAATCAAAAAAACACACAAGCAGCCCTGTAGCACCTTAAAGACTAACAATTTTATTAATTAAAACAAAAAGCAGTCAAGTAGCACTTTAAAGACTAGCAAAATAGTTTATTAGGTGAGCTTTCATGGGACAGACCCACTTCTCCAGACCATAGCCAGACCAGAACAGACTCAATATTTAAAGCACAGAGAACCAAAAACAGTAAGCAAGGAGGACAAATCAGAAAAAGATGATCAAGGTGAGCAAATCAGAGAGTGGAGGGGTGGGGGGGGAAGGTCAATATTTGGCTCAATCTAATTCTTGACCTTCCCCCCCACCCCACCCCTCCACTCTCTGATTTGCTCACCTTGATTATCTTTTTCTGATTTGTCCTCCTTGCTTACTGTTTTTGGTTCTCTGTGCCTTAAATATTGAGTCTGTTCTGGTCTGGCTATGGTCTGAAGAAGTGGGTCTGTCCCATGAAAGCTCACCTAATAAACCATTTTGCTAGTCTTTAAAGTGCTACTTGACTGCTTTTTGTTTTGATAGTGTATGTACTAGCATGGCTTCCTCTGTTACTAATTTTATTTATTAGGTAATGATCTTTTGTCTTCCCCACAAAAGCTCATTACCTAAATTGTTAGTCTTTAAGGTGTGACAGGACTAATTGTTACTGTTGTTTGAGAGGTATTTAAGGTCATTGTTAGACATAGTGAGTGGCCATATCTGGAAATTCCATCTTAGTTCATAACAAACTGCAGATGTGTTGCTTTTTAGCAGCATGACTTAGAACATGCTGCATTCCAAGTATTTCCCTCTTTCTCAAAACAGGAACATGAGAAAAGATGCTGGAGCGTTGACTTTAACTTGATGGACCCCAAACTATTGGCTTCAGGCTCCGATGATGCAAAAGGTATTTGGATTTTAAATTCTAGCACCGACAGTTGAACTCATTGTGTATTGCCTGTGGTTGTCAATAGAGGAGGTCTCAAGTAACAATTCCTTGGCTTGCTCGGGATAGTGCATCTGACTTGCTCAGGATGTTATAGGACCATTTAGGATCAGATGAAAAGGGGAAGGGGAACTTTGCCTGGAGTTAGCTGAACAAAGGGAATCTCTCTCCTTAAAAAGCTTTTTCAGAAAATGACAACCTGTGTCATGGGAACCAAAGTGGAATCTTTTCGCTCTCTGGCTGCCTGTCCCTGTCTGAGGCAGAGTTGTGATAGAGGTACGAAGCCTTCGTGCTTAGCCTGCACAAGCAGCTCCTGCACCTGGAGAAGGAAGAGCACTCTGGCTCTGACTGTGGCCTGGAGCTGGTTAGGGAAGCCCTGCCCTGGGGTCCTGCCTTGGCACCTCTCTGAATGCTTTGGTCAATTTCACTTGGTGAAAGTGAAAATATCAGGTGTCTTCCAGGCGAGGAGCTTGTCCAGCTGTCACTGTGTCGTCCCCGTCCCCCCCGAAAATCAGTGTCCTCTCAGCAAAAAATTAAATTATCTTAAGAAATCTAGTTTTTATTTAATGAAGTGGGCATGTTTCAATGGAAAAATCGTTCAGGTGAAAAATTTGGACTAGCTTTAGTCAGTCCTGGGATTTTAGAGAAGGCTGTATATCACATTAGTACAATCCAGCTAAGTCTCTATAACTCTCTAGTGTCCACAAGGCAAGTTTGACTTCAGCATTTTTCAGACTGGTAGAACTGAGGGCTGTTAGGGCTTTGGTGAAAACTGTATGTGCAAGGAAGGGAGTGGCTACAGAAAAATGGATGGGGGCTAAGAATGTCCTCTTTTGCTTTCATTTGAGATATGCTGTAAGTGATAAAGCATTAAGGGTCACGCATAATGAGAAACATCCTGTCTCTCGCCTGTAGGATGTATGCCGTGTTTGTTGGATAACTTAACAGTGTGAACAAAGCTGGATGGTGGGCAGGAAGGCAGGAGAACAGCAGGCCCAATTGTTGGGAATGAGTTGCTCCTTGCCTTCCCTCCTTCCAAAACTCCTGCTGGGCTGTAGTGACCCAGGATGTTTGACGCTGTCTCTGGGCGTGCCTTAGAGTCGCACTGGTTGAGCACAGCACATTGGAAGCAATAAAGCTTCTGTAAAGGAGGGAGTGATAGATGTGAAATATGTCATCTTTCCCCTTCCCTGAAGAACAGGACTTTATTTGCAGTCAGTCTACAATATCACATTAGTTATTAGACAACCACTGCTTCCGAATTCCTTCTGCAGCCACTGGGGATCAACTCTCCCCTATGGGCAAGCACCACTTTGGACAGAGCTGTTCATGGTTTACTTTGAAATGACAACTTAATTTTTCATAAAAACATTAAACCTTGCAAGCCTCTGCACCCTAAATTGCTTTTAAATTCTGTTTCAAAAGGAAGCCCTATTTGTGCTCCTTAAGTGTGTTTGACATTCTTGGGGTAATTGGTAATTTTGCTTACAAAATGCAGCCTTTATGATAATTTGATATTATGGAGATTTTCTTAACAGCTTTTAATAGATTTCTTCCCCTGTTCCCCCGTCCTGCCCCTTTGGTGGAAAACTGTTTCCTTTACAATTAAATGTAGTAAGTCCCTCTGTATAAATGGTGAACCTTTTCATCTCTTTGCTCTCCATTCATGCTGTGCATTTTAAAAAGATCTCACCTTTTATTAACATGGTAAAGAGCTGTCTGCCTGAGCTGATTTTATGAAACAGGGCCTCACACCACAGCTTAACAATTTTCTCTTCTGCATAAACTCTTTTTTTATAAGTGCTGTGTTTACACCTATGAATTATGTATTAATAAAGACCTGAATTTTCTATGCACATCCTGCATTTTTATTCAAATAGCAATTCTTTCTTTAACAGGCTATAGGTTTGGTTTTTTTTTCTGATCTAGCTTGTCTTAGTGTTTCATCCCCCTCCTCATGCAGTCCTTTCACTAGTTACATATATAACAAGGACATCAAGGTGAATGCTGGAATTGGAGACCTATCTAAAAGAATTTTAAATAAGTATGGCTCTCTTAAGAGCTATAGTGGAGAGCTCCGTTTGCCAGACACCCGTTAGCTGAATGTCAGAACCTTCCACTCAAAGCTCCATAGAGACAACCTCTGGTCTGGGTTAACGCCTGGTGGGAAGCCCAGCACTACCATTCCCTTCTTCCTTGCAACTACCCCTGCTGCTTGAATGTGTGGGCACTAAACTTCCAATCTGTAGTTATTGGTCTTGTCAAATATGATGGGAGTTTTCCCCTTCCTAGCTTGCTGTTAAAGTTTGGGAGTAAGATCTCCCCACTCCACTTAATGCCTTTCGCGATTGTTGAAAGTGGCAGCTTTTACTAAACCTCCATCGTCCCTGTCACAGAATGTTCCTTTCTCTTCATTTTTTGGCTGCCAGATAGCTGCAATGCCCTTTGCCAGATATACATGCAAGGAGGAGAGTAATCCGGTGATCACAGATCAGCACCCTTCTCCACCAAAGACCCAACACCGGAAAGGGAGCACTGAGTACCAATCCCCCACTAGAACAGAGATGAAGTCTGATAAAATTAGAATCAGAGAGGTGGCCGTGTTAGTCTGTAGCTTCAAGAACAACAAGAAGTCTTGTGGCACCTTGCAGACTAGCAGATACTTTGGAGCGTAAGCTTTCGTGGGCAAAGACCTGCTTCATCAGATGACTCATGCAAACCATTCCCTTCTCTTCATCAAAGATCACCCAGAACGTGTGTGCGCTTGTGAATGTTCTTCGTCATCCATAGGAGAGAACTGAAGCATAGAAGTGCTATGGTCCCGATTGTCCCTTGTATATTAAGAGCAAATTATATGTTTAGTTATCAGTATTTGTAGAGCTATCTGCTTCTACAGAGGTGGCTGAGAGTTAGACAAACAAACCCAGCAGTTATGGTGACTGTGAGAAGTTGGCCCGTGTTGTCAGAACCCTGAGAAGCTGTATAGCCACCTGTTTTCTGGGGGTATTTCTATGAAGTAGAAGGCTGTATTTTTAATTTAACGAGAAAAAAAGCATAACGTTCATTAACTGTGAGTCAAGACTGCCTTAGGCAGCTGAACCCATACATCCCCAAAATGTAAAAATGGCTACTTTATTTTCCTGAATTTTTTTAGAGAGGAACTTAGTGTGGGTGTCAGACATACTATTCCTACCTGTTGGGACCCTCTGAACCACAGTAATTAGGGAGTTAGACATCCTGAGATTTGAAAGGACATCTTGGAAGCCAGGTGGGAATTCATCTACTAGATGCAACTCTTTCAAGGGAGGTCTCTTGCCCCAGTCCTAGGTGGAGATTACCAGATGTTTGTTCTCCTCCCCCAGTGGTAACATTTTATAGTTGATGTGTCTTGAGACTAGAAAAATTAGTGGATCACCAGGGTTGTTTTTGTCTTTCAGTCACCTCTGTACACTGCATACTCTTGGGGTATTCCTGGCATGTGCAAACACCTGTTGCCAAACTTCATTACAAAAGCGTTGTATGAATAAGTGACCAGTTTATTGAAAGACATAGAAGCTTGGGCGAAAGAAGGATCCCATGGTGACTGGTATTGATCTTAAAATCTTACTATTAAAAATACTTTTATTGTCCCATTTCGAGGAGTTGGTGGGAGTTTAAACCCAGTTCATCAGAGCAGTTTTCGTCCTCAAAGTGAGAAATAATTTTCAGCCATAAGTCACATTCCCTCCGCTGTAGTTTTGATGCTTCCTACTAGTAATGTAACTTGCACCCATTGGACTGGTCATTGGTTGAAACTGCTTGTGACTGCTAAACATGCTTTTAGCAAAAATCATTCTTAATGAAGTTTGGTAACGTGGTCATAGTCACAGAAATGGATTGTAAGGCTCTGCAGGAAGCTATTTTGCTCCTTCAGTACACAGCATTTGAAAATAGGCAAGAAATAGCAAAATATTTTGATAAAATGGACAACTTGCATACCACGACATACCACGCAACCTCCACACTTGCCCGCTTGCCCTAGGCAATCAAAATGGCAAATGACCGAACTCTGTAGTTACGACATGTTGTGCCCAAACTGACGCCATTATAATACTTCTGATCTCTCTAAACTGTTCTAAGGATGTTTCCTCACTTTGTGAATTTAATTAAATCAGTATTTTCTTAGAAAAAATAAAGACAAACAAATTTCATTATGTGCTATTGTAAGGAGGCTCCCCTGGGGTTATTTACAGAGGTGGAAACCTGGACCTCCAAATCCCCAGTCAGACCTGTATCATTTGAGCTTAAAGAGTAATTAGTGAACGACCTACTAGAGTGGTTTGGGAGACCCACTTTGCCCGTGAGTTCCATCGCTATTTGCTAGAATGCCATAGAGTGTTTGGAAACCAGGAAGTTTGGGTTCTGTTCTTGGCTCCTGGAGAGAGTGAAGTCTAGTGGTCACATCATGATTGTGAACCAAATAGCCAAGTCCAAATATTTGTCCATTTTTGAATGACACTGTGACTGGTCTGCATGTATAAGATGTGGCTCTTCCCTTGTTAGAGGCTGCAGCTCTATACCACAGCAAACTTGCTTTCAAAATGAAAGAATATTTGATTGCTGCCTAAGGTAAGGCGTGAAACCTCACAAAGAGCACGGAAGTTAGGGGTTGTCTATTTAAAACATTTCTGAGCTGTGCACTGGATCCAATTGTGTGGCGGACTATATCCAATATTTTGCCCGCCACTGGGTTGGACGTTAGGCAATTGCCCAGGGAGATTGTGGAATCTCCATCACTCAGATTTTTAAGGACAGATTAGACAGACACCTGTCAGGGATGAGCTAGTTAATATAGGCCTGCTGTGAGCACAGGAGACTGGACTAAGTGACACCTCAAGGTCCCTTCCAGACCTATAGTTCTATTCTAAAATTGCTGTGCACTTGAAAGCTTAGGGGAAGGTTACTTCTTATTTTCATTGTCTCGTGAGTGAGCAGAACTTCAGGCAATTGACTTTAAGTAATTTCTCAAAATGTGAACAAGTGAAGCTAGAATTTTTTTTGTTGGCTGGATCTAAAAGTAATGAATAGGCTGCGGTTCTGCACATACTTAATCATGTTGAATAGTTACAGTGAACTCAGTGGGTTCATTCAGGTTTGCAGAATTGGGTGCAAGGAAAGGAAGACGGGCAGGTAATTAAGGCAGTGTCTTTGGAATCAGAAAATCGGTGTTCTGTTTTCAGCGCTGTCAAGAACATTATATTTGACCTTGTGAAGACACATAAGATTTAATTTTCGAAAATGGAGTTCCCCTGATTTTAATTGGAGTTGTAGGTTGCTTCTGAAAATCAGGATAATCTCTCTTGCCTCAGTTTAAAGTTAGTGAGCACCATTTTGGTAGGGGAGGGAGGAAGTTACCAAGAAGCTGATTGCGCTGACTAGGTTCTATACACAGCTCTGTGGTTATGGAGATTGCTGTAAACTCTTACCTTTGCCTACCAATTGTAGCAAGTTTCATAATGGCTTTTATGAGCATTATTATTGATTAAAGAGCACATGAGCTCACCGGGCCTCCCCTCCTCTTTGGGATCTGAAGATGATTTGAATGAAATTGTGCAAAGGTGAAAGGATAGCATGTTGAAGGCGGAGCTCCTGGTTTTTTACACAATTAAGACCAAGTATCTGTTTGTTAAATTGCTGTGGTGCCAAAAGAAGAATTAACTCCATTGAACACAGTTTCTAACTTGCAGAACTTAAATGCAAGTCTGCCTGATGACTGCATGGGACAGAAATTTTCAAGGGGCACTGCTATGAGCTGAGAGTTCCTTTGGCTCCAGCAAGTACCCGTAGACCCTCTAGTTTTAGTCTGAGGAATGTCGTCTGCTGGCATTGTTTTTTTAAACCACAGAATTACTTGCTTCCTGTGCCATCAGCTCAGTAATGCTAATGTCCTCTGATATCACTGTGACATGCACTGCACTTCTCTTGGCATCTCTTTTTTACAGCAAGAAGCCAAAGCTTTTATTTGCTTGCAAAATTCTCTTCTACCTCCATCTCCACCTGGTGTCACTTGGAGCAAGAGAAGGTCCAGGCCATCCTTGCAAAGCTGTTCATTATTTTGGTAAATAAGAGAATGAGTTATTGTCTCGAAACTGATAGCTGCATGTATTTGATCTCTTTTTCATAATTCTTGCATGTTCTTCATATATCCCAACATCAGCTTTTGATGGGTCTATGTGATGCTTTGTAATGGCTCCAGACATCTGTCTGATTCCCACTGTGCTGTTTGTAAAGGCTGCATCAACAAGCTCTAAACAGAGGTCTTCCTCTCATATCTTTTGAAATAGTCCGCCAAAGATGGCCAGAATTAGGGCAGGCCAGGCACAGCACAACCTTGCCTGCCTCTGGGTGAACTTTTTTTTTAAAAGTAGGGAGGGAAGAGTCCTCTACCCTTCCTGTGGATAAGCTGTTACTAAGGCTAGTGGTTCAAATAGGCATCTGTCCAGAGGCAGAGTCCCTCCCCTTCCCCATCCCTGGGATGGGTTAATAGGTAGACAATTAGTAGACTGGAGGGGAAGCAATATTTTTATGCACCTTTCTTGGAGCCAAAGCAGAGTGGGGGCCAAAGCACCCGTCTCCTGGCCAGCCCACTCTGGTATCACCACAAGTCCTTTCCTTCCCGTACACAAAGAGGCATTAGAGTGCCCCTTCCACACAGAGGACAGAGGGCTGTCTGTAGAGGGTCTGTCACATGGAAACCTAAGTGATCCCTGGCTATTTTCAAACACTGACTGGGGAGAACAGCTTCTCTGTATGCCCACTGTCCAGTATGTAGCTGCCTTATTCCCACTAGGTCAAAGGGGAAACCTGGAGGTATATTCTCTTAGGGCTATGTCTACACTATGAGATAAATTCAAAATTCTTAATATCAGTTTCGTAACACTGGATTTTATAAATTTGAATCTGACTATCCTCACCTCCCCATGTGCTCCTCAGAAAGTCGAATTATTACTGCCACACTCAGTTGGCAAATATCCACTGTTGCAGCAGTGCATTGTGGGAACCTGTCCCACAGTTCCCTGACCCCTTTAGCATTCTGGGTATTTTCACTGATCTTTGACGTTATCTTCCCACATTGCACTGCCTTCGTTCCCCTCCCATGGTAAGCAAATGTCTATTTTTCCAGGTGGAAGGAAGAAATGTAGGGCATCAACAAAGATCTCCAAGTTAACAAGAATCTCTTTATTCCAGAACTGAATTGCTTTTTAAAACTGTAGCTGTAACTCAATTATCGAGGATTTTGTAAAAATCAGCATCTTGTGTGTCTTCTCAACTGGCCCTCCCCTGACTGTCCCCCTCCCTTGATTGCATCTGATCCCTGAAAATAATACAGGGACAACGCAGAGCATGAAGAAAGAGCAGATAGTAAAGATCTGGAAAAAAGAGAGTTGCTGAGGAAAGGTTTTTTTGGGTTCACATTCCACTATACAGCCTCTGTGCACAGTTGGTATTCTCAACTGGCCCTCCACCCACTCTTCCCTACATGAAGGGGTCCAAAGTTAGAAGAAAGAGGATAGAAAAGGCTAGGAAAAAAAGACTTTTGGCTTCCCTCTTCACTATGCAGAAATTGCCAACACGGGAGTGGGGATGGGGGGGTGGATGGGTCTCTCCAAATTTCATTGCCTTTGTGGGACGGGTTGGTGTTTGCGTGGTTGAATGGCCAGTTGAGGTCCCTGAAAATCTTTTTTGGCTTTTGTGTGGGGGGGTCTGTGGCTTGAGGGCCACGTGAACCATTCCTTCTGGCGGCTGCAAGCCCCCACAATTCGTAGCCACGGGGGAGACTTCCCCCTGGTGGCTGCAAGCCCCTAAAATTCTTTCCCGCCCTTGGAGCCCTCACTGTGTAGAAGCCAGGACATGGTGCTGCCTGGCAGTATGGTCAGCACCGAACGGCAGGCACGTCCTTTTATTGGGTCGGGGCTACCCAAGTGATGTGGCTGAGCAAGAGAAAGACCCCGGCTGCATGGCGCCTGTGGGGATTGGGGGGAGGGGTTGCACAAATGTAAACTGTTGATAAGAAATTTCTCAGCCTCTTATGCAAGTACGACCATCAGAGAAAACAAAACTATCACGTGTAGAAACAGAACCACAGACTCCCTGCAGGAGCTATTTGTAGATGCGCTCACAGCACTAATAGCAAAGAAAGGCAGACATTTCTCATACAAACATGGGCTCACAGCCACAGGCTTCCTGGTCCCGATTTGAAATTCACGGTCTTCCTGTTACCTAATTCCTGCACACCTGGAGAGCAGCAGTCAGAGCGGAGCACTGTGGGGCAGTGTGGGTTACATACGGGACACCTCTGGAGGCTAAAACATTCGATTTTTAAGGTGTGGCATTTCCACACTGGCTTTTAATCGAACTTTTAAATTCGAACTTGACACTACACCCAGCAGGTTCTGACAATATGGTATCGATTTAGTGCTCCCTAAATCAAGCAAATGGTGTTTACAGTGAAGACAGTCATGTTAATATCGAGCTAACTGCCTTAAATTCAAATTTATCTCATAGTGTAGATGTAGCCTTAGTCTGTTTCCCAGGCTGCTCCTCGGAGAATGCAACAACCTGGGACCCCTTCTAGGCTGCTGGTAAATCCGCATTTTAGCCTACAATTTGAGGAGCATATAACCTTCCTTAAGATTCAAAGTTGGCTGTGTGGAACATGTTTAAAATGCCTTCCCTTTTTGTGCTTAAATATGTAATTTAAGGGTGTGCATGCAACTACTAAGGAAAAACAACTGAAGGGTCGAGAAGACTCTCCATTGCATCGTATTTTTGAAAGAGGCTGGTTTAAGAGGGCTTAAAATGCCATTGAGTGTGTGCATCCCCCCTACTCCCCCATGCTGAGTAGTCCAGTGCAGGCTAATTTCTTATTTATATTTACCTCTACACAATAGTCATGCACATAGATTGAATTAAATGTAACAATAAAAAGTAGTGCCAGGGTAAACCCCAGTGCTGCATTTTTTTTTTGTTGGTACCAATCTATGAAGAATGAAGAACAGATTTTTCTTACTAGTCGTGTTTCATTTAAATGTACCTGCAGTGGTTGTAACCGAGAGCACTGAGCACAGCTGGTTGCCAAAGAGGAGGTAGAATATTAGCCTTGTTGCCCTTGGTTGTAAAAGTCTGTGCTCTGGTAGCCCTGGACGTAGTGTGATTACAGCTAGTCACCTGAATGAGGTTCCAGTCTTCACAGATGTGGGCTTGAATCCTGGGGTACTGTTGGTCGGGCGCGTAGAAGCGTTACAATACTGTTTTTCTTAATGTGCTAAAAACTGATAACCTACAACTGAACGCTGCCTTTTGTTCACCATCTCCGGGAGAGTCAGGAAAATCTTTCCAGGCAAGTTTGTGGGAACTTATTTGTGTACTGGCCGTGTTTTTAAATCTTTCAAACTTCATTTTCCTCCTCATTTATCCAGTTCTGCCTCTTTCATTTCTCCTCAGTGAAACTGTGGTCAACCAACCTGGATAATTCAGTTGCGAGTATCGAGGCCAAGGCTAATGTGTGTTGTGTCAAATTCAGCCCTTCTTCTAGATACCATCTGGCATTTGGCTGCGCAGGTAGGTAACCAGCATTTTAAACAGAGGAGCAGACAAGGGTAAGGAAAGAGCAGAATCCCTTGAATTTCTAACTACTTCTGTTTGCACCCGAGTAAGAGATCCCTGTGAGGTCAGGTTCTTCAAAAGACATCATGGCCATTGTCCATTGCTCAGACCCCAGATCTGGGCTTGGATTTCTGCCAGTGTTCTGAGCCCAGCAGGAAGCCATTGTGACACTGTGATGGCAAGCTCTTTGAAAATCTGCTCAGTAACTTTGATGCTGACATGGAAGCTGAAAGCGCTTGAAAAGTCTGTAGCGCATTTGTTCAAATGCTAAGCCCTTTCGTACAAAGCCAATTACCTCCGAAAGTGCTAGGAAGCAAATCTGCCCCACAGCAGCTTGCTACCACTCCCTCATTATGCGCATCTTTGCCAATGTGTTAACAGCTTGTTAATGTGTATTGAGCTAATCCCATCGCAGAGGGCTGGATCACAGTTTGCTGGAGCACTTAGCATGTGTCAGCAGGTGGCAAGTGGACAGTTGGGTAGCATCACAAAAACAAGCAGTCCTGTAGCACCTTAAAGACTAACAATTTCATTTATTAGGTAACGTGCTTCCAGGGTAAGACCCACTTCATCAGCATGGGTAGCAGTAGGCTGATGCGAAGTCGATTCCCATTGCATCTTGCTGTTGTGTCATGGTTTGTTTCCACAAACACTAAACCCGTGAGAAACTAGTATGACTAAGTCTTACCCACTTTACTTCTCCCAATTATTTTGTTGGTCTGTCTTGCCTGGTGAATAGTTGCAAATATGTATTGCTGTATGTGTGGCTCTGTAAAATGATACAGGACTGAGGTACATCTGTAGTTGCACCCTAAATGCCCTGGTGAGGCACAGGTTTAATGTATGCTTCCGACATCTGGAGTTTTAGTCTTTCTACTGCTACCACTCTCCTGCTTCTGCCCTATGGACCACCCAGGGGACCTTGGCTAACTGTGACTCTTTGGTGGAAACACTGAGATGGAGACTGTGAGCAGGAAAAAATACTGATTTAGAATAGCTTAAGTTGCTGACCTCATTAGAATTTCAGTATGGATTTAGGTTTGAGGATTGTCTGTACCTAATTTATTATCGTACCTGGAAACTGATGAGAACAGCATGCAGTGCCCACAACTGTTTTATTGATCATAAAAATAACAGCATTTCCTTCTTCCTTGTCATTTTTAATGCACTTGTAACACAAATTCTGATGTTTTGTAGTCTCTGAACTTTTGGAGGTATTTAAGTACTATGTCTTTACCACCAGTTTGCCATCACGTTAAAAATTCACAATTCCAGGAAGGCTTTGCAAAGCCTGATTTTTAAGAAGGAAAAAAACATTGAACTTTTGATACACTGCAAAAATGGATTGGCACTGGCGTGTGTAAAATACTGATTTGCTTGGTAAATGCATCCTCCCAGTTTTAGTAAACTGGATGCAATAATACAATTGAATTAGAATATTCATCAGTGATGTTAAAATGTGCAGAATTTTTATGAAAGATTTTAGGGAAATGAGTTCAAGAATCTCACCCTGATGAGTGAAAGAGCCGTTAGTAAAATGTAAGGAAAAAAGACATCAGATACCAGCATTTTTTCCTGTTAAATCTGATAAGCATTATCTAAGATGTACCAGGGGAGACAGGCCTAAACTTCAAAAAGCACAGACCAAAATCTTTGGGAAAAAGTTAACTGCAAGACATGGCATTAAAGCAGGTTAAATGTTCCATAAGCCACACTGGACTTTCATCCTGTCAGCAGGATTGATTAAAGAAGCAGCAATGTGTTGAAATTATTCGGTAATTTTTACATGCCTCTGCATTTTGAGAGTAGGAGAGAGGTTTGACGAAAATGCTGTGGAGCAACATGGCATTAACAGTGGGGAGAAATGGCAGGGGAGGGGAAGGAATAAAAAGAGATGAATGTGTTAGCATGGTACTTGGGGGGACTTAAGTCTATAAATCCAAGTTAAAATGAACATCTGAGCCGTGTCTACACGTGCCGGCTACTTCGAAGTAGCCGCACCAACTTCAAAATAGCGCCCGCCACGTCTACACGTGGCGAGCGCTATTTCGAAGTTGAAATCGACGTAAGGCAGCGAGATGTCAAAGTTGCTATCCCCATCAGAAGATGGGAATAGCGCCCTACTTCAACGATGAACGTCGCAGTAGGGCACATGTGGCTGATCCGCCTCCCGCAACATCGAAATAGAGGGGTCCGCCATGGCGGCCATCAGCTGAGGGGTTGAGAGATGCTCTCTCCAGCCCCTGCGGGGCTCTATGGTCACCGTGTGCAGCAGCCCTTAGCCCAGAGCTTCTGGCTGCTGCTGCTGCAGCTGGGGATCCATGCTGCATGCACAGGGTCTGCAACCAGTTGTTGGTTCTGTGGATCTTGTGCTGTTTAGTGCAAGTGTGTCTGGGAGGGGCCCTTTAAGGGAGCAGCTTGCTGTTGCCCAGGAAGTGCTAGTCTGCCCTGTGACCCTGTCTGCAGCTGTTCCTGGCACCCTTATTTCGACGTGGGCCGCTTTGGTGTGTAGACCCTCCCCTGCAACGCCTACTTCGATGTAGTGCTGCCCAACGTCGAAGTTGAACGTCGACGGCACCAGCCCTGGAGGACGTGTAGACTCTATTAATCGAAATAGCTTATTTTGATTTCGCTACATCGAAATAAGGTATTTTGATGAAGCATACATGTGTAGACATAGCTCTGATTTGCTAGAGGAATCTGGCACAATCATGGACATGATCAGAATGACTTGTCCATATAGGCATGTCTGATGGCTCTTGCTAATCACCAGCTTGTATGAAAATAACATATGTAATAGGTGACAGAATAGAATAGTTTTAGAAGATCTGGAAACCTTTTTTAAACTTTACAATGAAATGAAATTTCTATGTTAAATGCAGATAGTTTTCATGTAGTTCATGGTATTGTTGCGTAGGTAAGTGGGTAATTTCTAATGTCTTGTATTTCTTGTACATTTGCTGACTTCTAATAGTTGTGTAATGCTTACAAACTTCACTTATTGTAGAAGGAAGGAAACAAGGCTGTAAATTTAATAGTTTGATCTGCTTTTAGGCAATAAAAACTAATAAGGGAATAATATAAAAGGCCTTGAAGAGAGCAGTATTGGAAGCGAAATCCCCCTTTGAAAGAAATGACAGGTCGGAAACATACAATACCATTTTGCCATCACTCTTAGCACCCTCTGGGAACTAGGACTCTCTGTAAACCAAACTCATTGATTGAGAACTTAAATAATGAGCTATCATTATGTAAAATGTAGCATATTTGTCCTCAGCCCCATATGCATTCATGGTATTTTTTTCATGTTGGGTAAATTGATGTTTCAATTATTTTTCAATAGATAATTTGTAATAAAACCGTCAATACTTTATGGCATTATACGTGCGGTAGAATTTTGTACAGTGTTCTTTTAAAATTTTATATGAGCAGAAATCCTGCTCTAGCACTCGCCTACCATTATTTCCCTCTGCTACTTTTTGGTTTGCAGTACCTTACTGTGAGGTGGGGGATGAGGGGAAATATTACACACCTTACAGGACTGAAAGCTCATTTAACAGCCAATTATCCAGGTGTTAAACATGGCCTACAGTATGTCTCCATTTGTAAATTTCATGAGCCCAAGTCATGAAAATAAGGCATCAGTTCTCAAACTTCAAGTCAGCTTCCTATATCTAAAACTCCAGAGTACTTTGCAGACCTGCCTTTGTCCTTTGTAATCAGTGTAACTAAGAAGGATCATTTTAATGATGATATACTAGTGGTTTTTTTTAACTCCTCTGTTATTGGTAGTATGAATACCACTGATAACTGAATTAGAGCACTTTCATTAGCAGATCAAAGGTTTGTATGGTGACAAAACTTAAAAGCTTGATACTGGAGGCATAAATGGATGAAGCAAATTTATCAGACCCGTGTGGTATAAGAGCACCCTTTCAATTCTCTTCTTTATGTAGGTTATAGAGTGACAACTCCATGTGGTGGGGGAGGCAGTTAAGGAGGTTTAGTTTCCTCGACCGGGAAGCGCTCTTTTTTTTTTTTTTTTTTTTTTTTTTTTTTTATTTTGGATTTTGTGTTTGGCTTTCAAAAACAGTGAAGCTAATATGCCCTGCAAGCAAGGGCTAGGCATCTGTAATCCAGCTTCCCCTTCATGTGTTGTGGGAGCATGCATAAAGGAAGCTCGTATCCTTGTGCTTTGTGTATATGCTGTCTGTATCAATCACCCAACAAAAGGGATGTGCTGAAGTACAGAGGTGATTGATTCTGATCAAAGGCTGGGCAGCAAAGTTTTTGGCACCGTTGCTGGGAATTAGGGCTCTCTGCTCTAATAGTTTTGGCTACCGCTTTCCTCCTGAGCGCTCTGCGGGTCTGCCCATTGCAGTTGTAACCCTACAATTCCTTTTAATGCAGAACAATCCTTTATATCGAGCCGCCCGCCTGCCTCTGTCCTTTAATTGGTGGCAAGAGGAGAAAATGGAAGCAGATGACTTAATGGTCAGTTCTAAAAGTAGGACCTGTGGCTCGGTAGGCAGAGCTGTGCCTGGAGAATCAGAAGTTTGAGGTTCTACTTGGACGCTAGACTCTTGGAGCGTATCACTGAAGCCCTTTGTGCCTCGGTTCATTTACTGGAAATAATAGGGAAGGGGAGTTGAGACGCAGCAGTCTGTGACGGTTTGAGAGAACGCTTTGAATGCTGTTGTACAATTATATTCCATAAATCTAGAATATTCACACGTTTCTGCTACCGTATTAAGAATTGAAGTAAGCTCGTGGTGGGTGCCCTGAAGAGCTACCTGTGTCCCTCCAGCTGGTACATTATCCACTCACATGGACTTTCTGTGGCTGACGTGGTTTTATTTTTGTATTGGACCCGTGGTGTCAGAAAGTCGTGATCGCTTCAAGCTCATTTTGACAAGGTAAAACAAGGCAAACGATGGCGAGAGAGACGATCTGTGTGACGCAGGGCTTGCGATTCTGTCTTTGAGAGAGATTTTGTGTCTGTGCCTGTCGCTAGGCATACATGGAATACGTGGCTACATGGGACGCCAGTTTTGGCTGCCCTACGCAGCTGTTTGCTTTGTGCACCTTGGGCCACTCTCAGATGGAAGCAGGGCTGATCTGCCCTCGCTGACCCTTCCGCTTTCCTGCCCACCACCCCTGGCTCCTCTGGACCAGGCCAGAACCCCACCTCCTCCTCCTCGAGAGGGTTGTACCACTTGGTGGTGCAAGGGGAGGGTTGGGAGAGGTAAACTCCAGCGGCAGGCCTGAGGCTTTCTGACTGCTGCATGCTGCAGACAGCTGGGCTCCCCCATGGCGTGCTCTGATCACCTCCCTGCTATTTGGGGCCCCTTCTGGGTCTGGGGCAGCACGGGTAGAAGGTGCTGCAGTGCAGTGGTCCCAGGCCATTCAAGGCAGAAGGCAGCACTGGCACCCTGTTTGTGGATGCGCCCACCAGGGGGTGACCCTTGCTCCAGGTAAAGCCCCTTGATGCAGTCTGCATGGAGCGATTGGAGAACCCAGTGCCTCCTGCTGTCCCATCCGTCCCCCCACCCCCCCAGCAGCATCCCTGGGGGTGGGGAGGGTGACAGTGCCTTCTGCTGCCTCATCCGTGCCTGCTCAGCAGCACCCCTAGGGGAGACACCCTAGTCCCACTTGCCCCATTCCCCGCTCACCAGCACCCATGGGAGGGACTGTACCTCCCTGCCTCATCCTCCACCCTCACCTGTGCCCTAGGTCTGGGGAGCAAAGTGGATCAGATTCAATTTGGAGGGTTGGCCTAGCCTTATGGAGGCACAGCTGGTCCTCATCTCAGTCTGTGTGCCCCTCTGCCTGCCGGGCAAGGACTAGCAAAACAAGTATGAATGAAGATGCTGTAAATAAAACGGAACAAAGATTTTCATTTTTTAACAGTTTTTTTCATTGCGCGCGCGCTCTCTCTCTCTCTCTCTCTCTCTCACACACACACACACACACACACACACACACACACACACACACACACACACACACACACACACACACACACACAGAGCTCCACCCAAGGCACGTTTCTCCACCTGGGCCCGTGCTGTGAGCTATCAGGAGTTTCTTTTCGGGGGAGGGGGAGGTGACCTAGACCTCACAATCCCCCAGAGGCATGTGGGGCAAAGGAGCAACAGCCCCAGGGGGACTGAGCACCAGTGCCAGCCGGTTTGCGCGTGCTGGTCAGGTTCCCCGCATGGGTGCAGGAGGGGAATGCAGTCATTAGCAGTGAAGGAGGGCAGGGACTCGGGGCGTAGGAGGGGGAGCAGGCCTGTGCATGCATGTGCATGTGCCCTGCCAGTTGCCTGTCCCCTCCCTACTTCCTGGAGGCCCAAGCCAGATGTGGGTGGCACTGTCCCTGCAAACATCCGCTGGCAGTAGGTAGATGGTGAGTGGCAGAGCTGAGCTGGGCCAAGAGGGAGCGGAGTGTGACCATGAGTCAGGGTGGGTTTGCTCTGTTCCTTTGGCTTCACGTGGGGGTTTTCTCTGACCAGCAGCAGAGAGGCTCTGCATCTGGACAGGCAAGCGGTGACATGGAGTAACCCCAGCCCCTGAGCAGCTTGTGTCCAGTGGCTGTGCCTCCTCGACACAGCGGGGTCAGTGGGGCACCATTTTATAATCCTGTGTGGGGCCCCGTAAATCCTAAGGATGCCCTGTATAAAGCACGGCCTCACCAAAGTGGAGGGAGGAGGTAAGGTGTTTAACTGCAACCTGACAGGATCTGCCACAGGGGAAAGGCATGTAAAGAGGGAAAGATCCCAGGTCTTCGGTTTTAATAAAAATACCCTATTTGCATGCTTACTGAGTTGCAACATTCTGCAGTATAAACGGTAACCTCTGCTGAATACAAAGTACAGGTAATTGTGTGGTCCCTTCCTCTCTCTTTAAATGAGTGTTCCCCCCTTCCCCAAAAACTAATGATATAAATCATGACCAAAGTTATTGTTCTGCCCCAGCAATAATATGCAGATGCTTTCTGCCATATATTTTCCAGTAGCACAGCTTAGAAAAACAGGTTGATTGCAAATGTATGCAGTTTGCAACTAGATTATTGTTAATCTTGTCCTGTTTCGGTGAGGTTAGGCTGTCTGTGTTAACCTCAGCAAGCTCAATATAGCTGATAGCACAGTGAGAATAAAATAGTGCTGCAATTCTGTTAACAGCCTCTATTGACCCTTTATTTCCCATATGTAATATAGAGATCAAGCCATCAAAATTCCCTGATTCCTACCTCTTGACACTAGAAAGGTCTCTTCTTGGCATGACTGTGTATTTGTATTACACTTTCACCAAGGTGCCTGAGGCTACATCTTCACTTCCCGGAAGATCGATAGTACCACAGTCACTCTTCTGCAATTCAGTTTAGTGCACCTGGCAGGGACGTGCTAAACTGAATCGACAGGGTGCCTGCATTGGTGCTGGTACTCCTGCCCTTCATATTAGGAGTAAGGTCCTGTCGACCTCCCTCAGTGGAGATGGCACAGAAACCCAAATTAAGCTGAGTTGACTCTGTAGCTGGAGTTGCATACCTTAAATGGATCTTCCACTTTAGTGTAGGCTTGGCCTTTAGGCATGAGCCACAACCAGATTGTGCTGGGTGCTTTAACGCAGAACAGTCTGATTAGGTAACAAATGGATATAGGTGAATGAGATTACAGGGAAATAATGAGACAGTTATTGGTCAGCCTGACTGGTAATGGTCTCAGCCTAGTTGTAAGCTCCACAGACTGTAGATGTTCGCTCTAACAGGTCTCTCCTTTTTGTGCTATCCCTTCGTAGTTTCTCGCCCTTTCTCTTCTTTCTCCACTCCATTCCTCTTACCTTAAAGGATGCTGGATGTGAAAGCTTCTCCAGAAAATCCTTTCCTTTAAAGTCCCCTCTGCCCTAGACCAGCAGGAGGTGGGGGTTTTACATGGCATGTAGAACAGTCTCAAAGTGGTAGCTATGTTAGTCTATAGTTTCACA